>NC_056743.1:460730253-461037753 GCF_019279795.1 Protopterus annectens | reverse complement strand
AGTGTGGCTAGGTTTCTATATGGTATAATCATTTTTGAAAGGCTGGGGGTTACCTCAGGGTAGTAAAGGGTCTTATGAATGATAAGTAGTTGTTGATAGAATAACTGGTTATTTAGCTCTAACCAATCTAGTTGTTTGAGATTAAGACAATGATGAGTTCTTAGGGGAGTAGCAGTAATGAATCTGGCTATACTATTGTAGCAGATGGAGAGTTTGGTAGTGTTACTTTTGGATAAGTTAGTATAGATGGGTGAGGCATAAAGAGGGTGGAGATCAGGTGTGTCTGTGCAATGGTTTTCTAGTTTCAGGGGTAAGAAAAGGTTTAATTCTGTAGAGTGTCCCAATTTTTGTTGACATTTTTAACAGTGGTGTTAATGTGTTCATCATAATTGAGATGGTTATCAATAGTTACACCTAGCAGTCACGTGGTCTTGTCAGGGTTAATACAGGTTGCATTATTTGAAGAGATAGTGAAGAGAGGAGTGGGAGATTTTTGAGTAGGAGTAAAGAGGAGAAGTTTAGTTTTTGGGGTTAAGGAGGAGGCAGTGTTGCAAAACCAATTTTCCACATTTTGGAAGACTGTTTGGGTGAGGGACTGGAGGAGGGAATATTTTTTGCAGTGCAGATTAGCGTTGAGTCATCAGCATATTGAATGCAGGTTGCTTGTGGTATATTCAGATATAGGTCATTGATAAATAAGGAAAAAAGAAGGGGACCTAGGATAGATCCTTGTGGAACACCAATATTTACTGAGAGTAGGGAAGATAGGTTGTTCTCCCAAAGGACTGCTTGTTGCCTGTTGTGGAGATAGCTCTTAAACCACTGTAAAGAGTGTGGGCTGAGAGAAAAAAGGTTTAGTTTGTCCAAAAGTATATTATGGTTAACCATATCAAAGGCTTTAGAAAGATCTATGAAAAGTGCTGAGGAGAAAGAATTATTGTTCCTATTTTTATTTATGGAGTCAAAGGAAAGGAGGGCAGTTGTAGTACTGTGGAAAGGTCTAAATCCATGTTGACAGTTAGCTAGAAGTTTGTTTTGTAGAAGGTAGCTAAGCATTTGTTTGTGAACACATCTTTCCATTATCTTGGCTAATGGGGAAAGTAAGGCAATAGGGCGAAAATTTGAGAGTTCATTTGATGAGCCTCCTTTATGTAGGGGAATTATATGAGATATTTTCCATAAGGTGGGGATTGTTCCTTCAGTGATAGTCCTATTTATCAGTATAGATACAGGATATTGGATAGCTTTAGCAGCTATTTGTAGGTATTCAGATGGGAGTTGGTCAGCAGATGGGGTGCATGGTTTGAGTTTCTTAAGAAGCCTATAAATAAGGGATGTGGCAACGGGTTGGATTTGGAAGTCCCTAGATGAGGGTGAAGAGATTTTTGGTAAGGTTACAGATGGTATAGGTAATGAGTTAGCTAGGGATTTAATGGCTTCTGTAAAATAGTTGTTAAAGGCATCAGGGATCTGTGTAGCATTGTTGGGGTGAAAGCCTGTAGGAGTAGGAGTCGGTGAATGTCCAGGTTTAAGAAGTTTATTAATGCTTGCCCAGAATTTTTGAGGGGTATTTTGACTACCTTGTTGAAGGTGAAGATAATAATCCTTTTTATCTTTAACAGTATCTCTTTTGGTGGCATTCCTTAATTGTTTAAAAAGGAGATGATCAGATGGGCATCTACTGGCTCTCCATTTGGTCCAGATTTTATTTCTAAGGACCATTTTATCTTTTGTTTGCTTAGACAGCCATGGAGCAGGTTTGGTTCTCATTCTAGTAGTGTGATAAGGGCATGATGGTCAAGGATTTGAAGAAAGTTTGTATTAAAGTAGGTTACTGCTTTATTAAGTTCAAGGTAAGTTAGTGGTGACCAGTTACATGCTTGCAATTCTGTAAGGAAGTTATCAGGGTTAAAGCACTTTTTTGAGCGGGATGTTTTTAGTTTATGAGTATGTGGAATATTCACTTTTTGTCTTATGACATATGTAAGCATATGATCACTGATACAATCAGGAAGGGTTCCTGGGGTATAAATGCTGGGGTGGTTATTAGTGAGTATCCAATCAAGAGTGGTTTCTTTTCTATTTTGTTTATGGGTTCTAGTAGGAGTTGTTATTAATTGCGAGAAACCATAGAGATTAATATGGTTCGTTGGGTTTTGGTTTGAGCAGGTTATCCAGTCAATGTTAAAGTCACCTAGTATTATGGTTTCCTGGGGTTGTTGGTTGGATGTTGAACTGAGTAAGTTTTCTAGGGTCTGAGTATTATTACCAGGGGGAAGATACATACAAATTAGATAAATAGCTTTGTTATTGTTGATCTGGAGTTTGGTAGATAAGGATTCAGCTTTAGGGTCTGATAGTGAAAGTTCATTATGGAGGGAAAGTTGGAGATTATTTTTGTAGAAGATGGCTATACCACCACCTATCCTAGTTTTGCGGTCATTTCTGAGTATGTTATAGCCAGGGGGGGTAATTTCCTGGTCCTGAGTGGAGGGTTTTAACCATGTTTCAGTAAGACATAAAATGTCAAATGAATGCAAATTTAATAGTGCATGGATATGATGTACTTTATTATTTATGCTTCTAATATTAAGGTGAGCTATTAGAAGAGAGTTAGATGTTTTAATACAAGGTGGAGGTATAGATAGAGGATGCCTATTTGTGTTTGGATTGGTCTTAGTGTAGGGGCCAGGGTTAGGATGTATATCACCATGTAAGAGGAGGTAATGATTGTAATTGAATAAGAATTTAAGGAATTTAAGCAAGTTATTAGCATATTTTTTGTTAAGGTAGAATGACATATGTGTTGTTCTGTGGTATTTTGGTAGAAGATAAGTAGTGGAACAGGTTATATTACTGTGGTTAAGGGTAGTGAGAGAAGAGGATGGTAGTGTTTGCTTGAGATGGTGATTTTGTGTCTTTAAAGAGTTGTTTTCAAAGAAGGTGATATAGTAGGTTATAGAAAGAGAGGCTAGAATAAAGGTAAAGAGAAGGATGTAAGAGAGGAGGGGTTTAAGTGTAGGAGGCATGGTGTTGAGTAAGTGTTAGGATAAGATGAGTAGTGATGTAAGGTTATTTGAGAAAGAAAAAGGGAAAAGCAGGAACTGTATAGAGGTTGTTATTACTAATAAGTAGATGCTGGAAGAAAGTAGCAGGTGTAAGGGGTGGATAGGCTAGGTAAGGGGTGAAGATTAGGAGAGAAATGACTAAGAGAGGTGAAATAAAATAGGAGTACAAGGAAACTAGAAGGTAGTGTGGAGGTGAAATAGTAGAGATTGGAGTAGCAAGAGGAGGGGATGAGAGTAATGAGAGATAATAGGTAGGAGGAGAGGACAACTACTATGAAGGATGGTGAATGGCCAAGGGAATTGGGGGAGTGTCTAGAGAGCTATAAGGTAAGGACCCCTAGGGGTGGGTGGGATATGGGGATAGGGTGACTGTTGAATTTCTTCCTTTGTGCAGAGGGATAATGTGTGACTTTTTCCAGAGAGAGGGAATGTGGGATTCCTGGACTGATCTTTCTTTAATGGATTGAGACAGGGTATCAACTACTATTGTAATGTACTCACTTGGAAGCTCGTCATCTGAAGTAGAGCATGGTATGAGTTTGTTTAAGAGTAGTTTTCTAATGGATGTGGGCACAAGCTTGAAGGTGAAACTGGTTGTGGTGATATGTGGCTGCTGGGCAGGGTTAGGATTAGATGTTGGGGAATCCTTGGTTAGAGATGCTGTAAGATATATATATATATATATATATATATATATATATATATGTATGTATGTATAAAATATACCAGACTTTTTGGGTGTATATCACTACATCGAACGCAGACTTCATCGAAGTTGAAATCATCAAACGCTGAAACATTGAAGGTGGGGGGAAAAAAATTGTGGAGTGCAGATGAATGACAACTTGCTCCATGCAGGGAGTCAAGACCTCCTGCACCCCATGTACCCCCTGCCACTTAGGTATACCACTACCGAGATCGCAATTCAGTGCACTATAGTGCGGAAATGGAAGATTTCCGTTTCCTACACTGTAGCGCGATCTCGGAGTTGGTATATTTAAGTAGCGGGGGGGTGCAGTGTGGCTTGCCCTCCTGCCTACACCCTTACAGTGTGATCTCCCCATTTGGACTTACCATTCAGAGGGATTCGATGTTTTCAGTGTTCGATGATGTCAGCTTCGATGAAGTCTGTGTTCGATGTTCCGATATAAACCCGATTTTTTTTAGGGTTGTGTTTATTATTATTCTGAAAGTTATTATATTATATGTTTTGTCTTCATTAATTTGTTTTTTAGTACAATTGTGAAGTGTTCTGAAGTTTCTAGGTATTACAGTATTTTATATTTTTGCCATTCTTTCCATGCTTTTTCTCAGTGAAAACATTTGGGAGTTAGCCCTTGTGGCAGAGCTGCTGCAGTATTGGGGTCAGATGTAGGGGCTACAGACTCTGAAAGGGAGGAAATGAAAAAAAAACTCTATTAAACTGTTATATTTTATTGAGGCGATAAAGTTAATACTTATTACAAAAAGAGATGGAGGAAGGACCACAGTGAGTCAGAGCAAGAGAATATAGCAAAAGATAAAGTAGAGAACTGGTAAAAAAAGGTTTATGAATGTAAGCTGAAAGTAGGTTAGCAGCATGCTACAGATAGACAACCACAGTAATACAGTGTATATATGTCTATATAAGTTATAATGTAGCACTAAACTGATAAGCACAATCTAAAACCATCACTTAGTAAACATTCATGGGATTAACCAGTATATCAAAACAGTCTTTTTTATATACATGCATACATACACACACACACACACACACACACATATATATATATATATATATATATATATATATATATATATATATATATGCATACATACACACACACACACAGCATTTCAAAATTATAACACTGAAGCCTTGAAATCCCGAAACACCAGAAGTGCGAAATTCAAAATCCCAAACTATGGAGATTTTGAACTAGCGCTTCTGATGTTGCAGTGTGTGAATGGTTGGGTGTTAGTTCGGGTATGTATGTGCAAGTGTGTTGGTTAGGGGCTTTAGTGTATGTCAGTGTGTGTTGTGACTGTGATGTGTGTGTGCGAGGGACTGTAAAATGTGTGGGTGTGAATTACCTTTGTGTGTCTGATTGTGCGATTTCAGAGTTAGTATATATAAGTAGGGGGGTGTGGGGGGCTTGCCCCCGCTTATATGTGGTCTAGGTTTGTCTGTGTGCTTGTGGGGGGAAGTTGTGTGTATGTTTGTGTGTGCTCTATGTGTAGTGTAGGTTGGGGATTTTGAGTTTCGCGGTTATGGGTTTTCTGGATTTGAAGGTTTCGCCTATGTAATTTCGAAATACTGAAATTTGGGATTTCAGTACTTCGAGACTTCATAGTGAACCTATATATATACATATACATATACATATATAGATATATATATATATATATATATATATATATACACACACATACACACCCCCAAAACACCATTAACTACTAACTGATATTACATAAAGCTTATCCGATTTGAATAAACTTGATACAAATACAGCACACTACTATAGTTTATTTATTGTTCTTCACAGTCTTAAAACAAATAGAAATGCAATAACATACCTGCACTGTGAGGAAGTTGGTGACTGATAGAGGAGGCACTAGTGAGGGGATATTTAGCAATACATTGTACTGCTGTGACTCTCCCACCATCATGTCAAATTATAACAGACAGTAATCAGTTTATTGCCAATACAAAGCAAGTAACAGACAGGTATAGAGTAGAACATGTTTTCTTTTATTTCCTAATTGCAGAAACATGTCATCCAGGAAGACTAAGTGGCATATACAGTGTAATCTTTTGGTCAAGAGAAAGGACAGAGGCCAACTTAGTAAGTGGTCTTTGGAGTGTAAGGACTACACTTTTGGAGGGAGGGAGGGATGTTTAAGCCAGTTTCATGCACAAGCAAACACATATTTCACTAGTTGAAGGTAATTCACAGCAAGGTTCTTCAAGTCAAATTTGCGTACAATGTACCAAGACAAAATTCTTAGTGAAAAGATTTGTTAGTGGGCCCATATGGCAAATCTCCTGCAATATTGGGGTAAAATGTAGTGACCACAGGCTACTGCATGAAGACAAAATTCTCAGTGAAAGCATTTGTGAGTTGGCCCTTGTGGCAGAGCTCCCGCAGTATCGGGGTGGGATCATGTGACCACATACTCTGCACTGTGAAGAAAGTTGGGGACTTGTTTCATTGAAGTAATATGTATAGAGAAACATTTTCACCATGCAACCATTCTGCTATATGATTTGGCTTGTAGTATAAGAAGCAGGGGTACGGGATTGCAGCCCCACACCCAGAGAGTGCAATACACCTTAAAGTGTAACAGCAAGAAGCAGACTTGGAATAACAATCCATTTTCAGCAGAGGACTGGGGAAAAAAGTTCCACAATATTACAAATTTTGAAAAATAAAGGTAAAATTTCAAAAATTAGTTTAGAAAAATACAGTTGACACCCTACTGTACTAAACATATATAGTAGAAACTGTGGCGAGTAGAATTAGCAGTGAAACACTTATACACAGGATAATGTCTAAAAGATAAATAATGGCAGATTTATTAACAGAATGCCTGAAACATCAAGATATGAAATTATCGATAAAATGAAAAGGGGACTGAAATGCAATACATACTCTGTACTAACAAGTAATGAGCAAAGAAGAAAAATACATTTTAAAAATAAAGTAAACAGGGAAGTTGAAGGCAGAACACGAGAAATTAAAAAGGAATACATTTAGTGAATGTAGACCTAGAGTGTGGAAAAAGAAGTGGGTTGGAAGTAGGAATGAAGGAGTGCAAGTTTAGAGTATGGAGAGAAGAAATAGGTAAATAGGTAAATATAAGAGTGGGAGTGGAGAGAAAAGTGACTTTAAGATCAAAAATGAGAAAGTTTTCAGGGAGGTAGTGTATTTTAGATTGAAGATATGTATTTCAAAATAATGCAGGTATAGTGATAGTAAATTTGAATTAGCCAAGTGCGGGTGTGGAGCATGAGCAGAGCCGGGGGGTGTTTAGTTGTTGTTGTTTCAGTAGTGTTTTGAAATGCTGAAGTGGGATAGAGTTCCAGAGTTTTGAGACATATCTGGAATATAGTGAGCTACTGGCTGAGTTATTTAATTTTGTAGTAGCTGGAAGTGATTTGTTGTTAAAGTGCAGAGCTCTAGCGTTAGATTAGGGTTGTAGCTTTTTGTCAAGAGAAAGGCATTTGTCAGGATTGTATATTAGATTGTGGGCCATGACAAGTTATGAGAAGGTCAGGTAATGAGGAAGTTCTAACCAATGTAGGTCCTTTAAACACCAATGAAAAAGATGCACTGCAGTCAGCTGGATACAAAATCTTAAGTTTTTTTAAAACTCAAGTTTATTCCAAGAAAAAAGCCAATTAAGCGCTTTCGTCCCTGCACACTGGGACTTCTTCAGAATCAATCCAAAACACCACCAGCACACATATATAATGTAATTAATTAACTAGTTAATGACGGTTTAAAAATTTAGAGGTAATTTTGCAATGATGGATTTTGTGAGACGTGTTTGTAGCAAATGTTGCTGTTTTGTTGTAGCATGTGTCTGGTTTTGTTCTGAGGGTGATACTAAGGATTGTGAGAATAGAGGATGCATACAGAAAGGAAGGGAGTAGGTATATTGTTGCTGTCAACTTTCTTGTAGTATCTATAAGATACTGCTTAGCTCTGTAGAGGGAGCCTAGTTTCATATTTTTTTAATGGCTTGAAGAAAGTGATGGTCATATTTAAAATTATAAACAAGTAGTACTCCTAGCGGTTTATATTGTGTTACGTTTTCATTTTGTATGTTGTTAGATGAAATTATTAATGTGTGTTTTTGTTCTATATATTGTTTTGAGATGAAAAGCATAATTTTTTTTTGGGGGGGTAGAAAAAATCTGAGTCGCTTAGGCAGAATTCTATAGATAAGAATTATTCTTCTGTGATTTATTGAATGATTTTTAATGTTGGGGCAGAACAGATAAGTGTTGCGTTGTCTGCATATTGAACTAAGGTTGCTTGTTTGGTGTTGGTAGGGGGCTTGTTTATGAAGATGTTAAATAGGCAAGGGCCTAGTATTGACCCTTGAGAGAATCCAACTGTGACAGGTAGGAAGGTAGAAAAGACCTGTTCCTATTTTACAGATTATTATCTGTTGGATGGTTGTGACACCAGGTAAATGATAACTGATTTAGACCAAGGGAAGTAAGTTCCGTGAGAAGTTTTTGGTGTGAAACAGTATTGAAAGCTTTGGATAGAAAGCAGTTGAGACTAGGTTACCATTGTTTCTTGTCTGATCAATGGCATTGATGAAACTGAGGAGAGCAGGTTTTGTACTAAGGTTGAGATGGAAACCATGTTGGGTTATATAGAGTGGATTGTTGTCAATAATGTATTTGAGGAGCTTGGAGGGTATACATTTTCCAGAATTTTTAATAGAAGTATTAGTATACCAGTGGATCTGTAACCTGATAGGTCAGTTGAGTTGCCACCTTTACGGAGTGGTATTATGAATGATTTATTCTAGATGGTAGGGACAAGGTTTTATTTTATGGATCAGCTAATTAAAACATAGGCATGGAAAGTTAAAGCATGAGCTGCAGGTTTTAAGCATTTGGTTGGCAGGCTGTAAGCAACCACGGTTGTTGGTTTTAGGTTATGTAGATATTTTCTAATAGAGGCATTTGTTACAGGTTGAAAAGCACATTGTGCTGCATTGCTGCTGTGTACAGTTAGGATTTTGGGGGGGTGTTTGATAAGTGAGAGAACAGTATTTATACAATGGGTATTACACTACGTTGCAGTGTTATCTGAGGAGTTATTAGTGGAGAGGGAGGATGTGGTTGGTGGCTTGGCCAGGTCAGAGTGTTTTTTTTTAATGGAAGGCCAATAATTTGACATAGGTCTGACATTTGATCTAGAGGTTTAAGAAGTATGATTTTTATCATTGCTTGTGTGCTCTTTTGCAATATTTCTTAAGTGTCTAAAAATTTGGTAAGCAGTTTCAGTTTTGTTTATGCATCATACTTTCCCAACTTTATCTCTCTATATTAGAACTTGTCTGTCTTTTTTGTTAGTCAAGGTATGGGGTTTTACTTAACTCTCATTGTTGTATTTGAATCATGTTTGTTTAGCAGGTTTAATAAAGTTTTGTTGAAATAGGACACAGCACCTTCTAGAGGCAGGACTTTTAGTATGTTCCGGTTGTAGTGTTGAAGAGTCCAGATGAAACTGACTGTGCTAAATTTGGTTAGATTGTACACCTGTTTGTAAATCACCTGTTTGTATTTATGTATGATTTGTTTAACTGTTGTAGGCTATATAATTGTTTGTTTAACTGTTGTAGGCTATATAATTGTTTAATATAATAATTTAACTGTTGTAGGCTACACACTAAAGTGTGATCACCTTTTCTGATTGTTTGTAGTCGTTTAAAGCTGTTTTAAGTGTATTTGTTACTGTTTTTGCCTTATCTTTTAAAAAACAAACAAAAAAATCCTTGTTTCCCACCTTTCTAAGCTAGTATAGTCCAGTTTTCAGGCTAGTGCTGAATTCAGGGCTGTGTTACAAGTGTCTGAGTTGCCCATACCTTACTTGGATAGGAGGAAGTTTCTCTGTTCACCTGTGAGAGAAGGGAGTTTCAGCAGCCTATCTGTCCCTGGAGGAGTGGTTCCAGCCCAGTAGTTAGTAGTTTATTGGCCATTTTGGGCTAATTTCTATCTCTTTCACTTCCCTGATATAAAAAACGCATTTGCACAGTTTTGTGCACCAGGCAATGCCGGTTAGCTAGGATTAAATTATTCTCGGCGCCACTAAGTCTCCTCTTCAGTTTTTCCCTTGAAACTAGTCTAACTCTCAGCCTAAGCACTCAAAAAGCATCCTACAGCCCAGCACTTGCTCAGACCTAATAGCAAGCACTAATATACCCCGACACTTGATTGCTCAGCATGGGCAAGGCTCTTTATTCACCCTTCACCAACCAAGTGACTAAGCAGCTCACCCTACTATTCAGTCATGACCAAAGGGCAATTTCAGGTGTACTCTCCAGTCCAGCTGGTGAATCTGGGTATCATGAGGCAATGTTACAACTGCCTCATGTACACAGACAACCCTCTTCTCCTACCACAAAACACTAACATATGCGAGAGAGGTAATTATACAGCCAAACTGGAGGCTAAGCTGTCTCCACGCAAGACTGGAACAGACAGTCAAGAGGAGAAGGTTACCACTTGCACCACACCTCCAGTCACACATAGACCTACTAAACCAGCACTGGCAAAAAATACACAAAATCATACTTGGAGGCTCTAAATAAAAACCCACAAAAGCATCAGAGACCTCCAAAGCAGACACCCAAACAACCTGCACCTCCCGTCACAAACCAGACAACACATAAAACACAAAGTCAGTGTTCCGCACAATCACAGCACTTAAGGCGAAATAACATACCTAACACACTAGTAATAGGTGACTCTATAGTCAGGCACACTGACGTCCCACTCACTAGGCTGGACAAGCAGAAGTTTACTGTTAGCTGCCTGTTGGGAGCCAGAATCTGCCACATAACACAAGCACTCAGATCACTCCAGGACAAGTACAAATATGACTCTGTCATTGTTCATGTTGGTGTGAATGACCTGAGACATACCTCCCTGGACTACATGAAAAGAGACATGGAACAGCTCTCTGATCATGTAGCCCAGGCTGGTATGACCCTGACCCTGAGTAGCATCCTGCCCTCACCAAGAATGATACCTCAGTATAAAGAAAAAGTTATCAATTTCAACAATTGCCTAAGCTTCTGGTGTAATTCAAAGGGGATCCGGTGTCTGTAAGCCTGGAACGACATGCTCTACAAGCCGCGTTGCTTCTCAAGAGACAGCTTGCACCTGTCACCCCTAGGCTTTCAAATACTGGCCAAGGCTCTTGCTGCCCCCATAGTGCCTTTTTTTAGGCAAGGCTCAAAAGTCAAACCCACCTCCGTAAACAGCAAATTAACAAAAAACTGAGGGTTATGCTACTCAACACCAGGAGTTTAAATCTCAAAAATGCACGTGCTCGAAGCACTCCTCTGCATGGAGAACGTCGACATTTGTGCTGTAACTGAAATCTGGTTCAAGGTTCCAGAGAGCACCCCAGCACTACCAGGCTACAACTCATACCACACATTTCGGCCACAGAACAAGGACCGAAACACAAAAGGAGGGGGTGTATCCGTATTCATCAAGGATACCTACACCTCCAGGTTAGTGGTGCAGCATGATATCTCTGAGATCATCCATGTGCAACTAACATCGGGCAAATCTGGAATGCAAATTGTGGCCTGCTACAGAGCACCCTCCATGACCCAGGACCACCACTCCACCTTTCTGGGGACACTGAAAAACATGAAGGTCCTACCGAACACCCTGATATTGGGCGATTTCAATTACCCTACCATTAACTGGAAAAACTACTCGAGCACAAACTCCCAGGCCCAGCGCTTCCTGGAATTCATCAACTCAAACGCCCTGGATCAGCTGGTAAACTCCCCTACCAAAGGTGAAAACATATTGGACCTGGTCATCACAAACATGGTCGACAGGTGTTCCACACCAGAGGTCAACCAGTCACTGGTTAGATCAGACCATAAACTAATCACTCTGGATGTCCACACCCCACCACCACCACCAACCAAGGAAACCACAGTAAAAAAACTTTTCTAAAGTAAACTTCACCTTACTTAAGACAGCGGCGGTAAGTTTCACAGCCCCCACGCTAAAGGATAACAATGCCCAAGATGTAGAAACCTTTACAAATGCACTCAATGAGCACCTACAAGGATGCATGGATCGTGCCATCCCTAGCAAAACCAAGACTCACTCCTCTAAGAGAAGGAAACCAGTCTGGTGGACCCCTGCCATAAACAAGCTATACAATAGAAGTAGGAAACTAGTTCAGAAAAAGACAAATCCCAAGAAGGAAAGACATCCCTGATCAGTATCAGTAAGAAACTAGGTCCCTCATATAATCATCCAAGGCTAACTTCGAAAGAAAAATAGCCAAGGATTCAAAAGCTAACGACAAAGCCTTCTTTAGCTATGTTAAAAATCTAAGTGGCAACTCACAGATATGCACTGAACTAGTGCAAAATAGCACAAAATATACTGAACCTACTTATATTGCCAACATCCTGGCAGATAGATTCAGTGCAAACTTCACCCCCCTCTCACCCCCAAAAGGGCCCACAACAATACCGGAAAAGTGTAGTGTCCCGGAAATCACAGAAGCACAGGTGAAAATAGCCCTTTCAGAAGCCAAAAACACTGCATCAATGGGGCCAGATGGTGTCCCAGGCTGCGTCTTGCACAAACTACAGAATGAACTAACCCCCCCCACCTAAACACGCTGTTCAACCTCAGCCTCTCCACAGCCTATGTGCCCATAGAATGGCGCACAACAATGGTTATTCCACTCCACAAAGGAGGGGCCACAACTGACCCTGGTAACTATTGCCCCATAAGCCTGACTAGCCTGGTCTGCAAGGCTATGGAGCACATCATCATGGAACTCATTAACAAAGACATTGAGAACCTCCAAACACTTGAGCCAACCCAGTTCGGCTTTGTTAAGTGCAGATCCTGCCTACTAAACTTGGTTGGCTTCTTCGAGACAGTCACCAAGGCCATAGACAAGGGAAAGGTTGTTCACACAGCCTACCTTGACCTTGCCAAGGCTTTTGACACCATTCCCCACTCGGGTATTACAGAAAAACTCACCAGCCTGAACATAAACCCCTATGTCATGAGATGGGTTGCCAGCTGGCTTACAGACAGAACTAACACAGTAAGAATAGCGAGCTCCAGGTTCGAATCTATAAACCAGTCACAAGTAGTGTCCCACAAGGCTCGGTCCTGGGACCCCTACTGTTTGGCATATACTTCTCAGAAGTACAGGCAAACACAGGAGGACTATGGCTAACCAAGTTTGCCGATGACTGCAAACTGGGAGCCATAATTGACTCTCCGGCTAACACAGACATCCTCCAAAAGGGCCTTACTGAGACGGACACCTGGGTCCAAAGTCATGGCCTCAAGCTAAATGCCAAAAAAGTGCATAGTCATCCCATTTGGGAAAAACAAAACAGCCACGAATGACCACATAGGTGGCAGCCCCCTTAATACAGAAGAGGTAATAAGAGATTTGGGGACCCAGATAGATAGTAATCTCTCCTTTGACAATCATATTGCCAAAGTAGTTGGGAAATCCTTCTATGTGGCCCATCTAATTGCTAAAGGGTTCACTTCTAGAAATAAAGAGGTTATAGTGCCCCTGTACTCATCACTCATCAGACCCATCATAGAGTACAATGCCCCATTTGGGATGTACCTCACAAGACACTTCCAACAGCTGGAGAGACCACAAAGATACCTCACCAAGAGGATTACTGGCTTCAAACATATGTCCTGTGGAGCCCGACTGAAAAAACTCTGGCTGTACTCAGTGGCATATCACTTACTCCCTGCCTGACTTACAAAGCCATGTCCAACTCAGAATTGATGGACATGCTCCACCTAAAGAAATTCAAGTCACTGTGAGCCACGCGCTCTAGTGAGCTAAACCTCACCACAACAATAAATAGAACATGCTGATGGGATAGATTCCTGTCACAGAGACTCCCCATGCTTTGGAACAAAATTCCAAACTACATTAGGCAGAGCCCCTTACAAACACTCTTCAAGACAAACCTTGACGAGTGGATGGGTAACAGAAAATACACCCCTGGGATCACTGTATTGGCTCTGCTTGACAGAGGATCAGTTAATTAATCAATGGGGCTGCAAAAGCCGACACACTCTGGCTAGGCTTATAAATGCCCTTGGGCAGATAGCTTAGTACCTACCTATGATGACGGTGCCTGATAAAATATGCTGGCAGGTGGTCACTAATACAATATGGCAGGCATCCTGAGGAGTTTATGGTAATACGTCTATTAGTAAGAATTTAGGCCAATATGGATTCCCTGTTAGTGTTTTATTTACTCTGGTAGTAACATTTATTTGTTGTAAGAAACCAAAACAGTTTATTGAGTTTGTGGAGTTGGCTGAATTGATTTGTTGCCAATGTTTAAGTCACCTATAATGAGAGTTACTTGGTGTATATTGTCAGATATCCTGTGTAGCAGTGGTTATGCTATTACCCGGTGTGATGTATAGTTCAGTTATTCATATGTTTTTTCTTTTATTAGGTCTGAAATAAGTGACAAGGAATTCTGCATTGTTAAATATGTATGTATATATGTATGTAACTATCTACACACACACACACACACACCATATATATATATATATATATATATATATATATATATATATATATATATATATATACATTTTTTTTTTCATTTCTAGGTTCATAGGTAAGTACTAGGCTAGCTGCCCTTCCAAGCCATTTTAACCCTAGCCAGTTTCCCTTTTTGTACAAAAATTAACCTATCTCATTTGTTTAAAGATTGTCGTTACCCATCCCATGGTCAGTAATTATGTACTACCCCTAATGAGAATAATTGAGATCATGCCATAGATACTTTGAAGGTACCCTTGCATGGAATAAAGCATTTAAGATATGCCTCTGTCCATTAGTAGTACATGGGGCAGTCCTGGTATAAATTTTCTGTTTACCATTTATAGATCCAAGTTGAGCTTGAATATGGACTGAGATGAACTTTGTTTTATGTAGATGGAGAATCTGTTCCAGAGCAGCGGTATCCTCGTGGGCTGTGTTTCATTCAGCACTCATTCTTTATTCCATGAATTGAAAATTGTGGCTGTGCGTCTCTACAGATAGCAGATAGCTTGTGTCTCTACAGAGATCTTGTTAGAAGTGTAGTCGTTGATAGCGGTGTGTGTGTGGGGGGGGGTAGTTTCACTTTGATATTCTGTGTTTTAGCCTAGGGGCTGTCCTGCCTTATATAAGTGGTACATTTTGTTTTGTTTTTTTCTGCTAAATACTTGAACTTTGGCCAGCTACGATCTACCTGCAATCAACTGGATGTATAAGTGAATTTAAGAACACTTTTATCTGCACTTTTTCATATAGTGCTGCATTTTATTTATTTTTGTTTCTCACTGAATATTAATTGAACTGAAAATTGTGGCTCTGTCTCTCTACAGTTGGTCCCCCCGTTCTTGTGGTGTTAATCTTGGTGGCTTTGAAACTGCACTCCCCTATTGTAAGTTTCTATTTGGATACTCCTTCTGGGACTATCTCATTTGCTCACTCAACTGAGTGCAGTGAGATCATATTCTGATTTCAGGCACTCCTGCTGTGTACAAAGAGAGCATTTGAGAAGGAAAAAAAATTCTAAGCTTGTTTCCTGCCTTTCCTGTAAGTGGTCTAGTCCACATACAGATTTGCTGTATCCAGGACTATTTGCAAGCTTCTGAGCCTCCAAGCCTTTCTGTGTTGGAGGGAAGCCTTCCAGCTTAATTTTGTTTCTTAGAACTAGCAAGTTTTTTAGTTTCAGCAATCAAATCTGTTTCTTTGAGCTCAGCACTTGTTCAGAACTCATTGTAAGCACTAAATAAGCTACAAATTACTACAGCACTCAACTTTCCTCACTTGTCTAGAGGAAAGCAGTTTTTAGTACTTAATAAATAAGCACCTCTCCAGGCATGTCTAAGGGTCAGCTCCTGGTATTTTCTCCTGTCTACCTGATGAATTTGAGCATCTTGGGGCAATGCAGCAATTGCCTCATGTACACAGACAACCCTCTCCTCCTACCACCCAACTCTACAACCTGAGAGAGATGCACTTATATAGCCAAACTGGAAGCAAAGCTCTCTTCACCCAAGACTGGACTAGACAGTCAAGAGGAGAAAGTAAACACTTGCATCACACCACACTCATCACATAGTCCCTCAAAACCTACACCACCAAAACGCACACATAGAAACACAAAACACACACCTATATTCGTGGAGGCTCTCAATAAAAACCTGCTCAAGCAACAGGGACCTCCAAAGCAGAAACGCAAGCAAACTCCATCCCCCAACGCAACCCAAATGACGCACAGCCCACAAACTCAGTGTGCCACTCAACCACAGCCCATAAGGCATAACAACTTACCCACCACTCTAGTCATATGTGACTCTATAGTCAGGCACACTGATGTTCCACTCACCAGGCTAAACAAGGAGAAAGTTACTATCAGCTGCCTGTCGGATGCCAGGATCTGCCACATAATGCACACATTCAGGTCACTCCACAACAGGTACAAATATGACTCTGTCATTGTCCATGTTTGTGTGAATGGCCTGGTACCTCCCTGGACTACATAAAAAGAGACATGGAGGAGCTCTCCGATCTTGCAGCCCAGGCAGGTGAGATCCTAGCCCTGAGTAGCATCCTGCCATCACCCAGAATGATACCACAGTACAAGGACAAAATGATTGACTTCAACAATTGGCTAAGCTTCTGGTGTTATTCTTAGGGGATCCAGTATTTGTCTGCCTGGGATGACATGATTGACAGACCATGATGCTTTGCCAGAGATGGCCTGCAGCTGTCGCCGTTGGGATTCCGGATACTGGCTAATGTTGCAAAAAAGAGTAACATCCCATGACTGGAGGAACTCCCTGTTCAGCCTCAGTAAGAAGCTGAGATTCCTCATAAAATCCTCCAAAGCTAGTTACAAAAACAAAATTGCCACTGACTCTAAAGACAACCACAAAGTATTCTGTAGCTATGTCAAGAATCTCAATGGCAACACTCAGATCTGCTCTGAGTTACAGCACAATGGCACTACATATACAGAACCAACTGATATTGCCAACATCCTGGCAGATAGGTTCAGTGCTAAGTTTAGCCCCCTCTCACCCCCTAGAGGGCCCATCTCTATACCGGAAGAATGCAAAGTTCCTGTAATCACGGCTGCACAGGTGAAAAACACACTCTCCAAAGCCAAGAACACAGCATCCATGGGACCTGACAATATCCCAAGCTGCATTCTACACGAACTACAGAATGAACTGCACCCCATTTAAGTACCATGTTCAGTCATAGCCTCACCTCAGGCTTTGTGCCCATTGAATGGCGCACTGTGACGGTTATCCCACTCCACAAAGGGGGAGCCACAATGGACCCCGGGAACTACCGCCCCATTAGCCTGACGAGCCTGGTCTGCAAGGCCATGGAATGTATCATCATGAAACTCATAAACAAAGACATTGGTAATCTCCAAACTCTGGACCCTACCCAGTTCGGGTTTCTAAAAGGCAGATCATGTCTCGTAAACCTGATAGACTTCTTTGAAGCAGTCATCAAAGCCATAGATGAGGGTAAGGTGGTTCACACAGCCTATCTAGATCTCGCCAAGGCTTTCAACACCATCCTCCACTCTGGAATTATAGATGAACTCACTAAACTAGGTATAAATCCCCATATCACAAGATGGGTTGCCAACTGGCTCATGGACAGAACCCACACAGTGAAAGTAGCAGACTCCAAATCCGACCTCAGACCAGTGACAAGTGGAGTACCACAGGGTTCAGTCCTGGGTCCTCTCCTGTTTGATATCTACTTCTCTGAAGTACAGGCTAACACAGAAGGTCTTTGGCTAACGAAGTTTGCAGATGACTGCAAACTAGGAACCATAATCGAAACTCCTAACGATGTGGACATCCTACAGAAGGGCCTCACTGAGACAGATGCCTGGTGTCAAAGCCATGGCCTGAAGCTCAATGCTAAAAAGTGCATTGTCATCCCCTTTGGTAAAATCTCTGTACCCATGAACTACCACATAGTTGGTAGTCTACTTAACAGCGAAAATGTGATAAGAGACCTTTGGACACAGATGGACAGTAGTCTCTCCTTTGATAATCACATCACCATAGTGGTCAGAAAATCCTTCTACATGGCACACCTCATCACAAAAGGTTTCTCATCCAGGAGTACTCATCACTCATTAGACCTATTATATAGTACAATGCCCCTTTTGGTATGTACCTCACAAGACATCTACAACAACTGGAAAGGCCACAGAAATACCTCACAAAGAGGATTACTGGCCTCAAACAGATGCCCTACACAGACCATCTCAAAAAACTCCAGCTTTACTCTGTCACATATCACCTACTCAGAGGCGATATCTGCATAACATACAAAGCTATGTCAAACCCAAGCTGTTGGACATGCTCCATTTAAAGAAATCCCAATCCCTCCAGGCTACACACTGTAGGGACCTAAACCTTGTCACCACAATAAACAGGACATGCTGGAGGGATAAGTCTCAGATACTTCTCATACTCTGGTACTGACTACCTATCTATGTCAAACAGAGCAACTCATTAGCACTCTTCAAGAAAAATCTTGATGATTGGATGGGAAATAGGAAATTCACCCCAGGGATCACTTCTGTGGCTCTGCTCGACATGGGCACAGGAAAATAATTTTATTGGGTGGCGAAAGCTAGGGTACCTTCTTGGCTAGGCTTATACAGACCCTAGGGCCAATAGTCTAGTACCTACTTATGAACCATGCATAAGATTAGAGCTTTTGCCCTGTACACATGATGCTTTCCTTTAACCTGGTTATTGTCAGTCCCCGAGAGTTTGTGCTTCCTGGAGCAAACTTAGGGAAGGGAACAAAGCTTCCATATCACACTGGCTTATTATCAGAATAGATATATAGATACGTAGATACAGTGATAGTGGTGTTAGGTCATAGATTAACTGTACTATGAACAGGGATACAGTGTGTACTTTTGCTATGAATGACATTATGTTAAGGACCACACTATGAATCACAAATAGGATATATTGTCTGGCTCCCAGTGACATAACATCACAGACTTTTCAGTGACTCAAAGATCGATAGATTATATATTTTGGTTAGCAACTGCAATGACAAATTACCTTGCCTGACTACAAGGAATTAAGTCATAGACCATATGTGGATCAGAGAGTTTTACTATACATTCTGTCTTTCAGTGTGATGAATTATGTAGTATGTCACCTATATCATTATACCAGGGATCATATTAGGCTCCATGACTAGACTACAAATATTTTGTGACAGGCACTCATACATTTGATCACAAAGGATCACAATTTGCAAAAAGCAATTACTTTCAACAACAGTGAAAATAGTAAAAAAATATAGTGGACACTATTATTAATATATATCAGATCCAAGATAACTGTATGTTGGTAAAAGAAGAAATTCACAGTGATGCCACAATCTCAGTAAAGAGAATAAAGGGAAGGAGGAAGAATGAACAAAGGCAGTGTGGTGCATAATGCAGAGAGAGCTATTCTGACAGATCCAGCAGCATAATGAGTGTACTGTGTCCTTAAACTTTGTATTTAACCTCAAAGAGCACTGGATGCAAGACAGCCAAGATAAGGTGCCTAAATCATACCTAACCACAGGTCTGAAGGAAGACCTAGACATGGATGTCACATCCAGCTTATAGTGCATAGCAAAGGTATAAATGGATGACCATCTGGCCACTGCAGATATGTCATAGGGAAGAAAACAATGAAAACAGACATTGACCTGGTAGGATGTGCTTTAGGAGAACATTGCAGATTTTTACCATATGTTTCAAGGCATAAAATATGCAAATGGACAACCATTTGGAAAGGTATTGCTTAGTAATTTTCTGTCTTCTGTGCAAAGGACACAGACATCTGATCATCTTTTCTAAAGTTCATAACTCTGTCCACATAATGTTTATTTGTCTGTGAAAATGTATTTGTCTGTGAAGATGAAAGAAAGCCAGATGATGAATAAACTGATAAAGGCTGGACTCTGTTGCTACACAAGACAAGAAGTGTTAGTGTGGAAAGAAGCTGTGTCTTTGTGGAAAATCAGATAAGATGAGGAGGTAGACAAAGTGTGATGCTCAGAAGTCAGTGCTGCAAAAAAAGAAATTTTTCTAAGAAACAAAACATCAGATTTGTAGACACTGGTCTTAATGTAGGTATATTAAGCTTTTTAAAAGGAAACGTGTTCCAGGGAAGAACAGGGTGATAAATGGAAGGGTCTCCATAAGAAACTACCTTTGAAAAATATTTCCTACCTTACTTATAGCTAAAGTCTGAGATATGAAATTTAGAAATTGCAGCTAAGTGAACTTTGAAAGTAAAATGCCTTAGATATAAGTCAAAGAGCTCCGAGGGGACTTCCAAGATGGTTGCACACTGAGTAACAGCTTAATTTCAGCACTCCTAGTGTGAAAACAGAAACTCAGAAAAGACAGTCAGTGAACTTACTTTTTTTTGGAAATTTCAGTAACTGGCTAGTAAACACATTGCCAGGATGCCAGCAAAAAAGAAATTCAGATAACCTTAAAGAAAATCAACCAGAGAAAACACTGATTGGGAAGAATTTTGCAGCTGTTAAGCAAGCTATAGCTTTGGTGCAATACATGACTTCCAGTAATGCAGAAGAAAAAAATAAGTCAAATGTACTCAGAGCTGATTAAAATAAATGAAACACTGAAGGAGTATGTAAACTCAAATAACAAAAGGTCAGAAAAAATGGAAGAAGCTTTAAACAGATATTCAGATTAGGTGATAAAACTGCAAAAAATAGAGGTCAAAATGAAGAAAATGCTGGCTGAATATGAGACTGCTCAAGAAGAGATCCTTCAAAAATAATAGACTTAGAGGACAGACCATATAGAGAAAACCAGAGATTTTCTGCTGTACCAGAGAAGCTAGAAGGAACAGACTGTATTAGGTTTATGAAAGCACAAAAACTGAACTGGTATTGCACAGCAGGTGTTGTAAATTGAAAGAGCACATTGTGTGTATGCTCCAAGCCTGGCCATGAGAAGGCAACCAAGACCTGTAATAGTAAGCATGCAATCCTACCAGCAGAAAGAGTTGGTTCTGACAAAACTGTGGCAGAAGGACAAAGTACTGAAAGTGAGAGACAGTAGAGTATTTGTGGAAAATGATTACTTACTTTACATCAGGCAGAGATGGAATAAATGTATTCCACTAATCAGGGAATGTTGAGAAGCACATGTGGGATTCAAGCTGTTGTATCCAGCTGTTCTGAGAATATTCTTTCCTGGAGGGTCAAAATCATTTTTTGATTCAGAACATGCTAAGAAGGAAATACAAAAGTTTGTCCAACAAAAAGTGAGCTATGAAACAGGTGGATATATTCTGCTTCTTGTTCTTCTGGTAATAAAGCCCATAGAGAGACGGTGCCAGTGAAACCTTTTCCAGTGTTTCAAATGAAAATGTTTAATAGACAGAAAAAAGCACAATAGTTAAATAGAAGAACTGGGAGTACATTGGAGATGAAGCAGAGACTGGATTTGGGAGATGGAGATCAACCGTAAGAAATCTAGCAATTTGGAAATTGACAAATAAATGTGGGATTTATATTTGTGAAACATGACAGAACAAGAAAAATCTGGAAATATTGGACTTTTTTGACATTGTTAAACTTGTAGTGGACTCCAAAGCATATGCCCTACTTCTTACTGTTTGGAAGAAAGTTTAGGAAAGGGGAACAGGAAGAAAAGAGTTAAGTATAAGCAAAACAAAATTTTGCTCTTAACAGTAGCATTTTTATAATGCATGCCACTCTGTGTGCTATGATGTACAGCTTTCCCAGTTATTTTCAGGTGTAATAGGGATACTAAAGTAAATAGGTGACCCTGTTTTTTTTTTCTTTCTTCTTTCTTTCTCCTTGTTCAGTTTTAAGAAATATAGGCACTGCAATGTAAAAAAAAAAAAAAAAAGAAGAAGAAGAAAAGTCAGGTCAAAAGAGCATGATACAAGAAAAATTATGCAAACCAAAAAACTTGGAGGCACTGCTCAAGACCGAATATTGCTAACTGAAACAACCATGACACTAGAAATTAGTGCTTTCGTTCCTTTTTATTTCAGTATATGGAACTGCAACAGAAAATAATTATATGTTTTTCTTACTCTTGCATAGAAGAATGACTGGATTAATGCCCTTGGCTTGATTTAGTAACAAGTTTATGGGGAAGCAAATAAATAAAAAAGAGCACTGAATATAATAAAATGTTTTCCTCTAGTAAATAAATGATTGCTTGTAGAGTCAGCTGTATCTGGTTCTCATTGTTTCCACAGAGACAATCTGATAAAGAACAATAAAAACAGAATACCTATTTCTTTCAATGGCTAAGAGAGAATGTTTTCTAGAAGCATTCAAATGTTTTCCCAGTCTAGGAAAGGAATAAAGATAACACAAAAACAGACAGCATATGATAGAAGCACAGGCTGTACCATGCATCTTAGCATGGATAAACTTTCTTATAGGTTAATGCATGTCTATGACCGTGGCTGTCATTCTGGGACAACTGTTCCTATTAAGACCATTAAATTTTAATATTTTAATATGCATATATTTTTTGTTACTATTTTTATTAAGTTAATAGGTTGTAAGGGTGTTTTGGGGCTGTGTTTGTTTTTTTAATTTTTGGGCTTTCACTAAAACAAAAAGTTTTGTAAGATGTGACATAGGTTTAAATGGATATGACAAGAAATTGTGTAAAAGATCAACCTTCCAAACATTAATGTATGTATGTAACACAAAACCTGGAACTAGACATTTAAAAAAGCTGTTTATACATAACAGGTGAGAATAATAACATCTCAACATAATGATAACACTTTCTGTATTATATTTAAATGTGAACAGTTTCATACACACACACACACACACACACACACACACATATATATATATATATATATATATATATATATATATATATATATATATATATATATATATATATATATACACAAAAACAGAGTAGTGAACTGTATTAAAAATCTAGAATGCAAGCAGCCATGCTACATGAAACACATTTGGAAAGAATTGATAGTCTGAATTTGATAAAGGAACAATTTCAGGATGGTTATTCAGCAGAATATTTGGGAGAAAGGAAATGGGTAGTACTTAATATTAATTGCAAGAGGAGCTCCAATAGTGAGAGAAAAGGATAAAAAAGACAGTAATGGTAGATTTGTAGTACTAAGGGACTACTGGCAAGGGAGGAGGATTACACTGGCATATATTTATTTACTGCCTAAAACTGATAGAATGGATCTTAAAAAATTCTGGGAGAAATAATCAGCTTTCAGCAGGGAATATTGCTTATAGGTTGGGACTGTAATTTGATTTGCAGCAGCAAGGATGTATCTGCGGGCCTAGAAGGGAAAATATAACAAAAGAACGTAGATTTTTGAAGAAATTTATGAAAATATTTGGCATGGAAGATGTGACCTCAGTAGTAGGAGTTAGGAGTGAATTTACCCAAGATACAAAAACTGGGCTAGGCTAACCAGAATGTAAATTTCACAAGAACATGTGCATTTAATTAAAAGTTTTGATACACATCCATTAACTACTTCAGATCACGTGCCAATAATAACTATAATAACAATGCAGGGTAATGAAATAAAAATGAGACACTGGAGCTTCCCATCTATCTGTTAAAATGAGAGGAATTTAAGGAATAGATAGTGGAAATTATTTGGGATTTATTAGAGAAGAGAGACAATTCTTCTGAAAATATTATGCTCTATTAGTTTTTTTACTAAAATGTTTTATGGTGATAGAAATTTTGTTTAGCATTTGCACAATGTTTTATTAAGTATGTATATGTGTTATATTAAGTTTTATAGTTAATATATAAGTTGTTATTATTGGCTATGTTTTATGATGTGACAGACATGTTCTGATGAAGTTCTGAGTGAACGAAAGCGCTTAACCAATAAATTGTTTTCTCTGTGGAAGGTGGTTCCCTGGTTTGTTTTACTTCACTAGTTCTTGGTTTGGTGGACTGTTTTTTTTTTTTTTTTGGCTGATGTCTTCTGAAAATATTGCTAAGCAGTAGGATAAAATTAAAGTAGAGTTTAAAAATAAGGTGGAAATGAAAGAGAGATATGGTTAAAAAGTTAGCAAGAATTATTTAGAGGGACTGACAAAGGCTAAAGTATAGCAAAATAGGGGGGGGTCTCACAGACCAAGAAGAGCAATCGCAGAATGCTAAACAGAAAATAAAGGATTACCTTGATAATATGCATGAGTTTAGAAAGACTGCTGTTAAACGACTGTTTTTTTATGATAACTCCAGAGCACAAGACCTTTTAGCATGACTCAGGCAACTGAAAGTAGAAAGGATCATTGCCAAGCTTAGGGACCCTAAAACAAGGAGGATAACAAGAGATCTTGCAGAGTACTAGAAAAGATCACACAGGCTGTGCCACAACTTGCTGTGAGGGAAAGGTTAGTTTGTTTTTTGCTTTTTTGTATTTTGTGCAGCTTTACTGCCTTCTTCTATTTTGTATATTGTGATTCATTTTCTTTACATTGTGTTTTATTTGTATTTTGCTTATAATTTTATATTTAAACTAGGAAAGAGTCACACAGAAATTAAGTTTTTCCCCACCCTCCAACCCTGGTCTTGGTGTGTTTTTAAACTCAGCCGTCTTTCTAGTTGACTACCCTTTATGTTAATTGAACATATATCTCCTTCCCTCTCCTTTTTCATTGGGTGTTGTGAGTAAAAATTATCATTTTGGTGAAATGACTCCCCTTCAGCTATTTCAATTTTTAGCCTCTCCCGTATTCCATAGAACCAGAATGCAAAGTGCCCACCTCTTCCAATCTATCTTGATCTTTTAAAATTAGTGGCTCTCCACTTAGCTAAAGCTTAAGTTACTCCCTGTTTCATATCTAACCCTTAGTGCACACTGCAGCCCTTAGGATATTAACCCATTTTCCATCTTACCTATAAAATCTGCAATATCTACTCCAAGACCACCAATTACTGGAGAGACCACATTCTGCCTCTAAGTAGTAGTGTTGGGATTAGTGTTTCTGTTTTGCTGCTGAGAGAAGCAGCATAAGGATATTATTTCCTGGGGACTGCTGATCACCATAAAGCCTAATAACTGTTGCATGGGTGCCAGTTTGGAATATGTGCTTATATTTTGCTCCTGATGAGAGAAGGAGCAGCGTGCATAGATTCCTGACCCTTTTTGGATGAGAGGTGAGTGTCTGTCCTTGACCTTCCTGATCGGTCTGGTTGCTATTTAAGGCATCTACCAGAAAAAGGCTACAACAAGCCTACATACCTTTAAATCATCTAGGACAAGACTGTGGATCACCCAACAGGATGTGGCCTGCTTCTCATCTTGGGACTTGTGCTCCTGTTTTGCTTCCAGTGAGAGAAAAAGCAAAGGAGCATTGTATCCCAGCAGAGTGAAGCTGTGGTGAGACAACACTAGTAGTAGTCAGGCAGTAGCCATTCATGTGATTCCCCTCTTTTTGTCATTCTCAACAAGCTAATTCTTTCTCTTCAGTAAGTACTGCTTGATTTGCTTCTAAGTTCAGAATATCTGCCTATATACTTTATCTATAAATCATCAGGATAGTTTCCCCTCAAGTGTTTGGTTGTGTCCTGTAGGGCCACAGATATCTTGAGTTGACATTTTTCCTGTAAAAGCACCATTGAACATTCATCAATACCTAGCTGCACATAGGACAACTAGTTTGCAATGACAAGCATTGCTCCAAGAGTTGCAAACCATATATTCCTGACATTACTTTATATTCTCACTCCAACTGTGTAATCAATAAAAAAGGTCTGTTGCCATTGATATAATCATTCTCACTATCTCCATTACCAGCTTGGTGGATATGGGCATCCTGAGGCAATATAGAAATTGCCTCATATTTACTGACAACCAGTTAGTTCTCAAACAAACTGATACAGTATGTGAGAGATGTATTTACACAATGTCACTGGAGGCAAAGCTCTTACATAAAAACACTCCAGATGTCACTAAGGTTGTCAGTAGTACACACGCTGCACCTATCACAGACACAGACCCACATATGCTAAGACACTTAAATGTAACCTTCCTAAACCCCAAAGACCTGCTAGATGAAGTACACATAAGAAACGCCTGCAGCAACCCTGGATGCAGTCTTTCAAAACAACACCAACATCAACACATACAGTCACATCTAATAAAGCCTCTACTACTAAGTCCATAAGGCAAGCCACCACATAATCCAACATTCTAGTCATTGGAGACTCCATTGTGAGATACACTGATATCCCTTTCACCAGGCTAAGTAAGGGGAAAGTCATGATCAGTTGCTTATCAGGAGCCAGGATCCACCACATTATGCACGCACTCAGTCTTACTCAGTCATAGTCATGTCGGTGTAAATGATCTGAGATGTACCTCTATAGATTATATGAAAAGAGACATCACAGAGCTCTCGGAATATGTGTCCTAGAGTGGTATGAGCCTAGCATTGAGCAGCATTTTACCTTCTCCAAGGATGATGCCACAATATGAACAAAAGATGGCTGACTTTAATAATTGGCTTAGTTTCTGGTGTCATTCTAAGGAGGTGCAGTATTTGTCAGCATGGAAGGAGATTGACAACAAACCACACTGCTTTGCTAGGGATGGTCTGCACCTCTCCACTCTAGGCTTTCAGATATTAGCTAAAACATTGTCTTCCCCCATAGTGACTTTTTTTTAAGCAGTACCAAATTGAAAGTACTTCCAACATGCAAATCAGAACCAAGAAAATCTAAAGGTGTTACTGCTCAGTGCTAGGAGTCTAAACAAAAACCTCCACTCCCTAGAAGAGCTCTTCACCCTTGAGAATGTTGATGTCTGTGCGGTCACTGAAACATGGTTTAAAGCCATTGGAGCGCACACTAACAGGGCAAGGTTATAATGTCTTCCACACATTTAGACCAGCTACTACACCGACAAGGACTAAAGGTGGAGGTGTCTTGATTTACTTAAAAAATAAATATACCTCAAGGCTGGTCAAACAGGGCAATGCACTTGAGCATCTCCATGTTCAAATCAAAATAGGCAAAATCCAATACTATTTCATTGCAAGCTATAGGTCTCCTTCTATGACCCAGGGAACCCATACCATGTATTTAAACTTATTGGAAACACTCACCATCCAACCCAATACCATATTCATAGGAGATATTAATTACCCCACTATTGATTGGGAATGATATACAACACCTAATTTACAGGCACAGAAATTCCAGGATTTTGTAAGCACAAACACCCTGAATGAGATTGTCAACACATCAACAATGGGTGCAACCATACTGGATTTGGTCCACACTAATATTGGAGAGTGCTGTATACCCTCTATTGTAATGTTTTCTCTGGCAAGGTCAGACCATAAAATGGTATAGTTTCAAGTAGAAATAAAACATGGAACCTCAGCTAACCCTGAAATATTCAAGAACTACTCTAAGGCTAACTTCCTAATATTAAGTGATAAACTGGCAAAATTTCAAGGCCCCATAAACCCTAAGAACATTGCTGCCTACACCGAACTGTTCACAGAAATCCTATATAAACATGTTAGCTGCAGAGAGGCAGCTGTAGCTATCAGGAAGAAGTACAGAACTAATTCAAAAATAAAACTACCCTGGTGGGATCACATAAGTGGGCTGTATAATAGAAGGAATAAGATCATGACAAAAATTAGGAGGTGCAGCATACATAAGGAAATCTGGTGGTGGGGTGCAGAAGTCCAAGAGGAAATTAGGAGGTGCAGCATACATAAGGAAAGCTGGTTGTGGGATGCAGAAGTCCAAGAAGTCATCAAAAGAAAGGAGGAGTTCAGGAAGAAGTGGAAGATAGAAAATACTGACCAGACTAGGAAGGACTACTGGTTGGCTAACAAAGAAGCTAAGAAAGAAGTTGCAATAGCAAAGAATAGGGTATCAGAGGCACTGTACCAACTTCTGGAAAGTGACTTAGTAAGGGGCACAAATAAAACTAGGCAAATACAGAAAGATAAAGAAGATAGTCAGACACCCTTCATAAGGGATTCCAGCAACAACTTGCTCACCAGTCCACACGACATCAAAGGCCAATGGAAGGAGTGTTTCCAGCAGCTTCTGAATGAAGAATGCCCCACAGAAGCTCTACTGCCCTAGAAACAGCCTACGATGAGAGAAGAAGAGAAGTGCACCCTATAAGAAGTAAGAACAGCACTAAGGAAGATGAAGTCAAGGAAAGCAGCAGACTCAGATTAGATCGCAGCAGATATGATAAAGATGCTGGGTGAGATGGGGAGAAATGGCTCCTGAGGGTACTAATAGCAGTGTGGAGAGAAAGGTGTACCCAGATGACTGGAGGATAAGTATACTCGTACCAGTGTACAAGAACAAAGGGGACATCCACAACTGTGGGCAGTACAGAGGCATCAAACTCCTACCACATTGCATGAAACTTCTGGAGTGGGTGATTGATAAATGGATATGCAGAGCAGTAAAATGTAAGATAGGAGATGAGCAGTTTGAATTCTGATCAGGATGCAGCACAATTGACCCGATGTTTGCACTGAGACAGATACTTGAGAAGAAGGTAGAGCTGAGGAGAGAGTCCAACTGGGCATTCCTAGACTTGGAGAAAGCATATGACAAGGTCCCAAGAAAGCTAATCTGGGCAGTACTGCGGTGGTTTGAAGTCCCAAAAACATTTGTAGAATTAGTGCAGGCTATGTACAAGGACCCAATGACTCAAGTACGAACAGTGTTCAGCCTCACAGAGAGGTTCCCAGTGGGATTGGGTGTACACCAGGGTTCAGCTCTGAGCCCACTGCTGTTCATACTGATGATGGACTACATTAGCAAACAGGTTGGAGGGGACAGATCAACAAAGCTGCTGTATGCAGATGATGTGGCAGTACAGGCAGACTCTGAGCTAGAACTAGGATAGGAGAATGGGATGCAAATCTGAAGGCACATGGGATGAAACTAAGCACAGATAAGATGGTGGTAATGGCAGCAAACTGGGGAAATCAGAAGAAGCTGCGAATAGAGATAGAAGGGAAGATAGTCGAACAGGTAAACTGCTTCAAGTATCTGGGAGGGGTGGTTGAGGAGAAGGGAAGTCTGAATGAAGAGGTCAAAGCTAGAATCAGAGGGGCTGCAGCCAGCTGGCATAGAGTATCAGGTGTAGTCTATGACAGAAGAATGCCAAAGAAGCTAAAAATAAGGTGCATAAAACAGTGGTGTGACCAGTACTACTGTATGATACAGAAGCCTGGGCAGTAAAGACAGAACAGTTGAAGAAGCTAGAGGTGATGGAAATGAAGTGCCTGAGAAAGGTGGTAGGATGCACATTGTGGGACAGACGAAGAAATGAGGACATAAGAGCAGAAGTCAAAGTAGCTCCAATTGCAGAAAAGATTAAAGAGAACAGATTACGGTGGTTTGGGCACATGTGTAGAAAAGCAGAAGACAATCTAGTGAGAAAAATTTGGGAGAGACAGGAAGAAGGTAAGAGGAAGTGAGGACGTCCAGCAAAGAGGTGGATGGATTGTCTGAAAGAAGATTTGCGACAGTCAGGCATGAGTGTTGAAGAAGGCAGGGGTGTGGCACTGAATCGAGAGAGTTGGTGACAGTTAACATGATACCCCGACCCCATGTAGAAAAATGGGGAAAAGGGGGCTGATGATGATGATGATGATGAAAAATTAGGAGGTGCAGCACCCAGCAGGATAAAAATATAACTCCCCCCTGCTATCATTAGGGATCAGGTCCTTAATGCTCTCTCTAAGGCCAAGAACACTGCATCAATGGGCCCAAACAATATCCCAGGATGCCTTCTAAATAGCATGAAACGTGACCTATCAGGCCGTCTGGAATTGCTGTTTAATTGTAGCCTGCAAACAGGCTTCATGACTCATGAATAGAGAACAGCAACAGTCATCCCTCTGCACAAAGGTGGGTCATCTGCAGACCCTGGAAACTACAGATCCATAAGTCTCATTAGTCTTGTACACAAAGCCATGGAAAGAATTATCATGGAAATTATCAATAATGATATAGGAAGCTTCCAGACAAGGCACTGTCAGACCCCACTCTGCTGGATGTCCTGCATATCTGCAAAACAAACAGCACCAGAATTACCCATTCTAAAGATGTAAACCTTGCTTGTGATATAAATAGGACCTGATAGAGAGATAGGTATTAATACCAGAGACTACCCCTTCCCTGCAATAGGCTGCCCATCCATGTGAAGCAGAGTTTCTCCCTAACCCAATTCAAGTGTAACTTGGACAATTGAATGGGGAACAGGAAATATATCCCTGGTTTGGCACCTATGTCTGTTATGGACACAGCTTGTAAATGGTTCATCACTCAGGTCCCTGCTTACATTTATCAAGGGTACCAGAACTTGTTGGAGATTTGGGATGCATGGCTAGGCTTAAAATGGCCCTTGTGGTTGTTAGCCTAGTAAACACATATGAACCTATAAATATTTTGAATTTTATGAAAATCTGTATAAAGCAGAGAAATATGGAAATCAAGAAAAGGTACCAATGGAAATGTTTATGGAAGAATTATATATGCCGAGGTTAGAGGTAGATGAAGCTCAATTACTAACAGTTAGGAGAGAAATAGATGAGATAAAAATGGTGATGTATAACTAATCTACAGGAAAGTCCCCAGGAATAGATAGTATTCCTGTGGAAGTTAGGAAGCTAGGAGGGAAGAAAACTGATAAAGATGTGAAATGTTTGGTTTGACAGTATTTTAAGAGGAGGAGGAGAAGCATCAACATCCCAGAAGAAAGCAGTTGTGGCTGTAATACCTAAAGAGGGTTAAAGAGCCATCAGATCCAGGTTTGTATAGGCCCATTTCAATTCTAAACCATGGCTATACTTGCTAAAAGAATGGCAAAAGTAATGCTGAAGTTGATAGATCTGGATCAGTGTGGTTTTGTGGAGGGAAGGCAAACATTTAACAACATTAACAGAACCATGATGATCCAGAGGGAAGTATAATGTAAGAAAATACCACTGATGTTGGTGGGTCTTAATGTACAGAAAGTAAGCTGTGATTTTATTATCAGGACAATGAAAGCATTTGCATTCCCTGATAAAATTATAAGGTTGATTAGGAGGTTATATGAGGGATCAGTGCCGAACATTAACGTGGGTGGGGGTGTCTCTTGTAATTATTATTTCAGCAGAGGAACCATGCAGTTGTGTCCTCTTTCTCCTTTGTTATTTTTATTATGTGTAGACTATTGGCAAAGAAAATAAGAAATTCAAATATATAATTGGTATGGTAGTCAAGAAAAGCTGGCTTTATTTGCAGATATTATTTTATACTTGATAAAACCAGATAAAAAATCTCAGTGCTGAGGAACATTTTGAGACAGTTTCCAGTCTTTTTGGAGTACAAAATGAATTAAGATAAAACTAAAGCAATAGCTGCAAACTATGTACCCACACACAAATTGGTTAAGCAATATCCCTATTTATGGGGAAATGATAAAATAAAGTACTTATGAATATGGATTAAAAAGGATTCTGTTGTGGCAGATGTTAGGAGTATGGATTAAAAAAAGGATTCTGTTGTGGCAGATAAGGATGTGTTGAAAAAGACTAAAAATATAATACAAAAACTGAGAAATTGGAAGCTCTGTTTTATGGATATGAATAGTAAGATACAAGCAGTCAAAATGTTTTTAGCCCCTTTAGTTATATACACAGGTCAGGCAAACTTTATCAACAAGAGAAGTTGTGGATAACAATTAATAAAGAGCTGAAGGATTTTATCTGGGAGGGGAAGACAGCAAGAGTCAAGTGGGATAAGCTGATTCTTCCAATAGAACAAGTTGGTTTGGAATTACCTGATTTGAAGGGGCTACACAGTTCAGGCTCCTGTACAAAGCACAAGCAGAAAGCTGTAATTCAAAGTGGAAAGGGATAATGATATAATGGGGGGCTCAAGAAACAAGGAAAGACTGGGATATTGGATGTTGATCCTTAAGGAGAATAAAACTAACCATACAGAATATTATATTCATAAAGTGGCAATAAATATTCTAAAAATTAAGCAACAAAGGAATGGAGAAAGGATGTTCTAAGGATGATTGCTATTAGGGATACAGATAAAAGGTAATAGGGAGCTGGCATTTTTTGGAGAAAACTTGCAAGGGCACCAATGTATTGGGAGCAAATAACTAGACAGGGAAAGGTAATAGAATGGGAAGAGGCCAATAATTTATTTGGACTGCAGCCTAGAGATTGCCTTCCCTATCAAGGATTGATATCATAGTATAGGTAGGCAAAGAGAAAGAAATAGGGGGATCCTAAGAGAAAGACCATCACTGGTAGAGTTTTTAGTAGACTATATAATAGAAGTTGCTGTTGAAAAAGACATAATTAGTAGAGCATATAAAAGATTGCATGATAACTATAAGAATCAATCAGAGGAGATTAGAAAGGATTGGGATAAGCAATTCATAAAGAAACAATGGAGGGATATATGTATGTATCCCAAATATGCAACAAGGTCTAGAAGGTTTAGGATCTTTGCTTGGAAGTGTTTACATAGTCATGTTTATACCCCAAGTAGACTCCAAAGAATTTTTCCTCAGATAGATAGCAAATGTTGGAAGTGTGATGAGGAAGAAAGAGATAACTGGGAACATATTTTTGGGAGTATAATGATTTGGCAGAGTTTAAAAATTCCCTGCAGACTACTGTATCAGAAATGCTGGATTAGTAAATTGGTTTAACTAAGGAAATGTTTTTTTAGCTCTGATACAGAATTGGATTTGCCTAGACATAGTAAGGCCTTGCTGAATCTAATTATGGTAGTTGTCAAAAAAGCAATTACTACAAAATGGAAATCAGAGTCTAAACCAACTGTACTAGAAGTAATGAATATAGTAACAGAGATACAACAACTGGAAATGGGACCGTTAGAAAAAGGTAGGAGCACATTACACAAAAACTGAGAACTGTAGGAACAATACATACAGAATAACATTTTGAAGGCAGAATAATGTTTTAAAAAAGGCAGTATTTGAATGATCCATGTAATGTTTGACTGACAGTGACTGGATAGATTATACATGATGTATAATGTTTGCAACTAAAATATGTCAGTATGATTTGTTTTCATTTATAGAACTGTATGATTGCCTATGTTATATGTGATAATTTAATAAAGATATATCTTGTTTAAAAAGTCAGAGTACTGCAAAATATGCTAGATGAACAGGAAGTAGCAAAAGTGAAGATAACTTGCTTTTTTTAGCTGCTGCCTAAAGGTTCAGTTAGTTTTTCTTTTGTTACCACATAACTTTTTTTCTCAAATATTTTTTTATTTTCAATTAAAATAGCATTTACGTAATATTTTTAAATATTTTAAACTATATACAATATTTACAATAGCCTGACTTTCAGTTATATACACTGTATGTTATTAAATATAGAATTAACAGATCAGTTATCAGAGATAAAATATTGTTTATTGCAGAGTGTCCAACAAAGATATAACTTTCTTCCAAGGATTATTTACCAATGGCCTGGAACAGATTCGTAGTTCTTTCATTTTTATTTCCATCAATGTCTTCAGTAAAGTGTAGAATTCTTCCAAGGTCGGGGTGTATTTTAATTCCACCTTCTGGTTACGCATTTCCTAGCTATAGCAAGTATTGTCGATAACAAATACATATTTGTCTTATTCAGGTAGGGACTTTCATTTACATTTAGTGTTATCAATACTTTAGTTAAGGTAAAGGATTCATTAAATAAAGCTTGTAAAAAATGATTGATTCCATTCCAATATGATTTTATTTTATTAATTCATAAAAAAATATGAATCCAGTCTGCTTTATTTAACTTTTCACACCTCCAGCAAAAAAAAAAAAAACATTTTTAGTAGCACTGATCTTTTTAATTCTGTCTGGTGTTAAAAATGCTCTATGTAAGTATTTCCAGTTAAATATTTTCCAGTACTGTGTGTTAGAAATGTAATTAACTGATAGTAAGATATTGCTTTTAATTTATTCTGTTAACTGCAATGACTGACCTTTTATTAAGAACTGCCAGTATGATGGTTTGGGAATTGTTTTATATGTTATTAATTCTTTATATAGATTTGAAATGGAATTTTCTTTTCACAACTATTATATATATAAATTCATACAGAAAACGTATTAGATTTAGAATATCTTTAAATGAGGAATTCTTAATTAATCTGCATACATCTTGAGTGTACATTAGAATGCTTTGTAAGGTTAACCAGTCCTGTGTTGGAATATTGTAAGCAGTTTTTATCATATGTATATCTAAAACATTTAATTTATTTACACATTGAAACCAGCATAAGAATCCATTTTGTTCCCAGGAGGTTATTGTTTCCCTATATATTTTGTGAGGAAAGTTCTTAGTGATGGTAAATGGAGTTAAAAGTTCAAACCAAAGTTTTAGATCTATGTTTGCATTGATAAGTTTCCTAAAGGAAATGATGTAATGTTAATCAGTGTTGTTTTAGAAGGTTTTGTTATATTATATTGTATACTTATGCATATTATGTACCAAGGTTTGTTTGATTTGTCTACTAATAAAACATTTTAACAGATTAAATTCAATTGTTAATATAGCCATTGTTAATTCTTTCATAGGTTCATACTAGGCTATCTGCCCAAGGGCATTTATAAGCCTAGCCCATAGTTATGTGGCTTCGCCCACCCCTAGTTTGATAAAAGCTATGCCTTCATTTTTTTTGTCTCTGTCAAGCAGTGACACTGATGATAATCCTGGGGTATATCTATATCTCCTCCCATCCCCATCCATTCTCAAGATTCCTCCAGAACAAGGCCAGCGCTCTGCTTGCCTCCACATTCCAGGATTTGTTAGACAGCATAGGAGTCTCTGGGTGATGAATCCGTCCTCCCCATACGTTCTATTTATAAAGTCGGTTTTAAAGGTTCTGAGGATCTCCTCTTTTGATCTAGATTTTATTTTGATTTTTATTCATCATTCATCAAATCTGGGGGTGGCACAGGTCACCTCTGAAGGTCACTACAGGTCACCTCTTGCTGGTATGAGACTGAGATAGGCTGGAGTTCTTTCAGTCGGGCAGCAGCCCTTAGACTTTTGAGACCCTTTATCCTGCATCAAGTGTCTGGTCAGATACATTCCGAGCAGGCATTGTACTCAATCATAGGTCTAATGAGTGATGAGTACAGGGGGGGATGACCCTCCTTGATCTAGAATCCTTCCCTCCCATGATCAGGTGGTGCGTTATAGGAAGGTTTTCCTAACTACTTTAGCAACATGTCAAGGCTACTACTGTCAACTTGGGTCCCCCCCCCCCTTTGATTTTGTTCTGTGTTGGGTGCTTAGTGGATTGCCAGCTAGGGGTAACCTTTTTTTTTTTTCGAAGTTTATGCATATTTTTTTTAACTGTGGTCTATGTGTTGCATGTGTTTGGTCGTGGTGGTAGTTGTTTGGGTGTCTGCTCTGCTGGTGGCTCTTGCTGTTTTGGTAAATTTTTGATCAGAGCCTCAGGTATGTCTTTATTGAGTGTGTGTATGATTTGTATGTGTGAGATGTATGTGTGTGTGGGTATGTATGTATTGTGTGTGGTGTGGTTCTCTTCTCCTCCTGTCTGGTCTTGCTGTTGAAGAGAGAGCTCAGCCTCCAGTTTGGTTATAGTTTGCATTGCTGTTTGTGCTTTGTGAGTTATTTGGAGGATTGTCTGGAGACAGGAGGCAATTGGCAATTGTTGCAATTTCACCAGTTCAGCTATTTCCCTGGTTCACCTGGAGAGGGAGCTGACACTACATAGTAGAAGTAGATCAAGAAACTAAGAAGTAAGAGATGAGAAGAAGAGGTTTGACCTGTGGGAAGTGGGTTTTAGGCTGGTGAGGTACTATCTATAATAAGAGTGCTTTATCAGTAGGAGTACTGTAGAAGAGTGTAGGGATAGAATCACACATGAGACTTGGGATGAACTTTCAAATATAGAATATCTAGGATATGTTAGTTAGTTAGAGTGTTATATCAGCAGGGGCTGAAGGTGTGTAGGGGGCTGCAGGGCAAAGGGACTAATAGCTTAAAGCCAATAAAAACAAATAAACTACTAGAAAACTCATAGAAATTCTTCAAAAAGGCACCAAAGTAGCCAAACCCCCCTCCTCCCACTAAATCTGGCTCCCATCAGTAACAGGACTAAAAACAAAGCAGAGGGATCAGCAAAACACAAACTGACAGCTCTAGTTCAGTAAGCAACAACTAACAAGAGATTTTTTATAAGGAGGAGAAAGATTTTTTTTTTTAAAACAGTAATAAATGCTTTCCAGTTGGCAAAATAATTTGGGTTTATCCAGTCTATTGTAGTTTTAACCACAGATGCTTTTATATATGTTTCTATTTCTGGGAAGTTCAATCCTCCATGTTTCCAGGGTCTAATGTGATGAGTTAGGGCTATTCTATTCTTTTTGGGATACCATAAACATTTTATTAGACATGAGTTTATTTCTTTAAGAATGCATCTTTCAGGACTTAACTGTATTGCTAATGCTACATATAGAATTTTTGGCAATAAGACCATTTTTATTAATTGCAATCTGTCTTCAAAAGTTAATATAATTTTATTCCACTTTCCTATATATATTTTTATTGTTTCAATAATGTTTTTTTATAATTTATTAATATTATTTCATTTATATTTTTGCATAGCACTATTCCTAAATAATTTAGTGTAAGTTCTTGTTTTCCTATGATGGATTCATCTGTAACTTGTAGGTCTTTTTTCTTATTTAAAAATAGAAATTTTGATTTTGATCTATTAAAGTGTAGACCTGAAATCTTATAAAATTTCTTCATTACTTCTTCTAGCTCTCCTAATGACTCTCTGGAGTTTGATAGGGTTAATACAATATCATCAGCAAAAAGCATTATTTTAGATATGTACTGGTCATAGACTTCTATTCCTTTTATTCTTGGATTATTGTGTATTATTTCTGTAATTATTTCTATAGCCAAAGCAAATAAAATAGGAGAAAGGGGGCATCCTTGTTTAGTACCTTTCGTTATATGGATAGATTCTGAGGTGAAAGGACCTAATTTAATGTAGGCTAAGTTATTAATATATATGTTTATTAGTAATAAGATGAAGGGAGGAGGAAATTCAAATAATGCTAAAGTTTTAAATAGATATTCCCAGTTGAGGGAATCAAAGGCTTTTTCTATGTCTAAACCGATTACAAGTGTTTCTCTATCTTCTTTATTCACATCATCTATAAGAGTAAGTATCCTTTTAATATTATCATGTGTGTGCCTGTTATATAAAAATCCAGTTTGATCATTATTAATTGTCTTTGAAAGTGGGATTTTCATTCTGTTAGCTAGGATTGACATGAATATTTTGTAATCATTATTCAGTAATGATATAGGTCTGTATGAGATGCAAAGATCTGATGGTTTATTATCTTTTAGAATTGGTGTTATGAGAGAATATTTCCATGAGGGTGGTATTTTTGCTTCTGACTGGACTTCTAGCAAATTTTTATGAAAAAGGGAGATTACTTTTGAAGGGAGGAGTTTGTAAATTTCCGTAATTATACCCTCTATCCTTGGAGCTTTGTTAGATTTACTTTCTTTTATCTTGTCAACAATTTCTTTGTAGGATATAGGTTTTTGTAGGTCTAGTTTTAAGTTTTCGAGAATTTTTTTTATATTGATAAGGTTTGTATCTAAATTTATTTGGTTGGTATCTAAATCTTCTTTTTTGAAGTGTTCCATATAATGGAACCAAAATGCTTCAAGAATGTCTCCTATATCTGATACTTTTTTCCTCTTTCTTTTCATGATATATACTGCTAATGTTATTTGCTTTAGATTGTATTTTAATTCTTGCAGATAAGTTATGTAGATATTTGGGGGAGGTGGCTAATGAGTTTATTTTTAATTTTTCCAAGGCTAGACAAGTTTTGTGTGTTAGAATTTCATTATATTTTTTATTGAATTCCTCTATTTCTTTTTTGGCTTCTGGGCAATTCTGATTTTTTTTTTTAGCTTTTGCAGTCAAGAGTCTGGTTTACAAGTCTAATGATTCAGATTCCCACTCTCTAACTTTGTTTTTGTACCAGCTAAGGGTCTTATCAAATAAATACACTTATAATGAGTCCCAAATCATGACTCTACTGATTTCTTTTGTATTATTAATTTCAAGAAATAAGTGTAGTTCTGACAACATTCAGGGTCTGAATTCTTTAATTTTCATGATATATGATGGAATTCTAGTTGAGAAGATTAAAGGTTTCAACTCTATTTGGAGCTTCATTATCAGAGAGTCATGATCCGAGAAGGGGCATGGAACTATTGAGAAGTTGAGGATTTTTGTTTGTAAATCTTGAACTACAAATAATTTGTCTGTTCTGGTTTGTGTTCCAAATCTATGGTATTTATAGGAAAATAATAAGGATTTATCATCTTTTACTTTAAAAGTGTCTATTAAATTAAATGAATCAATCCATTTTTTATGGATTTTAAAATAGTTGCTATGTGAAAAGACTTCTTGGTGGTTTCAGAAGCTTCTAAGGTACAATTAAAGTCTCCTCCCAGTATAAGATTCCCTTTATAATTGTTGGAAATAAAATCTAGGTGTTTTTTTAACCATTCCTGCTCCAATTCCTGGGGACCAATATAGATTAGCTAAGGTCCATAGTCTGTTATTAAATTTAATTATAACAAATGCTAGTAGACCCTCTTTGTCTTCATATTTATAAATAACTTTTGGAGTGATTATGTTTTTCTTCCAGAGAATTGATACTCCTTTTGTCATTGTTCTATAGGAGGATTGAGCTAAGATTGCATAGTCCTTAGGGTTCCAAATAAAGCTATCATTAGTCTTAAAATGCGTTTCCTGGAGAAATACTACTTGTGCCTTATTTGAATTTAAATATTTTAGTAAGTTTGATCTTTTATTTGCATTATTTAAGACATTAGTATTTAATGATAAGAATGTTAAATCCATTTCAAGTTATTGTTGGAAGAAATTTTTTGCTTTTTTTTTTATTTTGATTATAGTAGTTATACCATATTCTCTGATAACATTGGATGTTATTTTTATGTGTGTAAATTTGGGAGTGTAATTTAATGTTCTTTCTTCTTTAAATATAAGTAGGGTAAAATTCTGGTCAGGCTTTAAAAAAGTACTTCTATAAAACATTAATTCTAAAGTATCAAATGCAAGTAAATATGAATTTCCCATTAAACATGGAATGAAAGTCATTACTAATCCAATAGATAAAGATAAATCTATTGGATTATCACTTATACCTTTAACCAACAATATCAACTGAGCTCCATATGTTAAATTATTATATGGAGAATTTTCTTAAAAGAGATATGAAATTCTAGACTATTCTATTATTGTTCTATAGTATTTTATGTATCAGGATGGAATGTTAGTAGTGTAAACAATTATTATGTTGACTTAGAAAATATCCAATGTTTAGTTACCCTTAAGATATCCCAAACATGTCAGATATGTCATTCTGGATAAATTAAACGCATCAGAGGAGCATACACTAAATAAGCCTACAACAAATATATTATTACTAAAATAATTTGACTAAAAGGACTCTACAGGAGACAATGAGTGATTACCAATGAAATATGAATTTACTGTAGATGTACTGTCTTCCTTTACTTTCCCTCTCTTCAGCTCACCAACTTCATCTTGCATTTATGAAAAGACATGGCTTATCAGTGGTATCCTGACTCTGAGTAGAGGTGCCCTACATTCTAGTGTGCAGTGCTTTTACATATTTGTATAGTTACAAAGCAGAGTCTAAGAATGAACTATGATCACCCTGACAATTCCCATCCTGTATAGGGCACCTCCTGCTTCCAGAATGGGTAATCACATCAGGTCTAGAATTAATGTGAAGGTACCTATATGGTAATCAAGACTTACCTTAGGTAAGTATTAATCAAATAGTATTTAGAGCATCTTAGAGAGCTCTCGGGGCAGTTAGAATACTCTTGAGCCTCTCCTCCCGTGACCAAAAACAGATATCTCCCTTCCCTTTCTTTTCCTTATTTTAAATCAGTATTAATAAAAGTTATTCAGCAAACATAGGTAAACAGAAATAACATTCAGTAGTCTGTCTTGTACATGACTCGCAATCCATTAAACAAGTCAGTGACTAACATCACTTTAGTAAACATTATAAAGACAAATTAGAAATAATTTCCTAGCTCTTTAAATTTTCTGATAAAGCAAAAGTTAACAATAAACTATTTTAACTAAAATTATAAAGCATTTTAAAATGTCCTTGCATGTATACATTTCTACATATATTGTAGTGTCAATAGCTGTCTTTGAAATCTGCGCAATACTTCACTTCTTCAAAGCATTCCTTTTTCAATTCAGGTTTTGTTTTGTCAAAATGGCAACAATATTTCAATGGCACAATTAATATTTGGACTGTTTCAAATAAATAACTTGTCAGTTGCCAATTGAGTTAGTTTAGAATGTATGGTTAGTGCAAATTTAGCATGTTGCAAAAATAATATGTAATCTGATATTGTTAATCCTCATTCATTCCTTACGCATGGGTATCGGTTCCAAGCCGGCCGTTTTCCAAGCTCGCGTCAGCTTCAAACTCTCGAGCTAAACTCTTACCCACAATTCCCCTCTCCCTGTTACCTCAGATTTTGTTTTCTGTGTTGCCATTCGGTCGTGTCAAGCTACTTCTCTTGAGCTAAGTATAGTCAGTTGTTGTTTAATAACTTTACAGACTACTTTTCTCTCAGAAAAGTTCATATTTTATTGTCTCTTACCCTATCACATCTAGCGCTTAGAATTTCTTCAGGTTTTCCTGCCTTTTCTTTATCACTTTATTGCGAGGTATTCTCTCTTTACCATCGTTGGTAATCCTTTCACCCTTTTCTCTCATACCTTCGGGTACTCTCTTGTACCATTGTTGGTAACTTTTTTACTGTTTAATTTGCTGCCATGGCAGATAAGAAAGGTAGTCTGGGATTTAAGTGGTGTTCTGATTGTGGACAGAAACTGCCTACTTCTGATGCACACCCTTTGTGTGTTTATTGTTTGGGAGCTTCCCATTTTTCTGTTTATCCACCCTGTACTATTTGTGACAACTTTTCTAATAGAACATTGTTGGAAAGGAAAAACAAGCTGATACTGAAGGGACTTCTAAAATCTCCCTTTTCAGAGGCTATTTCTGGGTCGGAGGCCTCAACCCCTCCTAGAGCCCATAAGAAAACCTTGGATGTTTCTAGTAAGGCTAATTCTTTGCCTTTGTCCCCGGCTGGGGACTCCCACCAACCAAAGGCTAAAGTTTCGGCTTTGGAGCTTTCTCAGTCAGCCCCAGTGCTTTTGGTGCCTAGACCTTTGGCACCGAGGCCTTTGGCTCCATTAGTGATTTTGGCTCCGTCTTCTCCTGCAGCCTTCTATATATCGGCACCGAGGGGCTCCTCGGTTCAGACCATTACTACTGTATCTGCACCGACCGTTCAGGCCCCGAGATCTTCCTTGGAACCGACTCCTTTATTATTGACTCTAGTTTTGTCAGTTCCAGCCTCCGCACTGATAACCACTTTGGCATCGATCCCTGTGTCGGTGCAGACAATGACCTCGGCACCGATGACTTCTTCGGTGCAGACAGCAGTAGTCCGGTCTTTCTCTGCACCATTGTCCTTGGTGTGTTCAGATGAGATGGGCACCGAGTCTGCCTCTTTTGTGGACAGGCCTGTTTCTCCCTCAGTCTCCGTGAGGTCCACTAGAAGCCTTTCCGAACATGATGTGTTGCATCTTGTGGACCAGGCATTCTTGGCCAGAGGTATCCCACCCCTCAGGAACTATCCTTCCTTGGTAGGTGATCACCCATCTCCAAAGACCCTTTCTTATTCTCCTCCTTCATTGCCTTTGAAGTCCATGGATATAGCACAGTCTTCCCCTTCTGCGGTTCCCTTTATGGATCTCACTAAGGAACGGCAGTTGCCTTTGTGGCAGGAAAGTTTTGCTGTAACCCAGGACGTCAAGCTGTGACACGCATAGCTTTCTGCTCCACAGCCATCCAGGGACACCAGGTCGGCAGGCTGAGCCACTTAGGGGAGGGGTGCCCCCTGTCCTAGACATACACTCCTCTTTGGGTGGACCAGCCTTCCAACTGATGGAGATGGCTTTTGCTGCTGCTGGCGATACCGGACTGTCTATACCTACACGCCCTCCTCTGGTTACACAAGTTGCATCTAGCGGACACCGGGTGCAAAGGCCCCAGGACATATTCCCTCAGGAATCCCCCTTTCCGTTGTCTTCTCCAGTTTCTCCCACTGAGGAGGTCCACCGGAAAAGTTTGTGTAAGAGGAAGCACATGGACTCCACAGAGGAGTCCCTCACCGAAAACACAGATTTCAATAAGGGGGAAGGATCCCCTCGGTCACTCTCTGAGGTATCCTTTGGCGATATCCTCAAAATCCTGAAACAGAGAGGTGACTGGCAGTCCTCTAATCCGACCTCTGAAGAATCTGTTTTTCTGCAGGCCTTTTGCGCCCTGACCCCTACCTCCTGGGTTACTCCACCTGCCGATGAACTTGTCAGGCTCATCGTGCAGCGTGCTTGAAAGGCTTCTGATACCATAAAAGCTATTCCCAGGAGGCCAGATAAGATCTTGTCCCCTCCTGCTTCGGATCCCCATTGGTCCAAAGGTCTTCCTATGGATGCTTTGGTGGTGGCGGCCGCAACAAAAAAGAATCTGGCAGAAGAAGAAAGCCAGACTGTCCATCCACCAAACAGAGAGTCCCGGGCCCTGGACAGGATAGGGAAGCGCACCTTTGCTTCAGCGACGTTTGCTATCAGGTCCTTGAATTATATGGCACATATTACCAGGCTTCAAAGGGATCTAGTTTCTGAGCTCTCTGAATCTTTGGCTGGTGCCGTGTCTGATGAGGTCCGTGACAAAGTGGCCTCTCAGCTGGCCACCATTGAGTCTATATCTAACTCCTCTATGCGACTGATATCTTACGCATCAGAAGGAGCAGCTAGAGCAGCGGGTTCAGCTGCGGTCTTGAGATGACACGCCTGGATGCACTTGCGCAACTTCGCGGAACCCTTTAAGTCTTCTTTTCTTAATGCCCCCATTGAGGCCTCCTCGTTGTTTAGGCCTAAAGTTAAAAGCACACTGGCCAGATGTGAACAGGATGGTAAGACCCTTTCTGCCATAGGTGTCTGTTGTTCTTCCCCTCAACATGCTTTCTCCCGAAACCAAAAGAGTGGGAAGATATGGTTCAAGAAATCTCAGGGTCCTTTCCGTGACACACAGGCCGAGTTCACCCCCAGAGGCAGAGGGGGAAATTCACAGGGAAGACGCTCCTTTCCTGGCAGAGGGGGTCCACATAACCAGGCTTGCAGGGATTCTTTCCCTGGTCAATCCTACCAGCGCTCCTGAAGAGTGGCCCAACTCCTTTCCTCTGGAGGTGGTTGGGGGTTGTTTCTCCTTGTACCCTTCTGCCTGCCTAACCATCACCACCGATTCCTGGGTACAAAGGATTATAACCAGAGGTTATCATATCCCCTTCGATCTTTGTCCCATCCCTTCAAAAAATCTTCCCGGCGTTCCACCCAGTCAAACGGAAGAATCAGCACTAGAGATAGAAAAGCTGCTAAGAAACAGAGTCATCCAAATAGTCCCTCCAGACCAAATAGGATCCGGATTCTACTCAAGACTATTTTTGGTGCCAAAGAAAACCGGGGACTGGAGACCAATTTTGGATCTCAGTATATTGAACAAGTTTGTGAGAGTACAAAAATTCCGGATGGTCACAATACAGTCTATCCTCCCGCTTTTGAAAAAAGACGATTGGATGTGCTCTGTAGATCTTCAAGATGCGTACTACCACATAAATGTGGACAGGCCATCAAGAAGTTTCTGCATTTCTGTGCGGGAGCCAGTCACTACCATTTCAGAGTTCTGCCCTTCGGACTCTCTGCAGCCCCCAGAGTGTTCACAAAGTGCATGGCAGTTGTCACAGCTCACTTGCGACTTCAAAGATTCCATGTGTTTCCATACCTAGACGACTGGCTCATTTCCGCCCCCACCAGACATCTACTAGAAAAAGCCATGGCTTACTCTCTCCTCGCTGCTCAAAGGCTAGGCATAACCATAAACTGGCAGAAATCCAATCTCACCCCATCTCAGTTGACAGAATTTATAGGGGTTATCTTGGACACAAAAAACTGCAGAGCTGCTATCCCAGAGCACATAATTCTATGGATAAAGCAACAAATAATTCCAATCCTTTCAAAGGAAAAATCCACGGCTCATTCGTTTCTACAGCTGTTGGGTTCCATGGCAGCCTCCATCACCATTGTTCCCTTGACCAGGTTTCACATGAGGCTTCTACAGTGGCTACTGCTCACCCAATGGTATCCTTTTCAGCATCCTCTTTCAGCCATGATTCAAGTAACCCATAGGTGCAAACAGGATTTAAATTGGTGGATGACACACAATCTCACAATGGTCTTGCCCCCTTATCCCCCCAGCAACCCAAGGCCACAGTGACCATGGATGCCTCTCTGATGGGGTGGGGGGGGTCTATGTCAAGGACAGACAGTCCAAGGCACTTGGTCCAAACTGGAGGCCCATCTGCATATAAATGTTCTAGAGCTGAGGGCGGTGCTTCTGGCATTGCAAGCATTCCATCCCCTGCTGCCGTCTGGGACAGTTGCGATTCAATCAGACAACATGGCGGTGGTCTGGTACATCAACAAGCAAGGTGGAACCAAATCTTACCCCCTTTGTCGAGAGGCCATGAGGATATGGCAATGGGTGATGGCTACCAAACGTTTTCTTCTAGCAACGCGCATTCCCGGGAGTTCCAACGTGATAGCAGGCAGACTCAGCAGGTGCATTCTTCAACCTCAAGAGTGGTCCCTGAATCCCTTGATAGCGGTGGAGATCTTCCACCGCTGGGGCTGTCCTTGCTGCGACCTCTTTGCATCCCCGAGCAACTACAAATGCAGCAACTACTTTGCCCTGATTCCCCCTCCGGGATAGTCACCCAGGGACTCTCTAGTCCACGATTGGCCCTCGGGTCTTCTTTACGCATTTCCACCCTTTCCCCAGTTTCTAAAGAAAGCCCGTCAGTTGAAGAGCAGGGTGATCCTCATAGCACCATATTGGCCTCGACAGATTTGGTTCCCCTTCCTTTGGCCTCACCTACTAGATCGATCATGGATTCTCCATCCAACCCCGGAGTTGATCTCACACCCACAGAACCTGATTCATCCCAACCTGAACAGCCTGAAGCTAATGGCTTGGCTACTCCAATTTCCTTGATTGCCAGGCAGAATGATCTTTCTTTACCAGTACATGATATTCTTATTGCTTCTCATAAGTTTTCCATTAGAATACTTATCTGAGCAAGTGGAAAAGATTTACCTGCTGGCTGAAAGATAAACAAGTAGACCCCTTTTCAGCACCAGTGTCGATAATACTAGACTATCTGGCCGACCTGTTTCAATAAGATCTATCGACCTGTACCATTAGAGTTCATTTGGCTGCAATTTCTACTTTTCATGAGGGTGTCCAAGATTCCTGTCTTATGTCCCATAAATTGTGCAAGACCTTCATAAAAGGTGTGAATCATCTGAAGCCACCTTTTAGAGAACCTATTCAACCATGGGATTTATCATTAGTTCTACAAGTCCTGACAATATCACCTTTTGAACCAGCCTTTTCTTGCAACCTCAAGTATTTGTCATGGAAAACCTTGTTTTTGGTCACTATTACTTCTGCCAGACGTATTTCTGAACTTCAAGCTTTATGTATCAAGAGTCCATACTTGATTTTTCATAGAGATAGAGTGTCTCTGAGAACTAATCCGTCATTTCTGCCCAAAGTTATCTCTGAAATGTCCATTAATCAAGCCATTAAATTGCCAGTTTTCTTTCCCAATCATTCAAACAGAGGAGAGTATTGCCTACATACCCTAGATATACACAGGCAAATCCATTTTTACTTAAACAGGACTAAACCCTTTCGTAAATATGACCAGTTATTTTTGGCCTTTTCTGGACCTAGATTAGGATCTGCTGTTGCTAAGGTCACATTAGCTAGATGGTTGAAGGACTGTGTGATATTTATTTACACACAATGTAATATCTCGTTGCCTCCTACTATGAAAGCTCATTCAACAAGGTCGGTGGCAACTTCTGATGCCTTCCATGCCAGAGCTTCTTTACATGACATCTTTGCAGCTGCAACTTGGGCTATGCCTCATACCTTTATCAATCATTACAAATTGGATTTGGCCACCAGGGGAAGAGCATCTTTCGATTCTATGGTGCTCAGGAAATGTCCTTCCATGAGAGCCTCCCAGGAATAGAGGTAGCTGGGGACTCTGTCCCATGCATAAGGAATGAACGAGGATTAACAATATCAGATAAAGAAGTTATGTCTTACCATAACGTTCCATCTGTATTGTTGATCCTCGTTCAGTCATTATGACCCTCCCTCCTTCCCCCTCCTGTGGTTTCTAGTGGATCTCACCATCCGGTTCTCTTTGGTTATTTGACCAGAGGTAGCCTCTACCTTCTTTGACTTGCAAACTCAATCTGAGGTAACAGGGAGAGGGGAATTGTGGGTAAGAGTTTAGCTCGAGAGTTTGAAGCTGATGCGAGCTTGGAAAATGGCCGGATCGGTTCCGAGCTCGGAACCGATACCCATGCGTAATGACTGAATGAGGATCAACAATACAGATGGAACGTTATGGTAAGACATAACTTCTTTTTTTTTCGTGTGCTCTAGAGACTGTCATATGCAAGTGACATATATAATGTAGCATATATAGAGCAGATAGCTTATGGATTCAAGTTGTTAAAGTAAATTATGCTTATCAATCAGGCAGTTTCATTTAAATTCACAAGTAATTTGGGAACATTTCAGTTGAGTTTCCAGGAATGTGTAGTCCAATGTGAGTAATTGAGTCCACTTTTCCTCATAAACATATGGCACAATTCATTAAACTAAGCAGAGTCTAACATCTGTCTAATAATCATTATAAAGACAAAGAATAGTAATTTCCTAGCTCTTCAAACTTTCTGATATCGCAAAATGTTGACAGTAAGCCATTTTAACTGAAGACTAAAACATTTCAATACTTCCTTGTGAATATACATTTTTACTTTTACTGTAGTGTCAAGAACTGTTTTTGAAATCTATGCATTATGTGATGACCGTGCCCTGGCCCAGCAATCAAGGAGCCTCAGTCCTCACCACTAACACCAGAGAGGTTGTCTCCTAGAAGAGGAAAGGATAACTAATACACACAGTAAAGTACAGTTTCCCTTAAGTGCACACAGAGATCACAGTTAGTCTGGGGTTGGCTGCTGTCTTGCTCACCAGGTCCCCAATAAGACTCCCCATTGGCACAGCTATAGGGTCCAGGTCTTAGCCTAACTGGGCAAGCTAGAACCTCCAGTACCCTCTCTGTCCAACCAGTGCTTCGTGTCCCTGCCAAGTAGCTGACACAACACACACACACTTTGAGATAAGTATTTATACAGCTTCACAGACTCTCCTGGGAAAGGCTGAGACAGATTCTCCAGCTGTGCCCCTTTACCCAGACTATATAGTAGTAATTACTGCCACCACCCAGCTAATAATATCAGCTACTAAAAGGCCTTTAAAAGGGTGTCCAGTTATTACTGTGCAATATTATTATCCAATGGTAGTATGACTAACAGTCAAGGCTTACTTTAGAGTGGCCTATTACAATTATTTATTTTATTTTATTTATTTATTTTATTTTACATTTGTTTACCGGGTTAATCCAACTGGATACATATCCATTTTCAGCGGAGACCCGGGGAGAAAAGCTCCACAGTAAAAGCAGGACTTGGACTTACATACAGATAAATTCTTGATAAAACAATTTATTAGAGACATAGATTAAACATAACAATAGCCGGTCAGAGACCTGGGGAGAAAAGCTCCACGTTAAAAATCAAGACTTTGATTTGCATAAAGAAATAAATTCTTGCTAAATTAAATTAGTTCTTGATAACATGATAGGACGAGAATGACAATTTAAACAGCATAAGTTAAAAAGTCCAGTGATATATAGGAAAGTGAAAATTGGGCTACACTAGACAATATTGAGGATTACGATTGTAAGCTCAGAGGAGAAGGGTGAAGTTTTTATCCCATAAGTCATTCATAGTAATTATGAGGGGAAGGCAGTCAGAGGAACTAGAGATGTTATAAACATGTTATTATGGGATCTAGTGAAAAAAGAAGGAGAGAGGGCAATAGGAAACTACAAGAGGGTGTTTGTGGACTTTTAGGATTAGTCAGGTTTAGTACAAGGACATAGCCAATGAGCTTTAAGAATAATTTAAGATTACTTTTGAGCTGGTTGAGAGAGGTAGTTAGTTTTAGGTTATTAGGAAGGGAATTCCATAGTTTTCCAATGGAATTAGCATAGAGAGCATCTCCACCTAAGTTGTTAGATTTGGTAGTTTGTACCAGGACACTATGTGAAGATCGGAGGCAGCTAAGATTGGTGTAGGGGTTAAAAGTTTGTTCAGTGAGGGTTTTCTCTGGTTCCTTAATTATTTTGAATGCTTCAGTAAGTTGGCTAAGTTTGAGAAGATTAGGGAGTTCTAACCAGTCAATTTTCTTTAGGTTAATGCAGTGATGGAGTGCAGTCGGTTCTCCTTTGGCAATATGGTTATAAGCAATGGAGAGTTTATTAAGCTCAGTTTTGTTGAGGAAGGAAAGTACCGGAGAAGCATACAGTAGGGTGGAGAGGAGGTGTGTACGTGCTATGGTTAGTTTGGTATTGGGAGTTAGAAAGTTCTTAATTCTGTACATGGAACCAAGTTTCTTGTTTACTGTCTTTATAGTTTGACTGATGTGCAAGTCAAATTTGAGTTTGTGATCTATAATGACACCTAGTAGTTTGGTGTTGGTAACAGGCTCTATGATGGTGCCATTAGTGGACTGAACATGCATGAATAACCTCTATAAATATGCAATGTATTCTAGAGCTTATCTCTACACAAAGCAGCCACAGGTAGAAGGTTTAAAAAATATTTAATAAGTAATTACAACACAAGGCAAAACTACTACACCACAGAGATATCTAAGGGTTCACAGATCACACAGAAACTTAAAATAATACAGTAGGACAGGTCTGATTTCAAAGAAAAATACCTAATTAATCTTTACTAGCTTTAACTATTCCTACAAGAACTCACAGTGCTTAAACTTATATGTGAGCACAAGGCAGAGTGCTGATAAGTTAGATGTCCAGATCAAAATGCTCTTCACAGTCTCTCTCTGAGACACAGTTTATAAAACATCACTAACAAACATGTCTCTGGGTCCTTCCCAGATTACATCATTCTGAGTTAATTTCCATTAAACCATTTCTTTGACACTTAACCTGGAGTTCCCAGGCTTATAGAAACTGCATTATTTAGCAAGCTAACACCCGCACAGGAGAATACAACACTGAAAGGCATTTCACATATACACTCTAGCAATTAGTCCTTAGTTAACACATTAGACAGAATGTCTTCAGCCAGCCTGACCGGAACCAACTTTAAAGATCAAAGAATGGCATAAAATCATTTCAATTTCAAAAGACACATTTGAAAGGCTTGACTTAGTTTTTCTTTACAGCAAGGGGGCAATGTTGTAACAATCTTGAAGTTCACATTTTACAGTGTTTTTCTATCATTTAAAAATACATGCCTGTATTTTACATTTATTTATACAGTTGATAGAATTATATATCAAATTCTATTTGACTAGGCTGGCAGCCTTCGTCTGTCTCTCCCCAGTCGTCACACATTACTTCACTTCTTTCAAGTCATTCATTTTACAGTTCACATTATATTTTGTCAAAATGTCAATAGCATTTCAAGGGCACATTTAATATTTAAACTGATATTTTAAATGAATAGCTATCAGTTGCCAAGTGAGTTTGTACAGAGTGTGAGGTAACTGCAAAAATAACATGTTGCAAAAAGTAATATGTATCTTTTCATGTGCTCTAGAGACTGTCAGTTTCAAGTAACCTATAAAATGTAACTTTTACAGTACAAACAGCTTGTGGAATCAGCATGTTAAAATGAGTATTATACAACAACCCCCCATTAATATTCCAAAACGTGCACGCTGATTGGTCAGTGTGCACTTTGTAAATCAGACTTATACTAATGGAAAAAGGTCCGGTCATCCGGACTTTTTCCATTAGTATAAGTCTTTTTTTTTTTGTTGGACAGCAATGGAGAACAGAAAAGCTCCTTTGCTGTTATCTCGCTATGTTAAACGAGTTTAACATAGCGAGATATCTTAAAAAAAAGCAACAGAGATCTTCCTTTCTTCGTTGCTTTTTTAAAGCTGTCTCGCTATGTTAATCTTTGTGAAGATATTGTGAGGTTATACGAGAGTGGTGTGTTTCTGTGGGAGTTAAAGATTAGAAGTTTGGTTTTAGCGGGATTGAGAATGAGGTTGTGGTTAGTGATCCAGGCTTCAGCTAAAGAGAAACATTCTTGTGTTTGGGAGTGGAGAAGGTTAAGGCTGTTAGCAGCACATATTATGGTGGTATCGTCTGCGTATTGGACTACTGATGCTTTGGGAATATTGGCTGTGAGTTGGTTAGTAAATAGGGTAAAGAGCAAAGGCCCAAGGATGGAGCGTTGGGGAACTCCTAAGGTTACAGGTAGTAAGGGAGAGAGTTGGTTTTGCCATTTTACTGCTTGCTGTCTGCCATCTAGCTCTTGAACCATGAGAGAGCTGGGTGGGGGGGGTGAGGTTTAGGGTGGACAGAGAGTTAATCAATTTTTGGTGATTAACCATGTCAAAGGCTTTAGAAAGATCTAAGAGTGTAGCAGACACGAGTAATCCATTGTTTCTATGGTTATTAACAGTGTTAGTGAATGATTTAAGGGCAGTGGATGTGCTGTGGAAGGGTCTAAAACCATGTTGCTGTGGGGCTAGAAGTTGGTTATCTAGGAGGTACTTCATTAATTGCATGTGGACAGCTGTTTCTAGGATTTTTGCTAAGAGTGGTAGTATGGTTATTGGTCGGTAGTTATTGAGTTTGAGAGAGCTGCCCCCTTTGTGTAATGGTGTTACATGTGATATTTTCCAAAGCTGGGGTACTTCTGTTTATTGGGATGGACACTGGGTAGGCTATAGCTTCAGCAGCTACCCTTTTTGCTAAGGGTGGTAGTATGGCTATTGGTCGGTAGTTATTGAGTTTGAGAGAGCTTCCCCCTTTGTGTAATGGTGTTACATGTGATATTTTCCAAAGCTGGAGTACTTTGCTCTCAGAGATAGATCTGTTTATTAGGATGGACACTGGGTAGGCTATAGCTTCAGCAGCTACTTGAAGATATTCAGACGGTAAGTTGTCAGCTGCTGTGGATGTTGGTTTCAGTTTGAAGAGTAGTTTTTCTATGACTTTGGTTGGGACTAGGTTAAAGCTAAAGTTGTGGGTTTTGCTCTTTGTTTTAGTTGGAAAAGGTAATGTTCGAGTGGGGATATTGTAGTTTGGTTGGTTGCTAGCTAAGGTTTGTATAGTTTCTGTGAAACATTTGTTGAACAGCGTGGGTATATTGTCTTGGCTATTCCCTGTTTTGGGAGTGGGGGTGGTTGTCTTCCCTGGTTGTAAGACAGAGTTGATTGCAGCCCAGAATGTCTTTGGGTGGTTTATATGTCTATTCTGAATCTTTTGGTGGTAGGAGATTTTGTCCTAGGTTCATACTAGGCTATCTGCCCGAGGGCATTTATAAGCCTAGCCCATAGTTTTGTGGCTTACGCTACCCCTTTAGTTTGGAGAAACTATGCCCATTATTTTGCTGTGCCTCTGTCGAGCAGTGACACTGAGGTAACCCCTGGGGTGTATCTGCAATCTTCCATCCATTGGTCAAGATTCCTCTTGAACAAGGCCAGCGAGGTGCTCTGCCTCACATAAACCGGGATTTTGTTCCACAGCATAGGGAGTCTTTGGGTGATGAATCTATCCCTCCAGCACGTCCTATTAATAACCATGTCGAGGTTTAAGTCTCCCGCCCTTGTGGCTCTGAGGGATCTAGATTTTTTGAGATGAAGCATGTTCATCAAATATGGGTTTGACATGGCCTTGTATGCCAGGCATAGGTCACCTCTGAGCAAGCGGTAAGCAACTGAATATAACTGGAGTTCTTTCAGTCGGGCAGCATAAGACAGATTGAGACCCTTTATCCTTTTGGTGAGGAACTTTTGTGGCCTCTCCAGCTGCTGCAAGTGTCGGGTCAGATACATTCCGAATGGGGCATTGTACTCGATCATTGGTCTGATGAGTGATGAGTATAGGGAGACTATGACTTCCCTTGATCTAGATTTGAATCCCTTCATGATAAGGTGGGCAATGTAGAAGGTCTTCCTAACTACTTTAGCAATATGAGTGTTGAATGAAAGGCTACTGTCAACCTGGGTTCCCAGGTCCCTAATAACTTCTTCTGTGTTCAGGGGATTGCCACCTATATGGTAGCTAGGGGTAACCTTATTTTTCCCGAAGGGTATGACTATGCATTTCTTGGCATTTAACTTTAGGCCATGGCTCTGGCACCAGTTATCCGTTTCTGTGAGACCCTTCTGAAGGATATCTGTGTCGGATGTGTTTTCCACTACATAGCCCAGTTTGCAGTCATCTGCAAACTTTGTCAGCCATAACCCTCCTGTGTTTGCTTGTACTTCAGAAAAGTAGATGCCAAACAAGAGTGGGCCCAGGACTGAGCCCTGTAGGACACCACTTGTGACAGGCTTTGAGTCTGACATGGCGCCAGCAACTCTGACCCTGTGGGTTCTGTCACTCAGCCAGTTTGCAACCCATCTTGTAATGTATGGGTTTACATTTAAGTTGATGAGTTTTTCAATGATACCCGAGTGAGGTATTGTATCAAAAGCCTTCGCCAGGTCTAGGTAGGCTGTATGGACTGCCCTCGTCAATGGCCTTGGTGACTGTTTCGAAAAAGTCAACCAAGTTTAGAAGGCATGATCTGCCTTTGACAAAGCCAAACTGGGTTGGATCCAAAGTCTGCAAGTTCCCTATGTCTTTATTTATGAGATCCATTATGATCCTCTCCATGGCTTTGCAGATAAGGCTTGTCAAGCTAATGGGACGGTAATTTCCAGGGTCGGTGGAGGCACCGCCTTTGTGGAGTGGGACCACAGTCGCTGTGCGCCACTCCCTGGGTACGTATCCGGAGGTGAGACTAAAATTAAACAGCTGTCCCAACTGTGGGTTTAATTCCTAGTTGAGTTCATGGAGCACACAGCCGGGGACACCATCAGGTCCCATGGATGCTGTGTTCTTTGCCTTGGAGAGAGCAGTTCCCACCTGGGCGTTAGAGATTTTTGGGGGGCTACAATCATTTGGTATAGATATCTCTCCTTTAGGGGGGGAGAAGTTTGCACTGAACCTTTCAGCCAGTATGTTGGCAATGTCTGTAGGATCAGTAATCTTCACATCATTTTGAACTAATTCTGAGCATATCTGGTAGTTTCCTCCTAGGTTTCTGACATAGCTAAAGAATGCCTTATGGTTGTCTTTAGAGTCCTTAGCTATTTTTTTCTCAAAATTAGCTTTGGATGATTTTATGAGAGCTCTTAGCTTTTTACTTATAGTGATCAGCGGTGTCTTACCTTTTAAGGATTTTGCTCTATCTTGTAGTAGCTTTCTCCTTTTGTTGTAGAGTTTGTTTATGGCTGGGGTCCACCAGACTGGACGCTTGCCTTTGGTACAAAGAGTCTTTGTTTTGCTTGGGATTGCCTGATCCATGCAGCCCTGCAGGTGCTGGTAGAAGGCATTTGTAAGTGATTCAGCGGTTTGAGTAATGTTAACCGCTGGCTCAGGGGCCTTAAAGGAGACCACACTAGTCTTTAGAAGTGTGAAGTCGGCTTCGAGAAGTTCTTTACTGTGGTCTTTTTCATTTCGGTGGGGCGGGATGAGGACCTCCAGCGAGATTAGTTTGTGATCAGATCTCACCAGTGAGGGTATACTTCGGCGTTGAACATTGTGCTCCCATGTTCGTGATGATGAGATCAAGTATGTTTTCTCCTCTTGTGGGGATGGTGACTAGTTGTTCCATGGCATTTGAGTTTATGAATTCCAGGAACTTTTGGGCTAGAGTGTTTGGGCTTGAGTAGTGTTCCCAGTTTATATTAGGGTAGTTGAAGTCAGCTAGTATGATGGTGTTCGAGATACATTTATCCCTCCAGTGTTTTCAGGAAGGCCATATGAGGTTCCTGAGTTTGCGAGGGTGGCCTGTAACATGCTACAAATTGCAGAGCAGTCTTGCCTATGGTTAATTGCACCTGGATGGTTTCCGATGCATCGTCGCGATGCCACCAATCTTGAGGTGTGGGTGTCCTTGATGAATATGGATACCCTCCTCCATTCTTGGTATTGTCCGGGTTTTGGGGCGGAACGCATGATATGAGGTAAAACCTGATAGTGCTGGGGTGCTCTCAGGAGCCTTGAACCAGGTTTCTGTCACAGCACAGACATTGATGTTCTCCATACTGAGAAGGGCCTCGAGTGCGTGCATCTTGAGGTTGAGACTTCTGGCATTGAGCAGCATTACCCTAAGTTTTTTCTTTGTTTTGTTCTAGGGTGGTAGGTTTAGAATTTGAGCCTTGCCTAAAAAGGCACTATGGGGGTGGCAAGAGCCTTTGCCAAAATCCGGAATCCCAGGGGTGACAAGTGCAAGCCGTCCCTTGCGAAGCAGCGTGGTTTGTCCAGCATGTCATCCCAGGCAGACAGACATTGGATCCCCTTTGAATGACACCAGAGTTTAAGCCAATTGTTAAAGCTGATCATCTTATCTCTGTATTGTGGCATCATTCTTGGTGAAGGTAGGATACTGCGCAAGGTCAGGGTCATACCTGCTTGGGCTACATAATCAGAGAGCTCCTCTATGTCTCTTTTCATGTAGTCCAAGGAGGTACGTCTCAGGTCGTTAACACCAGCATGGACAATGATTGAGTCGTACTTGTACCTGCTGTTGAGAGACCTGAGTGCATGTGTTATGTGGCGGATTCTAGCACCCGACAGGCAGCTTACTGTGACCTTCTCCTTACTCAGTCTGGTGAGCGGGACATCAGTGTGTCTGACTATGGAGTCACCAATGACTAGTGTGTCTGGCATTGTGTTTGGCCTTAAGGGCTGTGACTGCTTGACACTCTGACTGTGTGGTCTATGTGTTGCAGGTGTTGTGTTCTGAGGTGGTAGTTTGGGTGTCTGCTTTGGTGGCCTCTGCTGTTTTGGTAGATTTTTGATCAGAGCCTCCGAGTATGTCTTTGTGTGTTTAATGTGTATGATTTGAGGTTGTGATGGTATTATGTGAGACTGGGTCTATAGTGTGTGTGGTTACCTTCTCCTCCTGTCTGGTCATGCCAGTCCTATGTTGAGAGAGCTCAGCCTCCAGTTTGGCCGTATAGTTGCATCTCTCGCATGTATTTGTGTTTTGTGGGAGGAGGAGAGGGTTGTCTGTGTACATGAGGCAATTGTAACATTGCCTCAATATTCCCAGGTTCACCAGCTGAGCAGGAGAGGACATTAGCAACTGATCCCTCGACATGCTAGAAGGAATAGACAGAAAAACTTAAGAAAAGGTTCTGGGGGATGTGGGTGAGCGAGAAATGGGGTTTGCTTTTTGGGGTACTTTCTATAACAAGAGTGCTGTATCGAGGTGATAAGTACTGTAGGAGCAAGTGCTTCGCTATACAGATAGAGAATAGTCTACTTGGGAGTCAAGTAGAGATAATTTATAGTTGTAGGATACACTAAATAGAACAGTAGTATACTTTGAGGAAGGTAGTTTTAAGGGAAAATTTGAAGAGTGGACTTTAGGTAGCCCTAATAGTTTAAATCTGATTAACTGGCGCTGCCCTAGTGTGCAACAGTAGCAGCTCAGGCTTCATCGCACTAAAGCAGCTAACGCGTGCTTTATAGCAGGGGGCTGGAAAAAACAGGAAATGACCCAAAATGGCCGACGAATTACTAGTTGCTGCTTCTAACCACTCCTCTGAGGACAAACAAGCAGCTCAGTACTCCCCACTCCCACTGGTGAGTAAAGAAACTACCTCTGGCCACACAAGAAAATGGAGGAACACAGAAACCAAATACAAAGCCCAGGGATCAGCAAAATCTGATCACTGGAACAACTAGCTAGGAAAGTTTAGGAAAGGAGAAATATTTTTTTGTTTTTTTTTTTGCAAACAGACAGAAAAAAATGCAGTAAATGCTTTGTTTTCGACTAAATTGCTATCAAAGGCTGGTACACTTGAGTGTATTAGCCTGTTTGTTACTTTTAAGCAATACTTTAGCCCACAAGTGCAATCAACAATATAAGCTCACAAAAACAGGAAAATAAGGTAATAAAACAGTAATATAGGCACAAACAGTAGTCGAAAAGCTCAAAAGATCGAAAAATGCAAACTAAAAGGTTTAAAAAATACTTATGATCAAGAAAGTTGCTTTTTCTGCTCTCTGCTGGCTTAGGAACTCTGCAGGGGACCACGAGGAGCTATGCCTAGTTCTCTAATACCAGAAAAGCCTGCCAAAGCGTGCTTTATAGCAGGGGGCTGGAAAAAACAGGAAATGACCCAAAATGGCCGACAAATTACTAGTTGCTGCTTCTAACCACTCCTCTGAGGACAAACAAGCAGCTCAGTACTCCCCACTCCCACTGGTGAGTAAAGAAACTACCTCTGGCCACACAAGAAAATGGAGGAACACAGAAACCAAATACAAAACCCAGGGATCAGCAATCTGATCACTGGAACAACTAGCTAGGAAAGTTTAGGAAAGGAGAAATATTTTTTTGTTTTTTTTGTTTTTTCTGCAAACAGACAGAAAAAAATGCAGTAAATGCTTTGTTTTCGACTAAATTGCTATCAAAGGCTGGTACACTTGAGTGTATTAGCCTGTTTGTTACTTTTAAGCAATACTTTAGCCCACAAGTGCAATCAACAATATAAGCTCACAAAAACAGGAAAATAAGGTAATTTTGCTTTGTTCCGTAGTTCTAGGTACTTTTGTTTACCTAACTGGCTTCTGGTTTTGTGATAGTTTGTCCAAGCTTTGTTTCTATTTTTGAGTAATGTTTTAGTTTCTATGGTTAGCCATGGGGAATGTTTGGTCTTGATTCTAGTGGTTCTGGGGGGGGGGGTGTTGGTTTAGTATATTTGTAAAGGTGGTATTAAAGTGATGGACTGCTTCATCAAGGGGTGATGTTTTTAGGGGGAACCAGTTGCATTTCTTTAGATCAGTGTTGGTTTAGTATATTTATGAAGGTGGTATTAAAGTGATGGACTGCTTCATCAAGGAGTAATGTTTTAGGGGGAACCAGTTGCATTTCTTTAGATCAGTGTTAAATTTAGTTGAGTTAAACTGTTTTTTGTTCCTAATGTCTTGGACAGTTACTTGGGACAGTTGGGAAGTTTTGCTTCTAAGTAAGAATGTTGCTTGGTGGTCACTGAGGGTATCTGGCAGACATCCTGATTGGGTTATTCGGGAGGGGTGAGATACAAGTATCCAGTCTGGTATGGATTGATGTTTGGTTCTCTTGTCTGTTCTGGTGGGGGAAGAAATTAGTTGGGTTAGGCCGTGAAGGTTGATGTGAGATAGAGGGTTTTGACTGGAGAAGTTGAGCCAGTCAATATTCAGGTCTCCTAATATTATGTTTTCTTGGGGGAGTAAACTAGATGTCCAGTCAAGTAGTTTTTCGGTGGTGGGGATATTGTTCCCTGGGGGGCTATAGCATCCTATGATGTTTAAATGTTTATTTGGGCTAAGCTTTAGTTTGGTTGGGATGAATTCCATATTTCCTAGTTCAGGGGATGTGATATCTAGCTTTTCTAAGATGAGGTGATTTTTATGTAGTATGGCAAAACCCCCTCCCTTCTTTCCTATTCTGTCAATGCGAATTATATTGTAGCCAGGTGCAGTAATTTTGTTATCATTGATTTCTGGCTTTAGCCAGGTTTCAGTTAATATTACTATGTCTGGCTGATAAAAGCCTAGTAGGGCATGGAGGTCATGCACTTTGTTTAAGATGCTTCTAACATTAAGATTGATGATTAGAAGTGAGTTATTGGGTCTGTGGGGGAGAGTAAAAGTTGTATTGGAGGTTGGTGGGATTGGGATTGATGGACCTGGGTTGGGGTGTATGTCCCCACAACATAAGAGTGTTGTTTTCAGTTGTAACTGAAGTTTAAGTAACTTGTTTATGATTTTTATATATCTTAAAGTAGTGAGGTGTGTCTGTAGGTTGGGAACTCCTTAGGTAAGGGGTACATAGGGATGGATTGGTAGTGGTATGGGTATAAGTATGTTGTTTGTGGTTGGGTGTGTGAAGGGATGTTCCTTTATTTGGGATAATTAGCCTACACTTGTATTGGGATTTATAGCTAGTAAAGAGTGATAGTACTATTAGGGTAGGTATATAAATGGAGTATAGTAGGAGTTTTGTTTTAGAGGGTTTTGATAGTGTAGGCATGTTTGAGTTTTATTAGGTTGGTAGGAGATATAATATGGAAAGAGTGGAGTATATTGAAGTGTGTTAATAGCAGTTGTTGCTATGAATGATTGGTTAGATTAGGTGTGAGGTTGAGGTGGTGAGTTCAGGAGGGGTGTGGTTAATTGTAGGTGTGGTGTATAGCTATAAAGGTAATTGATATGGGGGTGGGTGGGAATGGGGGTAGGGTAGAGGAGCAGAGAGAGCTCGAGCATAGCGAGGGCAAATGGATCAGGAACCACCTGAGCCTCCTGTGCTTGCCTGGGCACGAAAAACAATCAGCTTATCAGGAGTAGCTTGTGTTTGCAACACATGCCGGTCAGTAACCTGATCTCTAATATTATTAAGTAAAACAATTTTATTCTAAATAGACTCTCTTATTCATTTAGAGGAAACCTCTCATTTATTTTGCCCTAACTTGCTGCCATTAATTTAAGCAATAAGCAAGGGGCAAGCAGACTAGTAAATAGGACTTTTAATTGTGTAACAAGCCAATGTATGAGGAGGGAATTCTTAGATTATACTGCCATTTAGTGGCTTCAGTAGGGAGGTTAATACCCTAGGGTGGAAAAGTTTACTGTGAGCGCTCAAGCATGTATGCTCATAAGGAGAGATGTCCATGCGTTTGTGCTAGCCAGAGGTTATGCTATTAAACAGTAAAACATTTGACGTCTATCTAAGGAATCACTGAAAGGATGTTCAATTTTTTTCGAGAGAAAGGTATGTCTGGTATGTCTCAAAATCTAAGGAGCAGCGTATGAAAGTCAGCAGCTGAACTAGTGTCAGTTACAGTTCAAAGTGATCTCCATAGACTGCAAAGTCTGTAAGAATGAAATCTGGTACAGTACAAGATTGCCTTTTCTGTCAGCGACTAGCCACAAGGCATTCTCCTGCAGGGAAAATGCTCTTCCTTTTAATATCATGCTTGTGGCTACTTTAACCAAGCATTTTTTGAATATCCTTAGTGATTACTTGATAATAGTGGATATATAAGCTGGTAATAGCCGGATCATCTATAAAAGTGGAGGAATCTTCCAGAGAATTTCCTGATTATGACATACAGGTTAGCTTCCCAAAGATCTAAAGAGAACATCCATTTCTCTGGATATAAGATTTAGAAGAGAAGTATCAACATGAGAAAGGTCTCATGTGTCAGGAATATGTACATACCACTGTAGAGCTTTCATCTATCTCGATTTTTGTGGGCATCCCTAATGTGTTTTTAAACTTTTGCTCCATCTCTCCTTAAACTGGAATTTATTTTTGGAATCTATTTTAACAGTGTCTGCAATTAAAAAGCATCCCTAATTTGTTGTCTTTCCATAATTATTCTTTGCCTAACACTGGTGGTAAAAGTTCAGAGATATGTACCACTGCCATCTAGAATTGTCCTATGGTCCTTAGTCTTCTTTGGAACCAAAGAGATTCTGGCAAAATATCCTAGTCCTTACTGCTCCAGTGAGACATCTTGATTGACACAGTTTATGGGGAGCTGTTACAACTCATTCCTTGTCTCATTTTTCTGCTGCAAGAAACATCTGGAAAGGGAAGTGGTTGGGGAATCAGGGAAAGTAAATTTTATTTGACAGCTTTCAGCTTTAACCTCACAGGCCAACACATGCTTAGATAAGGCCAACCATTCCTATGCACTTTGGAAGCATCTCCTTTCAGCCACCAACATTTGTAGAGTGATTAGACTGTAGGGAAGGGTTACTGCTGTTCACCCCAGGGATGCCTATGGCTCTCCTGTAAACGCTGCATTAGTGTTCTTGATTGATCCAGTTGGAAAAATCTGTTGGCTTGCCTGCTGAGGAACCAATTAAGGTCTTTACTGGCTCCTCTAGGAATGGGAATATAATTATTACAAATGGTGAAAATTTACACCTGCAGTGCTAAAGGTTCACCTCTTTTTCCTTCATGGTGTTAAAATAACTGTTACTCTCAGATCCAAATATAGGTGGTCCCTTGAGAAGAGCATTAACATGGATGCCTCTACATCCTTCACATAGGGGACATGGAGTCTTTACAGTGCTAAAGTATGGCAATGTCATTTCCTACTACCCTTGTTCTCAGAACCACTGTACCTTATGTAAACAGTACTATAAGAGCAGTAGAAGTTTAAGCTTTGAGCCTCTGTTTGAGGTCCTGTTCAGACATTACAGCTCCTGCAGAAGAAGTCCCTTTGAAAGGCTCCTGCAGAAGAAGTCCCTCTGAAAGTAAAGTGTCTGTATAAGGTAATCTGATGTCCTCATAGATTATGTGAACAATGCAGATACAACTTTCTGGCCTGCCTGCAGCCCCAGATTCCTTTGCCGGAGAATGGGCAGTTGGTGATTGCATGAGACGATTTCCCATTTGGGATCACAGCAGACACTGTCACATCTAATTTGAGTATTTTTTGCCTAGTAGGATAACTTCCTGGAGGAATGTAAAATACAGTTTGCTTCCTGGGAACCAGGGCCATAATACCAGAGTGTTCCCAATTCTGTTAAAGAATATTATGGAAGGCATGCACTATGGATAAAATATTCCAAGAGATCTGTTTGGTCATTCACAGGACTGTCATAATCTCATTTGACATGAAGGAATAGAAGATGAGGGCCACCCTCTCATGTTTGCATTCATTCTAATACTTCACCAAGCTCTGGATCATCTGGCAGAGAAGTGGGATGCTGACCATTCTCCTTTATCCATATCCAGTGACATATCATCATACTCTAATGGATTCAGTGTGTTTTAGCAAACTGTTTGGGGGTGTTTTAGTAGATGCAAACTCAGCAAAGGTGGGTGGTCCCTGACACTGACCAGTGTGAACATAATAATTTAATGTGACACAGATGGGTAGGGAAGAGTGTCAGCCTCCCAAGGCAGTCATAGACAGGTGGAAAGCAATGGTTTGAAATGCCATCAGTGGCTACAGCAGTTCTGACCCTCTAAGGTTAGAACACATACAGAAATGTATTTGCATAATCTCATGAAACTTTGATGAGGGTAAGGGAGGCTGGGTATAGGAGTGATGCAAAGAGACAGTTTTGCCAACAGGACAGGAGTCTGGGGGCTGATATGTGTCCTGCCAGCACTAGGGAATGTGGTGTCCACCCTACCAGCATAAGGAGGACTGACATCTGTCCTAATAGCATTAGAGGACTGATGTCTGTCCTACCAGCTCTAGGGAGACTGACATATGCTAATCAGGCAGCAGTATAACTGAGACCAATGGAATAAACACTATGGCAGCAGACTTTAGTGATGCTCATGCCAGTTTTACTCATATGTAGTGCCAGCACTGACTGAGCTGATGTTCAGAAAGGAAATGTCAAGGGGACCAGACACCAGTTTACAGTCTAAAACCTGTGGTAGTATGAGCCTTGTGGATTACTGGTGAGCCTAGTTGCATGATGGCTGTTGTCAGCAGATCATATTCAGTATCAACCATGAGGGAAACAGTCATGCATCTGATAGGATGACAAGAGTGTAGGGTGGGAATAGATGACTGTGATACCCACCTAAGTAGGAAATGCTTTTTTGCCTGTCTTAATCGAGACTTCATGTGTAACCATTTTACTTGGATATGCAGGTAAGTATATAATATATTACTAGTTCACCACTGATTAATTTAAGAGCTACACAGGAGTGTGCACAGCCAGCCTGCACAGTAATTTAAACTACAAGAACAAATAGTCTTTTATCAGTATTTAAAAATAGTTTAATTACTGCCATAATCTTGCAAATATTCTGACTCTTGCCAAAAGCTTTTCACATGTGGTTCATTACTGAATGTGTTACCTGCAGTGTCTTCTCCCAATTTATTGTAGTGGAGACTGTAAACAGACTTTCACAGTGATTTCCTTGGCTGGAACATGTAACTGGTGTAAGAGAGTTCATTAACCACTGTCTCCTCCCAGTTTATTATATCTGAGGCTGACTGTAAACAGACTTTTCTGATAACTTCCTTGGCTGGCATGAGTAACCAGAGTGAGAGAGTTCATTATCCATTCACGTAAGCTTAATGATCCAGTCATTCAAGGTGTGAGCAGATGCAAGTTACATAGCAGATTTTTTTATGATTACTCGCATGTTGCCTGTGTATTTATTGCTCTGGGTATTTACATGAATGTGTTCATGCAGATAGCACATGTATTTACAGACCATCTTCCAGCAATGCTCACCCTTCTGTGCATTACATGTCCCTCTTACCTTGTTGCTATACTATGTTTACATACCCCTTTTACCCTGTCTACCCATATTTATGTTACTTATCACTATACCCAGGCTTTTTTGAATAAGACATTATCTCCAGTGGCGTTCTTTTTTAGGACACAGGACAAGACTTTCTTGTTGAAAAATGCCACTGCATCTTTGTTGATTTGCTGCATGAAATGTCTTGAGAGGGTCCACAATTGCTGTTGAGTCACATCCAACTCTTACAGCACCCCTATGAACAGATGACACCATTCTCAGAGTTCATGAAACAAGGAGAGGATGGAAGTAGATTGCATTTACTCCAAACGGACACAGGGCAAGTATACAGACAGCACACAGAAGACACCTTATCTGGAAACCAAACTAGAGAGCCTCTTACTGTGAGACAATAATTCTGTTCACTGTGTCACTGTGCCTTGGTTTTGGTAGTGTGAAAGGAAAACATTGTGATGAAATATTAAGAATAACAGACAAGTACCACATCAAAGCGATAATCAAAAGGGATGCATGTATTGTAAGTCACAGTTAAATGCTCATACTGGGTAATTATGGCATTACAGTTTCCAGACTGAGCAAATAACTACAACTTTTGCAATCCATAATGCTTTTGCATAGGCTTTCAAAAGTGCCGCTGTCATATTCATACCTCATTGACAGAAGCAGTGAAAATGTTTATACCAAACTATGTAGGTCATTTTGTAATGTCGATTCCAAATTTTCTCTTGACTTATAAGACAATATGACCTACATCAGAAAAATGCCAGCTGTCACTTCAATGAGATAATGAGAGGAAAAAAAAGAGTTGTGTTATACATTTCTGATCAAACATTTGAAATTTCACAGGTTATAACATAGTATTTATCAAAATCTTGTGCTTATAATTTTACTGAATTCTGATATTTTTGCACCTGCTTTTCAGCTCACTAGTGGAAAAAATTAATTTTAATGTGGATTTGAGAAATGACTGCTGCATTCATAAGAAAGAATGAAGAAAGGTTATGAATTGCAAAGAAAATAATGGACACTGGTAATGTTACCAGCAAACACTCCACTGGCAGAATGCATGCACATAGCTTTTACAATTCACATAACTGTGGACCATATTTTCAGGATACACTACCTTTATGAACTGTGGCATTTCGATATCTGGTGTCATCCTGAAAAGTTATTTCAAATTCAGTATGCAGTTGTTTATTAGGATGGGTTCCAAAGGATTCAAGAATGAAAGATTGGGCTGTAAGTCAGCAAGTAACAAAGTCACTGAAAACAAATGACTGAAAAACACAACAGTGAACAGCTTCCTCTAGGGATCCTTATTGTATACACAGGAGTTCAGTAAAATGGTTTACTACAGTGCTTTCATCCAGTGTTAATATCTATGAGATCACCAGTGTTAATATCTATGAGATCATTCAGAAAGTCAAGCACATCACATTACGATAGACGGGACATCAGAGCAGAAGCCCAAGTAGCTCCAATTGCAGAGAAAGTCAATGAGAACAGATTATGGTGGTTTGGGCACTTATGCAGGAAAGCAGAAGACAATCTGGTGAATAAGATTTGGATGCAAAGGAAAAAGGCAAGAGGAGATGATAGCGTCCAGCAAATAGATGGATGGAGGTTGTAACAAAAGACCCTGTGACAGTCAGGCATGACTGTTGAAGAAGATAGGGAAGTGACATTAAACCCAGAGAGATAACAGTTGACAAAATATCCTGCCTGAACCCATGTGGAAAATGGGATCATACCTCTCAACCTCATAGCACAAAAAATCTGGACAAAGACAAAAATAATGGGGGGATGGGCCAAAAACAGGGACATATTTTATATACTGATCTTATAATCTTATAAACTTAGAAAGTTGCTAGAATAACAGGTTTGTGTTAACTTTTTTTTCAAATGATATGAAGTCTGCAACTTAAATGTGTGTCATTATTCATTGATTTCAGTCCTCAATGATTTGCCAGAAAACCACACATTTTATGAGAAACAGACTGAAAATATGAGGCGAAAATCTGGACCATTGAGAGGTATGAATAGGACTGATGATGATGAGCTTATAACAGGACATCAGTGAAAGTGATAAGAGAATGTGAACTGACCTGAGGGTTCATACAGGGGTTATGTTAAAGTGGTTATCAGCTGAAACTGGCCAGTAGGTGGTGAAACAGGTACACTAATTTTGAAGCCATTGTAGTGATTTACTTAATTTGTTCATAGGTAGGCACTAGGCTATTGGCCCTAGGGCCTATATAAGCCTAGCCAAAAAGGTACCCTGGCTTTCGCCACCCACAAAAATTATTTTCCTATGCCTCTGTCAAGCAGAGCCACAGAGGTGATCCCCGGGGTGAATTTCCTATTTCCCATCCAATCATCAAGATTTTTCTTGAAGAGTGCTAATGCTAAAGTCCTATTTTTTTCTCATCCATTACTAGGGCAGTACCTCAGAAGAGCCAAAAACATAAGACCTCCAAGGAGAGCACCAATACCTGCATGGGACCTCAATTATGTCTTGGAAAAACTCACACTGCCTCCTTTTGAGCCAGCTTCTACAGCTGATATAAAATTCTTATCCTGGAAAACAGCTCTGCTCCTAGCAATAACCTCTGCAAGACGAGTCTCAGAGTTACAGGCACTCATGGCTGTGGAACCTTTTATCATTTTCCATCAGGACAGGGTTTCTCTGAGGACAAACCCGACATTTATGCCTAAGGTAGTGTCCAGTGTGGCCCTGAACCAAACAATTCATTTACCTACCTTTTATCCAAACCCACAGAATAAGGGTGAGAGACATCTGCATTCTTTGGACATTCACAGGCAGCTACGCTTCTACTTGGACAGAACCAAAGCTTTCAAAAAGACTGAACAACTTATAGTGGCATATGCTGCAGGATCACAAGTAAAGGCTATCTCAAAGCAGACTATTTCAAAATGGATAGGCCACTGCATTCGTTTCTGTTATTCACAGCATGGCAAATCAATGCCTAAGGGCATTAGGCCACATTCAACCAGAGCAGCAGCCACTTCAGCAGCCTTCCTCAGAGGAGTACCAACCAAAGACATCTTAGAGGCTGCAACTTGCAGTTCAGTGTATACTTTTACAAAGCACTTTCACTTACCTCTCTACTCTAAATCCAGGGCACGCTTTGCCACTGCAGTTCTGCAGGGCCTCATAGCCTCTCCTAATCCTATTTAGCCCCAGCCTCCCAACCTTAGCTTTGGGATTCAACCCAATTGTAATAACTGCAACAGTGAAACACGATGAACATAGTACAGTTGTGTACTTACCATAAATGTAGATGTTCGAGTGTATTCACTGTTGCAGTCCAGGTTACCCACCCACCATCCCCCTTTCCTTTGCTGGGGTTTATCTGTACTTCTCTATTCTGTACAACCTGTGTGGTGTATTTGCTTGTAGATGAAGGAAGAGTTTACATTACTGCATGCATGCTTATTAGCATACATTAGCCTCCCCTTTTGGGGGCACCTGACAACTGGGGCAATAAAAACTGAAGAAAATGGTGTCGGCTAAATCTTTTATACCCCTGGCGCAATGACGTCAGGGAAGAAGCGACAGCAACCGACGTCGGACCAGGATTTTAGAATTCAGACCGACTGTGGGTAGCCTGCCAGCAGGATAACCCAATTGTAATGACTGCAACAGTGAATACACTCGAACATCTACATTTATGGTAGGTACACAACTGTACTTTCTATTTTATGTCCGGTTACCCAGCGCAGGATTGATTTTAATTTCTATGTGGACTGTAAGACTAGGTATGTGATTTTTTTATGCTCAGTGTGTTTTATGTAGAGCTTACTATGGTGGGGAAAACCAAATGGAGTTTTAAAGAAAGGATTTTGGAGCACATTGGTTACATCAGGTACTCCGCTGATAGTGCATTGGCTAAACATGTTGCCATGAATGACTCTGGTCATAAATTTAAGTTTACAGTTTTAGAAATTCTGAGAGAAAATCTTAGGGGTGGAGATTTGATTAATAGGACTGAATGTGCCAAATTAAGATGGATAGTTTTGTTACAAGCTGACACATACCCAGGGTTGAATGGGAAAGTGTCTATTAAACCAATATTAAAAGCTCATGGGTTATTTCATTAGTGTAATGTGCATTTTAATAGATAGCTCTATGTTTATTACAATTTTTATCAATAAGCTTTTGTTAATGAGCATGATGTGTTGGGTTACGTTTACGGGATGTGTTTGTACATCTGTACTCTGATTGGGTAGTAAAGCTTTTTAACTAGGATGTTTATACACTTTTTAATGGTCTGATGAAGCTACGTTAGGTAGTGAGAGCACTTACTATGCACTGATTTTTTTTTTTTGTTTCATAATAAATCTACTGGCTTGCCTTTCCCTGGTGGTCGGATATTTTTTCTGTTTGATTGCTTGCCTTTGATATTCCAGCCTTTGCCTGTTAGCTCTATTCTTTTTGTGTAACAGCAACTGTCTTTCGCCTTCATAAAGGGGGTACAGCAACAGACCTTGGGAACTACAGACCCATAAGCTTAACCAACCTTATCTGCAAGGCCATGGAAAGAATCATCATGGACCTAATAAATAAGATATAGGTGATCTCCAAGCCCTTGATCTGACACAGTTTGTTTTTGTCAAAGGCAGGTCATGCCTACTAAACCTGGTGGACTTATTCAAAAATATCACCTGAGCCATAGACAAAGGCAAATCTGTGCATACAGCATACCTTGAATTAGCCAAGGCCATTGACACAATCCTACACTTGGGCATCATTGATAAATTTTCTAAGTTGAATATCATAGTAGATTACAAGGCTATCAACCCTGAGGTCATTTCAAGGCTAGCTGTTTCATCCCAATATAATACCATAGAAATACTAGTCAATACCCAAGATTGCATTTAGTAATGACTGCCCATGTGCAGGAGGGTTGTGGGCACTGTCCCCAGTACGAATTTATGGTGCCCCATCTACTCATCCAAGTTCTTCTTGAACAGTGTCACAGAGGTGCTCTGTTTCATATAAATTGGTAGCCTATTCCAAGGAAGCAGCAGACGCTGGGAGACAAATCTGTCCCTCCAGCATGTCCTATTTAAGTTGCAGGTCATATTTAGGTCCCTGGAGAAGGTAGTTCTAGTCCCACTTTATTTACAGATATGCAGCAAGTTCATTAGGTTTGGGGCTGAGATTGCTCTGTAAGCCAGGCATAAGTCTCCCCTAAGAAGTCTATACAATACAGAGTATAGTGACAGGGCTTTTAGTTGGTCTGTGTAAGGCATGTGCTAGAGTCCCTTGATCTTCTTTGTTAGAAACCTCTGAGTTCTCTCCAGTTGCTGTAGGTGCTTTGTAAGGTACATGCTGAATAGGTTCATAGGTAGATACCAGGCTATTGGCCCTAGGGCCTATATAAGTCTAGCCAAATAGTACCCTGGCTTTTGCCACCCAAGAAAACAATTTTCCTGTGCTCCTGTCAAGCAGAGCCACAGAAGTGATCCCCGGGGTGAATTTCCTATCTCCCATCCAATCATCAAGATTTTTCTTAAAGAGTGCTAATGAGGAGGTTTGTTTGATATAGATAGGTAGTTTGTTCAAGAGTATGGGAAGTCTCTGAGACAAGAATCTATCCCTCCAGCATGTTCTGTTTATTGTGGTGACAAGGTTTAGGTCCCTAGAGCTTGTAGCTTGGAGGGATTGGAATTTCTTTATGTGGAGCATGTCCAACAGCTCTGGGTTTGACATAGCTTTGTATGTTAGGCAGAGATCTCCTCTGAGTAGGCGATATGCGACAGAGTAAAGCTGGAGTTTTTTTTAGACGATCTGCGTAGGACATCTGTTTGAGGCCGGTAATCCTCTTTGTGAAGTATTTCTGTGGTCTTTCCAGTTTTTGTAGATGTCTTGTGAGGTACATACCAAAAGGGGCGTTGTACTCTATAATGGGTCTAATGAGTGACGAGTAGAGGGGAACGATGACCTCTTTTTTCCTGGATGAGAAACCTTTTGTGATGAGGTGTGCCATGTAGAAGGATTTCCTAACTACTGTGGTGATGTGATTATCAAAGGAGAGACTACTGTCCACCTGTGTCCCAAGGTCTCTTATCACACTTTCGGTGTTAAGTAGACTACCGCCTATGTGGTAGTTCATGGGTACAGAGTTTTTACCAAAAGGGATGACAATGCACTTTTTGGCATTGAGCTTGAAGCCATGGCTTTGACACCAGGGATCTGTCTCAGTGAGGCCCTTTTGTAGGATATCCACATCGTTAGGAGATTTGGTTATGGCTCCTAGTTTGCAGTCATCTGCGAACTTTGTTAGCCAAAGACCTTCTGTGTTAGCCTGTACTTCAGAGAAGTAGATACCAAACAGGAGAGGACCTAGGACTGAACCCTGTTGTACTCCACTTGTCACTGGTCTGAAATTGGATTTAGAGTCTGCTACTTTCACAGTGTGGGTTCGGTCAGTGAGCCAGTTGGCAACCCATCTTGTGACATAAGGATTTATACCTAGTTTAGTGAGTTTGTCTATAATTCCAGAGTGGGGGATGGTGTTGAAAGCCTTGGCGAGATCTAGATTGGCTGTGTGTACCACCTTATCCTCATCTACAGCTTTGGTGACTGCTTCAAAGAAGTCTGTCAGGTTTAGGAGACATGACCTGCCTTTTACAAACCTGAACTGGGTAGGGTCCAGAGTTTGCATTGTTTATAAGTTCCATGATGATATGCTCCATAGCCTTGCAGACCAGGCTCATCAGGCTAATGGGATGGTAGTTCCCGGGGTCCGTGGTGGCTCCTCCTTTGTGGAGTGGGATAACCGTTTTTGTGCGCCATTCAGTGGGCACAAAGCCTGAGGTGAGGCTATGATTGAACATGGTACTTAGGTGGGGTGCCAGTTCGTTCTGTAGTTCATGTAGAACGCAGCCTGGGATGTTGTCAGGTCCCATGGATGCTGTGTTCTTGGCTTTGGAGAGTGTGTTTTTTACCTGTGCAGCCGTGATTACAGGTACTTTGCATTCTTCGGTAGAGAGATGGGCCCTTTAGGGGATGAGAGAGGGGTAAAGTTAGCACTGAACCTATCTGCCAGGATGTTGGCAATATCAGTTCTGTATATTTAGTGCCATTGTGCTGTAACTCAGAGCAGATCTGAGTGTTGCCATTGAGATTCTTGACATAGCTATAGAATGCTTTGTGGTTTCTTTAGAATCAGTGGTGATTTTGTTTTCGTAACTAGCTTTGGAGGATTTTATGAGGGATCTCAGCTTCTTACTGAGGCTTACCACGGAGTTCCTCCAATCATGGGATTTTACTCTTTTTTTGCAACAGTTTCTTTCTTCTGTTGTTGAGTTTGTTTATAGCAGGGGACCACCAGATTGGCTTCCTTTTTTTGGAGGATAGCATCTTGGTTCTGTTAGGGATTGTACGATCCATGCACTCGTGTACGTGCTTATAAAGTGCAATTGTGTAGGATTCAGCAGTCGTACTTCTATTGTCTGTCGGCATGGGTGTCGTGAAGTTTGCCACTTCTGTCGTAAGAAGCGTGAAGTTGGCTTTGGAGAAATTTTTTACGGTGGTTTCCCTAATGGGGGGGTGGGGCTGGGATGTGGATGTCTTGGGTGATTTGCTTATGGTCGGATCTGACCAACGAGGAATTGACCTCTGGTGTTGGACACTGGTTGCCCATGTTGGTAATGACTAGGTCTAGGATATTGCTGCCCTTGATGGGGGTGTGGATAAGTTGATCCAAGGCACTGGAATTTATGAATTCCAGAAAACGTTGAGCACAAAGGTTAATACATGAGTAGTTTTCCCAGCTAATGGTGGGGTAGTTGAAACCACCCATTATTAGGGTGTTAGGTTGTACCCTAATATTTTCCAATGTATCAAGAAATGAGGAGTGGGAAACCTGGGGCATGGTGGGGGATCTGTAGCAAGCTACAATTTGCATTGCGGTCTTGCCCAGAGTTAGTTGCACTTGGATAATCTCAGATGCATTATGCTGAGCAACTGGCCTTGAGGTGTGGATATCCTTAATGAATATGGACACACCTTCGCCTTTAGTGCTTCAGTCCATGTTAGGTGGCCGAAAGGTGTGGTATGAATTATAGCCTGGTAATGCAGGGGTGCTCTCTGGAGCCTTGAACCAGGTCTCTGTTACTGCACAGATGTCAATGATCTCCATTTTAAGGAGTGCCTCGAGTGAGTGCATTTTGAGGTTTAGACTTCTAGCATTGAGTAGCATTACCTTCAGATTTTGCTTGCTTGTACTTGTTACGGTGGTGAATTTGTCATTTGAATCTTGCCTAAAAAGGCATTATAGGGGTGGCAGGAGCCTTAGCAAGTATCCGGAATCCCAAGGGTGACAGGTGCAGGCCATCTCTGGCAAAGCATTGTGGTTTGTCGATCATGTCATCCCAGGCAGACAGTTACTGGATCCCCTTAGAATGACACCAGAAGCTTAGCCAATTGTTGAAGTTAGTCATTTTGTCCTTGTTCTGTGGTATCATTCTGGGTGATGGCAGGATGCTACTCAGGGCTAGGGTCATACCTGCCTGGGCTACAAGATCAGAAAGCTCCTCCATTTCTCTTTTCATGTAGTCCAGGGAGGTACATCTCAGGTCATTCACACCAACATGGACAATGACAGAGTTATATTTGTACTTGCAGTGGAGTGACCTGAGTGCATGCGTTATGTGTCAGATCCTGGCACCTGACAGGCAGCTGACAGTGACTTTCTCCTTGTTTAGCCTGGTGAGTGGAACATCAGTGTGCCTGACTATAGAGTCACCTATGACTAGAGTGTTAGGTACGTTGTTATGCCTTATGGACTGTGGTTGAGTGGCACACTGAGTTTGTGGGCTATGTGTCATTTGGGTTGTGTTGGGGGGGGTGGAGGTTGCTTGCGTTTCTGATTTGGAGGTCCCTGTTGCTTGGGTAGATTTGTTTTGAGAGCCACCATGAATGTAGGTGTGCGTTTTGTGTTTTTGTGTGTGTGTGTTTTGGTGGTGTAGGTTTTGAGGGACTATGTGATGAGTGTGGTGTGGTGTGGTGCAAGTGTTTACCTTCTCCTCTTGACTGTCTTGTCCAGTCTTGGGTGAAGAGAGCTTTGCTTCCAGTTTGGTTATATTAAGTGCATCTCTCACAGGTTGTAGTGTTGGGTGGTAGGAGGAGAGGGTTGTCTGTGTACATGAGGCAATTGCTGCATTGCCCCAAGATGCCCAGATTCATTAGGTAGACAGGAGAAAACACCGGGAGCTGACCCTTAGACATGCCTGGATAGGTGCTTATTTATTAAGTACTAAAAAACTGTTTTCTTCTAGACAAATGAGGAAAGTTGAGTGCTGTAGCAATTTGTAGCTTATTTAGTGCTTACATTGAGTTCTGAACAAGTTGCTGAGCTCAAAGAAACAGATTTGAGTGCTGAAACTAGAAAACTGGCTAGTTCTACGAAACAAAATTAAGCTAGAAGGCTTCCTTCCAACACAGAAAGGCATGGGGGCTCAGAAGCTTACAAACAGCCCTGGATACAGTAAATCTGTGTCTGGACTAGACAACTTATAGGAAAGGCAGGAAACAAGCTTTTTTTCTGGACATACAATGGGGGGTTATACTCAATTATGTGCTGGATTAGTGCCAAGTATAAAGGGGAAACCTGTTTTGCTGTTGAGGTGATGCCTTCACTAAACAAGTGTGCTACATAGAAAGCCTTTGTTACTACAGTAGACACATGGTGGTTGAAGTTAAGGTTGCAGTCAACTTGTGAACCCAAATCCTTTGCCACTTCGTGGGTACTTAGGATACTGCTGTTGATTTGATATTGTGACGGAAAATTGTTGGTGCCAAGAGGAATGATGATACATTTCTTTGCATTCAGTTTGAGTCCGTGACTAAGACATCAGTCGTTGGTCTGTGCAAGACCCTCCTGAACTATACTGACATCATTTGGGGATTCAGTAATTGTACCCAGTTTGCAGTAGTCTGCAAACATGGTCAGCCACAATCCTTAAATTTTGACCTGAACATCTGAGAAGTATATACCAAACAGTAGTGGGTCCAGCACTGACACCTGTGGCATCCCATTGATACAGGTCTACTGGTTGATGTGGAGCCACCCACTTTGATAGTGTGTGTCCAGTTTGTGAGCCAGTTGGCATCCCATCTTACAACAAAGGGGTTTACATTCAGTTTGCTAATTTTATCAGTATTGCCTGAGCGTGGGATTGTGTCAAAAGCCTTTGCCAAGTCAAGGTATGCTGTGTGCACAGACTTCCCCTCATCAATGGCCCTGGTCCCATTTTCAAAGAAATACACTAGATTTAACAGGCAGGATCTGCCTTTGATGAAACCGAATTGGGTTGGATCCAGGGTTTGGAGGTCGCCTATATCTTTATTTATGAGGTCCATAATGATGCTTTCCATAGCCTTACAGATAGGGCTGGTCAGGCTTATGGGTCTGTAATTCCCCGGGTCTGTTGCTTTATGGAGTGCAATAACTGTTGCCATTCTCCATTCCACAGGAACAAAGCTTGTGGTTAGGCTATGATTGAAAAGGGTACTTAATGGTGATGCTAGTTCATGTTTTAGCCTGTTTAGAAGACAGCCTGGGATGCAGTCTGGTCCCATAGAGGCTGTGTTTTTTTCCTTCGACAACGCTTTGATGACCTGCTCTTCAGATATGTAGGGTGGGGTAGGGGGAGTTTGGAGAAAGTTTGTGATAAATTTGGAGTGGATAAAGGAGTGACATTTTGGTCAAACCTATCCGCTAGCAGGGTTGCTATCTCTGTTGGTCAGTGTGTGTGTGATACCATTGGTCACTAGTTCTGCACATGCTTGGGTCCTACTTTTTAGACTATGCGCATAGCTGTAAAAGGCCTTATGGTTATCCTTGGCTGTGCTTGCTAAGTTTTTTTTTCAAAGAAACCCTTAGAGGATTTGACAAGTTGTCTTATTTGCCAGTTGAGGCTGAGGAGGGTGCTTTTCCATTGTTGGGGTCTCACCTTTGTTTTCTTGGACAGCAACATTTTGCATTTATTGTAAGTTTGTTGATGCTGGATGTCCAGCATGGTGGCTTGTTTTGACTTGGGGCTCTGACTTTGATTCTTTCTGGTACAGCCGAGTCCATAAATTTATGCAAGTGATTCTACAGAACTTTAGTGTAAGCTTCGGTGAGTTGCCACTTCCAGCTGGAGGTGGGTCTTGGAATGCATTCACACCTTCACCTGGGAGGGTGGAGTTTGCCTTGGTGAAGTTTTTTAGTTTGATTTCACCCTTTGTGAGTTCTGGTGTTAGTGCCAGCTCAAAGGTGACTAATTTGTGGTCAGATGTAACTAATGAGGGTCCAGTAGTTGCGGCAGTGCATCTGTTTGACTTGTTAGTGAGAACCAGATCTAGTATATTTGTTCCTCTTGTTGGGGCATGAACAATTTGCTCTAGGGCATTTGAGTTAACAAAGTCAAGGAACTTTTGAGCTAGTGAGTTAGGGCTAGCAGAAGTTTCCCATTTGATGGTGGGATAATTTAAAGGAGTGTTTGGTAATATTTGGATTGTCTCCAGTTTGGTCATGTAGGCTTCATGCGCATCATGACCCATGGAAGGGGATTTATAACTGACTGTGACTTGAATGGGGGTCTTACCCACCGTAACCTGAACTTGGAGTAACTCCATGGAGGTGAATTTATCTCTAATATAGGTAGAAACACCACCTCCTTTGGTTATCACACATTTGTTTTGCAGCCTGAAGGTGTGGAAGGCATTGTAGCCTTGCAAGGCTGGGTTAATCTCGGAGGCCTTGAACCAGGTTTCTGTGACTGCACAGACATCCACATCTTCCAATGATAGAAGTACTTCCAGGGTGTGCAGTTATTGGTTTAAGCTCCTAGCATTTAGCAGCATGACCCTTATTTTGTTATAATTGACAAATTTCACATTGGTAAGTTTGTTTCCGAGACCTTGCCTAAACAAGGCACTATGGAGGAGGTAAGAGCCTTTGCCAGCAGCTGAAAACCTAGAGGTGCCAGGTGCAAACTGTCTCTGGCAAAGCTTTGAAGTTTGTCAACCATGGCTTCCCAGGCTGAAAGGAACTGGATCCCCTTTGAACAGCACCAAAACCTAAGCCAGTTATTGAAATCAATCATTTTTGGTTTATACTGTGGCATCATTCTAGGTGAAGGTGGTATGCTGCTCAAGGCTAGGGACATACCTGGATGGGACACATACTCAGAGAGCTCAGCCATGTCTGTTTTCATATAGTCCAGTGATGTACATCTCAAGTCATTCACACCAACATGAACTATGATGGATTCATAATGGTACATGTTGCTGAGACACCTGAGTGCATGCATGAGCTGAAGAATCTTGACACCAGACAGCCTGCTGACCATGATCTTCTCCTTGTCCAACCTGGTGAGTGGGACATCCGTGTGTCTCTCTATTGAGTCTCCAGTGACAAAAAAATGTGTTTTTTGAGTGTTACACCTTATGGGCCTAGTAGGTGAGGCACCGGTGTTACTATATGTCATGGGTGCTGTGGAAACTATGTTAGTTGTAGCAGTCTTGTGTTTTGGAGTTCTCTGGTCTTTCAGTAAGTTTTTTGAGAGAACCTCCATATATGTTTATTTTTGTGTTTGATGCATACCATGTGCATGGGTAGTGGTGGCTAGGTTGACAGCCTCTTCAGTGTTACTGTTTTGAGTGCAAGAGAACATGGATTCAAGATTCTTGGTATAGATACAGCTCTCGCATTCTGTACTAGAGTTAGTTATTAGTAGAGGGTTGTCAGTGTACATGAGGCAATTGCTACACTGCCTCAAGAGACCCAAGTAAACAAGGTAGGCAGGAGAAGCAAGGGTAGTCCATAAATTCATAATGCTAGGTTGAAAACTGTTATCACAAAGGGGGGGGCACTTTTCAGGATCGATCAAGGAGGAGCTCAGTGGATGGATATTTCTGCCGGAGTTTTTTTGCTAGTGACTTAATAGGTTACAGCTCACTAGCAGTATTTCTTTGACTGTGAACGTGCTAAGGATGAGGGCTGCACTAATGTGCTACAGCTGTATCTGAGGGAAAATTGTTGAATTTATCTGTCTGGCTATGGTACACAATTGCGCAGCAGTGCATGGTGCTGCTCGACGGGCAAACAAGCAGGAACCCGTTCAAACACAGAGCTTAAATACCAGAAGCTAAAAACTTGAAAATAAACTTTAAAAAGGTTCAAAAGAAACAGTGCGGATGTTTACTCCAAGCCCTAGACCAACCACCTTTCACCAGACAGGTTCCTATCAGCACACTCCTCTCACTAGAGTGCAGAAGGGCCCCTTCAAATCAAAGATGGCCTGGAAAATGTGCTCAGAACAAACAGCCACTACAAACAGAGCCAGATTCAGCAAACCTGTATCTGGACTATGCTACTGGTACAAGCTACCCTAGTTTTAGTGGGAAACACTAGAGAATGTTTAACACAACAGAAAAATAGCAGTGAGACTCCTTCCCAGGGGTTCCACCTGTGTCCCTCATCGTCAGGGGTGAAAGGTACTGATTGTGGTTTCTTTTTGGGGGATAAACTCTTGGCTAGGCTTGTGAGGGCCCCAGAGCGATTAGCCTAGTAATCTCATATGACACTATGATATACTAAACAAATGTTTAAAACAGCAGAAAATCAGCAAGGAGACTAAAGAATGTTTTAAACAACTAACAAATCAGTTATTTTAACACTGTTTGGCAGGAAAACCAGAACAAGCAGAACAGATTGATTTGTAACAGTGAAAAGTACCAGCAAATGCTTAACAAACAGAGAAAATAGCAAAAGGACCTTTGTAAACAGTTAAAACAGCAACAAAATATGATTTAACAGGCACAGTAAGGCAGTCATTTGCAGAACAGCAGTGTAGTTTAGTACATAGTACATGCATACAGTATAAAAGTAGGTGGCAGGCAATAAAAGGAAGTATAGTAAATAGTATAAATAAGCAAAAAAACAAGCAACTTATAGTTTTTGGGAAGCCCAAAAGCCTCTAGTCATCTGGTATCTCAGCTCAGAGTTGTGGCTGGTAGCCCACTTCAGTTCAACTCAGTACAAACAGCCCTTATGCTGTGCTAACTGGCTCACTGACAAATCACATTCAGTCACAGTTGGGACTTTATCTCAGCCAGCAGACCTGTCACCATTGGGATTCCACAGGGGTCAGTGCTGGGCCCCTGTTGTTTGGAATAAATTTCTCAGAAGTTCAGGCCAAAACAGTGGGGCTGTGGCTGCCTACATTCACTGATGACTGCAAATTAGGTGTAATCATTGAATCCAAAACAATGTCAATATACTTCAGTAGGGACTTGCACAAACCAATGATTGGTGCCAAAACCATGGACTCAAACTCAATGCTAAAAAATGCATTATTATCCACTTCAGTAAAAGCAATATCCCTGCAGGCTATCATATAAATAATAATAATATCCTAAGTAAATAGTGAGAGACTTGGGAATACAAGTTGATTGTAGCCTAAACTTTGACCCCCAATGTTTCTGTTGTGGTAAGAAAGGCATTTTACGTCACACAACTTATTAGCAAAGGCATTTCTTCAAGAGTGAAAGAGGTCTTAACACCCCTGTACTCGACCCTCATCAGGCCAATAATTGAATACAATGCTCCCTTTGGTATGCACCTTACCAGGCACCTGCAGCAACTTGAGAGATCTCAGAGATTTCTAACCAAGAAAATTCAGGGTCTCCAGCATATGCCATACATTGACAGACTGAAGTCAAGTAACTGTCACTGTACTCAGTAGCGTACAGACTACTTAGAGGGGACTTGTGCCTAGCCTACAGAGCAATCTTGGATCCAAACCTAATGGAAATGCTGCACATCTGCAAGTCAAATGAGACCAGGGTCACCCACTCCAGGGACCTTAACCTGGCCTGCAACATAAATAGGAACTGATGGAAAGACAGATATGTCTCTCTGAGGTTGCCACTCCTCTGGATTAGGTACCAGTTCACATCAAACAAAGACCCTCTATCACCCTCTTTAAGCATTGCCTGGATGACTGGATGGGAAACCGTAAATTCCTGCCAGGGATTTCACCTATGACCCTCCTAGATATGGGCAGTTGCTGCTAACTAAGATCTTGAGTTTAGGCAATATCCTTTATACTGGGTTTCTGTAGTATTATATTATATTGGGTTCACATGGCTAAGCTTATAAAGCTTATAAAGACCTTCGGGTCAATAGCCCAGTAACCACCTGTGAACCTAAGTGACATATAACATCAGTAATTCAGAATATCATAGCAGAATTGAACAGAATGATGTAATTTACAAAGAAAGTTAATGTCAAAGTGCCATCAGCCTCAATTATATCCTGAAATTAGAAACATCACAACATTTTCTGTGCCTGTAGTTCTCTGCTGTAGAATGTCTTGTATCTGGAATGCATTCAGTGGCTGATCTATGTAAAAATAATGCAATGGTGCTGCAAAGGACTACAAATATCAAAAACTACACTAATGGTATCCCAGTTTACAGGAACATAACACCACCTTAAACAGCACTTGACTAAATATCATAGAAATGGCTAATCTTGCATCAAAGTGAGATTTTGATAACTCCACCCTACAATTTTCTGGGCTTATCTTTTCATGTAAATTCATGTCTTCTGATCCCAACAAGGTTACAGCATTAAAGGAAATTTCTGTTTTGCCTTTTCCTGGTATAACAATTTTGGCTAAGGTGTAAAACATTGGTTCTACTACAGGATATCTACAATATTCATTGGTTGTCACTAGGTGATAGTCATTATCATTGACTTCCTCATATCTACTATCAGTCTAAATAGTTTCTGGCAGTTCTAACATCTGAAATGGTACGCAAGTGTTTTTGACTGTGCTCTGCACACTGAACAGTTGTTTAGCATACTTTCTACCTTCTTGTCCTTATTAGAGAACCAAGTATTTTTGCTTACAAGTTTTACTATACCTAGATGAGCCTCATTTGCTATCAGTATGACTCTTTTTGTAAGGAATCATGGATGATCACCCATGCGTCCTTACAAATTTAAGTTCCTGATGCTGGAATAGTAATGTCATACTTGTAGCATTAATATTTCTTATGTTCGGGGGCCCCTATTTCAGTATTGTGTTTCTGAGCTATGTACTATTAACACAGAATTCCTTTACCTTCTGTAATAGCAAACCCTTTTCAATTTCTTCATCTGCATCTGCCAGTGTGAGGACATGGTTAATGTATTTATATATTATTCTGCTAGCTCGTCACACGTCCCCCTTTCTGCACTTTGAGGTGAATGTCTAGAAACGTACCGTACGGTGTTGTCGCTTCTTTTTTGCACACGAAAAAAGTGATACAGTGCTAACCTCAGTTGCCTTTATTTGATTCTGGATTTATATTAGAGTGGTTGCTCACGTTATCTACTGGCAAAACAGTGAACCCAGGAAATGAACCTTCAAAAAGTCAGGGTCCAACAATTCTTATGGTACCACTGACTGTATGTGAATAAGGGTCCAAATATCTCAAATGGTTTCCTGGATATTAGGTTGCTTAGATGTCTCACTCTGTACTGGTTGTAGGGAACAAGGGGCTGCATCTCACGTGGGGAGGCTTGATGGTCAGCAGGCACAAGGGGAAGAAGCATAAAGAAAAAAAAATCACGCACACACACACACACACACACACACACACAAGCACTTACGTGCATGTTCACACATGCGTTTGTGTGTGCTCACACATGATCACACAGATGCTGTTTTCAATTTCCTGGGATCTCTTAAACAAGAACACAGACACACACTGAAATACAAAGAAACAGATGATAAAGCCAATTTTTAGTCGTGGCACATTATTAAAAATCTATTTACTGGAATACCTTTCCTTAGATAAAATAAGACTGAGCTGGCGTGAATAACGTTTCAGAAGAAATGATCAGATGGCCAACCTACTTTCTTGACTGTTTCTTACCCCCCAGGGGTTTAGCTGTTTCCTGACATTTTGTCACCCAGCATGTCTGGTGGTATTTTACCAGAGGTATTCAGCAGTCATTCACAAAAGTAATACTTCTTTTTATAGAAAAAAAAAGACTTTCATTAAACCAGCATAAAAAACAAAAAACACAATGCATGCATATTTCTCAGATACTTTATACTTGAGATATGACAATATGTTTAGCCTGAGCAAGAAATCTAGAAATTGTACTTTTCCTTCAGTTTTAGAAAACAAATGCTTCTTTTCATCCCTGTTAATTTCTTTATTTAGCTTCTAGGTTTAGTTGAAATTTTTAGTGTTGTTTTGTTAACAAAACAAAAAGAAAAGTTTTAACTTCTTTTATGTACCCAAAATTTAGGTCTGTACATGACCTCTTTCTTTTTCAGTATCTCTGAGACTCGATATGGATTAAAGAAGACAGAACATGTGTATAGCTAACTAAAATTTGCCTTATAATACACAACTGCAGAGTTTATGCTCAAAATACGCTTCCTGAAAATAAAGTAATACTTTGGAGGGGAGGGGGGTAAAACCAGAAATCTGTATGTAGTTTTATTCTTGAGTATGTAAGGTAGGGTAATATTGAGACATCATTTTTTTTTTAAATCTGAAGTGTGTCGGACATTTCTACAAGGCTGTGAACATAAATTGAGCACCATACACCATAACTTCAGATTGGTGTAGTTAGTATAATGTTACCAAAAATACTTCTTGTTTAAAGTGGGCTTGACATGTGACAAAGCACTAAGCTATACAGTAGGGGGATAAATGAAAAGAGATTTGATTTCCCCAGATAGCCATTGCGTAAAAGATTAAGGAGATGCAGTCAGGAAGCTATTAGTAGGTGTTATCCTAAATAATTTAAACAGAGATGAACAGATTAACAGACATGAGTGGTTTAAGCAGTAAGAGAAAAAGGAGCTGTGAGCTGTTATTAGAGTTTAACCATTTGTTGCATGAATTTTCAGTAATATTACAAATGCATTAGAACAGAAGTACAAGACATTTTCAGTCCAAGCACCGTAATCGCCATTGTCATTTTGTTTCCTACATCTATATCATGCCACAGGTAACCTCACACTTACAGTGTGTTTGATACAGTCATGTTGTTTGTAACCTCCCAGATGCTGTTAGTCACCTATATCTCATACATTTGCATACTCCTAATCAGGTTCTGTTATTTTCTGATACTTATTTTATTTGTTTTAACCTGGTAGGCCAGCAGGAACAATATGTCCCTTTCTCAAAAATGCTTATAGATACCTGCTTAGGGTCAAACACCGTTCAAATAAGAGACAGTGTGGTTCAAATTCACATAAATAGCTCCACAGCTTGACATCTTAACTGCTTTATTAAATTATACTTTAGTAAATGGCCTGGAAAAAAAGTGAATCTGCTTGAATATTGAGCATTTCAACAGGGTATGTGTGTCCAATAAAACTAACCAAATTACAAAAAAAAAAAAGTGGCACCACACAACCAAGTACACAATTAAAATGAAACAGCCTGCATCCTTTAAACAGTGCTTACTTCATCCTTTATTCTTTAATTTAACATTATGCAAATTATAAGCCACTAAATGTTTTCCACAAGCATGATTCATAACATCAAATGTTCTGTGTATCCAAACTCTTTTTTTTTGTCATAATATTGGATGCTAATTCAAGAACAGATGAGAAAACAAATAGCGAAGTCAGCATGGCAAGCCACGTGAACATACTTCGCTCTTTACTGATGTACAAAGTTCATTAAACCCTTGACCTTTTCTTTCTTGACTTAATTATCCTACAAATCGGTTTCCTTAGAGATTATCCCTACAGCAAGATGGGAGCCTGGAGCAAGAGTGGAACTGTAGTCTGAAGTTTTAACTGTAAAGGCAAGTGTAGTTTTAGCATTGCTTTATTTAATTATGTCATCTTACCTAGAAGCAGAAAAAGGGGTTTACTTTCAACAAGTTAAAAGTGTGAAGGCATTCTACATGAAGTTTAAATATTGTAATACTAAAATAAAGTCCACATATGCATGATATACAGGTAAGACAGAATTAAATACTGATAAAATATATGGAAATGTGACATAGTATTTCTTGCCGCTGGCTAAAAAGCCACCATATCGTATCTGTTTTGTGACCGTAAATGGTGCCTGCAGATGTGAACAGCACTTAAGCTGTAACTGAGCACTGGGAAGTGAGCACAGATCAAATTGCATGAGGACATACCTGATGCATGGTGACCAAATAATAGTATGTTAGATTACTTCAAACTTTTCAGGCTGTACTCTGTCATTTAAAAAGTAAGACCAATAAAAGCAATGTGGCCCTGTAGTCTTCCTCTTCAGAAACTGTCCATTGAATACAGAATATAGCAGCATTTAATTCAGGCAATAAAAGTGTGTGTAAGTGGTAAAAGTGTGTGTAAGTGGGGGGGGGGGCACTCTCTCTGGAACCTTACAGTCAAATTGAAGATTTATAGGGCTGCTAAGAGAAATGCATTGTCCATAAACCAGTTCAACATTAATTTATGCAGCAAAGGAAAAGTGCACCTGTGTTTAATGCAGAAGAATGTCATAGTAAAATGGTAAAATATGTAGTATAATAATTACATGTAAACAAGATAACCAGAAATATAGCCAATTGTCTGGGAAATAATGTCCTCCAGGGCAAGTAGCTCATGAGAAAACCCTGAGAGAGTCTGAGCATATCTAGGTGGTCTGGTATTGCCAAGTGCTACCCACTCTGTTGGTATTATTACTTGAATATTCTGTATAGTGCATGTGCATGTATGCACATATACACACACATTTATACATGGGTCTGGTAGTCATGGTTGAAAATCTGGTTTAGTCAAAATGAGAATAGCTCATCTGTTTGATCTATTCCCATTTTTCCACTGTTTAAGCAGCATTTTTTGTGCAAAATTAGTGAACAGATGCAGTTCCCTGTATGGTAGGTGTTGGTGATCCTTGCCCCCCCTAAAAAAAGTTATTTTCTGCTATATAGTTATTTTCATTAAAATATTCCATCAATGTAATTGCATTGAAAGACTCTTTTTCAATGGAGTGTTCTTTTTTCTATTTTAAATAACCACATGGACAGCCCATTTTATTCTACGTAAAATAATGAAGTGAAATTACTGGATGATTCAATGAACAACAATTTACTGTATTTATGTCAACAAAAAACTGTTAAATGCTCTAAAAAAACAATAAAAACTCCCACTCTCCAAACAAAACATACACACTATGTGTTTTTTAAAAGGAGGCAAGAACCCCCAACTTACCCCTGCTACTTAAATATATCATCTCTTGAGATTGAACAGCAATGGGAGAGTCGGCACTTCCTGCTGTTCACTAATGTGTGATCTCACTCCTATTGTTTACCCATCCTGACATTTAACAAAATAATCATCCCCAGCAACACTCTGAAGAAATTTTTATTCAAATAAATGTTGGACAACTGTATGTGTGTGTGTTTGTATATATATATATATATATATATATATATATATATATATATATATAGAGAGAGAGAGAGACACTGAGAACTTTCACTACTGACCTCCATTTCAAAAACCAAAAAGTTCATTTCACCTATTTCAAAAACTCACTAACAAAAAGTACTCTAAGGCAAGTCAAGTCAGGGTAATTATCACTATAGTTATATATTATATATAGGTATTATTATTAGGTTAGGGGCTGTGGGGGCATACCCCCCACCTGGTTGGGTTTTACCAAATAATGTAAAACAAAACCAGACAACAGAAAACCAAATTAAGTGGGGGGCTATGCCCTCCACACTCCCCTAACTATATATACTAACGCCAGGATCACACTTTAGTGGGGAAAAGGACATATACCTTTGACTTGCCTTAGAGTACTACTTGTCAGAGAAATGAGTTTTAGGTGACATGAACTTTCAGTGAAATGAACTTTAGGTGATTTGGTCTCAGTAAAATGGGTGTCAATGAAATGGTCTTTCAGTGAAGTGATACAAACCCATATGATAGATATATAGTTTACTATCAAAATGACGACGCGCAAAACAAATTCCTTTTTGAACATCGAACCATAATGCTGAATTTCTGCATACTAATCTGATGAACTAATTCGGCAGATTCAACATTTAGATTGAATAGTGAACTTGATGTCCTCATAGGTGCTATGGTAAGTCTGGCCCCTAACCTGCAAATTCACTGTTTTGCAGGGGGACAAGCCCACGTCCACTGCTAAATAAATATTTCAGCTCCAAGATTGCACTACAGTGAGGAAAGGGATGGATTTCCCAGTCCGCACTGTACCACAATCTGTACTCCTAACATCAAGGTTTGTATCAGCGAATGCACAATGACATTCGCTGATACAACTGTCTCGCTCAAGTAGCATTGTGCAACACGGAAATTGTCCAACCGTATTTTGACATTCCTGTCTTCGCCGAATGTTACTTCAACATTTTTGGTAGTAAACCTATTTTTTATATATATATATATATATATATATATATATATATATATATATATATATATATATATATATACATACACACACACTATATGCAAATATACACAATGAGAGAGAGAGAGAGCTTCTCTCCCCGGGCCTCTGCTGAAAACAGGCTCCAGCCCAGCCAGACACTCCCGTTAAACAAATGTTAAATAAATAAAAAAATTATATATATATATATATATATATATATTATATATCAGCAGACCCAAATGTCATTGTTGCTAATTTCGACAAAATGTTGACGGTGCAAACATTTGCATGTCACTATGCATGGTCTTTCTGGTTTTAACTGATACATCGGATATTGTGAGTTGCTGTTTTCCAGCCACCGAAAATATTTCTCAGCTCATAAAAGTAAAACAAAAATAAATAAATAAAACATACTGTTACACGGGGAAAGGGGCTGCATCCCTCCAACAACCCTGCTAATTTTGTATACTATCTCTGAGATCACACAATACCAGGGAAAGGCTATATTACCAAACCCCAGGGATTTTGTAGTCTTGCACACCTGTCAAGCATCTGTTTATCTGACCAAATTATGTTGGCTAAACAGACGTTGGACTTCGCAAACATTTACTAAAACATAGTTCTCATATATATATATATATATATATATATATATATATATATATATATATATATATTATATATGGGAGCCCTTCATTTGTTCAAACTTTTAAATGTTTGAAACTCATATGGCCGACACCATATGAGCGAACGTTTGAAAGGCCGACAAATGATAGCGGATATCCCGCTACAGTGTGGGACTGGGAGATTCCCCTTTCTTGCACTGTGGTGTAATCTCGGAGTGAGAATATTTAAGTAGCAGGGGGGGTGTGGGCACAGCAGTTTTACTGTGTTTACAGGTAGGTAAATTGTGCTATTTCAGGATGTCAGTCTTTCGAAATGTCGATCATATGGTGTCGGTATTCTGAACGGTCGACATTCTGAGGTTGACCCACATATATATATATATATATATATATATATATATATATATATATATATATATATATATATACATACAGTCTCTCTCACAAGTGCAGGGCAAACCCCAGAAAGAAAAACACATGTTGGAACCATAATATCAACCAACTTTATAATAAAAATCCAATAAAAATGCATGGGATCCCTCAAATTATCTCTGGTATGATCCAAGTTATTCTTATTAAGGGTAATATATAATTATTGATCATGGGATGGCCAGTCTATAACCAAATGGGATAGGTTACTTCAAAACACCAAAAGGGAATTTGGCTAGGCTTAAAATAGTCCGCAAGGGCAGCTTGCGTACTACTTACTTATGAACACACACATACACACACACATATATATATATATATATATATATATATATATATAGTCGAATTTTCAATCTCTCAAAGGATTTTCTGTTGACAAAAATAGTTGAATACATGTTTTGTCAAGTACAAGGATAGTCAAAGCTTGCGGTATTGAATGTTAGGTAAGTGTGCATAACGCTGAACATTTCATCTGTAACAAAAGTTTGAGTAAGGGGTTGATTTTGTGTCTGTGCTTGTGGGCTAGATTTATAGTAAGGGTTAGAGAATGGGATAGATGTGTTGGTATGCTTGGGCACTGGTATGTTTAAAGTGTGTGTGTGTTTGCTTCTTGTTTGGTGGTACTGTTAGGGAAAGGAGGTTTAGTGCCCTAATTCGTAGTGTTGGAGACATGGGCCTGGGTAGTAATTACAGTTAGCTTTAGGGTTAGCAAACATAATTAAGTTCATGCAAGGGGTAAAGATGCTGAGGGTATGCATAAGATTTATAGACTGTAGTAGGTACCAGGCTGGTGGAGGCTGTTTGGAGTTAGACTGGGACATTCTAGCACAGTTCTATTTATATGCTTCCGATAATAATGTAAAATAATGCCTAAGGGGTAAATGAGCAAGTCATTTTTGTTTTAAAAATGTTTTTCCCATATTTTCTTTTGAGAACACCTATAGTTTTTGTTTAATATGGGTTGGGTGTTGTGGAGCTCCTACAATCCACAACACTCCTATCTGTTTGCTGTACATACTAGTATGTCCCACTGGATCTCTCTGTTGTGAGACACAGCATATCACCCAAGGCAAAGCTGCAAGTGTTATATGAACATCCCTGCCATTGTCAGTACCACTGGGTATTCAAAATGTAAAGAATCTTTCTTCAGCAGATCTGTGTATTGGGGACATCACATAGGACTGATATATAAGGATGCCAGCATTCAGCAATGTACTTAACTACACAGTGTACACAACCTAGCCACGGAAGGGGGATTATTATTATTATTGAAGCCACGGCGGTACAGCGGTAGCGTTGTTGCCTCACAGCAAGAGGTTCTCCTTTTCGATTCTCGGCTGGAGTGCCTTCTGTGTGGAGTCTGCATGTCCTCCCCGCCATCGAGTGGCCTCTGAAAGACATTTGTGAATGGGCGTGCCTTCGCTGAATGTTGGGCATCTGGCTGGCAACTCAGCACCATAAAAATCTACTGCCAATCATTAGTGTACCAGAGTTCCACTGTGGTGACCCCTAACGGGGAAAAGCTGAAAAGACAAACATTGTTATTACTTCTACTGCTATTATTACACATAGTCATGGAGATATACCAGTTGAACATAGACCAAAACATTTACTAGGCATTGTCTGTAACATTCAAGCTACTGTATCTAAATTTGTTCCCTAAACTTGCTAGCCAACATACTATAACCTACAACAACTAGCTCCCCTCAGCTACTTTCTTTCATACAAGTAGAACTAAGCTACACTGCACATTGTGTTTCCAGTCAGGGCTCTCAAGTTTGGGAATCCCTCCTTACTAATCTTTGCCGCAGGCTCACACAAAGTTTAGATCCCAATTAAAAATTCCTATTTAAAGAAGGTTCTTTTACTCGTTTCCCACATATCCACCCTGCATAACTAACCACTGCTATTCTCTTCACTTCCTCCTTCCTGTGCTAGTTAGAGGGGGTATTCAGAAACAAGTAACACATTGTGACATCCTTTTTCTAGCAAGATTACATCATGCATTATGAGGGAGAAATTCAAAGACCTTTGTAGTGCTACAATAGAATGAAGCCTGTCCAGCAGTCTTGCTATATAACGCTGCATGTAAATGCAACAGTGTGGGAGTGCAGCTAATGGATATTAGCCACATTCTCAGCCACAAAGTCAGAAACCGGGATCAAACTACATCTCTTTGTTTTCTTTATTAGCCAGGAAAGTGAACTAGTTCACAGACTTTTTTTGGTCATGACACAGGCCATTTAGGAAATCATTGGCGGTTTCCATTTATAAACACACAGTATCCAAGTGTAAGAAAACAGAAGATGATACCACGGCAAAACATATTTATTAAAACTCCAACGCACTTAAAACAAGAGATGAGCGCTTTCAGCTTTTCGCCTTCTTTAGACGAGGCATAATGGAATATAACAAAGAAATTTGTATTTGAGTGCTCCATATTATGTTCAGCTACAGTTTCAAAATGTATATTTTATGCCATTACTACACTTTAATTTATACATGCATATTTGTATACCTAGGAGGTGACAAAGCACATTGCAGTTGCCATTTTTATACGGTATAGATATTTTCAAGTCAGTATGTAGTGTTCTTTTTCCTGTTGTTCAGAATACTGAGGCAAGGAAAATGCTTGTATGTGGTGCTCGGTTGTGTTTATTTATCCAGTTTATAACACTGGTATTTGCTCTCAGCAGTAAGTTGTTGTAGCAATGCTTTCTTGAACCTGCTAAAGTTTTCAGGTTTTTCCAAGGTGTTCTTGTATTGAGTTCTAGTCTGCTGCTGCTAATTTGGAGAAGGCTTTTCTCTTATAGTCTTCATGAATTTGGGGATTACAAGAGAGATGATGCAGTCTTAGCTTGATCTGAGTATACAGGTGATTTGTTTTGGTTTACGTGTAGCTACTGGGGAAGGGAACAGTATGATCAGTTGAGTAACTTAAAGTTCATGCAGTTTAGGAGGAGAGAGGTTGTTACCATGACTGATAACTAACTGTGCAATAGAATACTGTAGTTTCTATAGCAGAAATGCCTGTACTCCAAATTATACTTATGTACTCCAAAATAATTATGTTTTAATTTCATCCAATGCTATGTTACACCTTGTTCAGATATTATTCTGTCTTCTACATTACTGTGTTGCTCAAATGTTATTATTCTGTCTTTTATATTACTGTGTTTTAGTAGTTTTTGAAAACTGTATTGTACTTGTTAACTTTGTTGATATTAGCTTTGTAATAATTGTATACAGAGCTTTTCTCCCTGGGCTTCCATTGAAAACGGGCTCATTCTGACCCAGTGGACTTTCCTGGTTAACAAACTGCAAATAAATAAAAATACAAATTCTGTTTCCGAAACATTTATGTATATAGTAAATCATGTTTATGGTTTTTCCTCCACATTCATCCTCTACCTTGTCGTGACTTCAGTTTGATCATGTGACAATGTGAGATATTGCCAACTGTGCTAGGAGAAGTAGGGCAGTGGATGTTTAACATATGCCAGTACAGCTAGCTGGAATTCTGTAAAGAATTACATGTCTTTTCTATATCAAACTGGTTTGTACAGATCATTGTGTTGAAAATGCATTTGTAAAGTTGCTTGTGTTAAAAATGTATCAACAGTTGATCCTGACTTATATATATATATATATATATATATATATATATATATATATATATATATATATATATATATATATATATATATATATATATATATATATATGTGTGTGTGTTAACAGAGGCTACTGGAAGAGAAGAGGTTAATCATAGTCCAGCCGCAGATAACTTTGATAAATGTTCTGAAATTAAATTACTGGGCCTAGGCCATAAAGATTGTATATTTCAGTTCTTAATGCAGCCAGAGACAAAAAGTCTGTACCAGGAAGCTTTCTGTATTGTCTTTGAGGTGAACTAATTGTTACTCTGGAAAGGTGGAGGTTTGAAATTGTTATGACCTCCAGAAGCTGCAGCAGATCTTAGCAAGGTGTGTGTGTGTGTGTGTGTGTGTGTGTGTGTGTGTGTGTGTGTGTGTGTGTGTGTGTGTATTATTGACACACATGCTAAATCCTGACAGCTTCTAGCTAAGAGTGTTGCATGGGAACCAGATGTCAGATGACCAGATGTATGTGATGTCCTTCTGTAATCCATCACTAAAATAATGTTTAATACTAGGTGAGACTGAAACCTCAGAGTAGTCTGTGTTTGTATCCTGACAAGGAAGGACCCCTCACTTACTTCATCTTAGCTCTCTCTATTAAGTAAACAGGGAATAATAATTTGTTAGATCAGTCAAGAAAATATAATGAGATTAGTCAAGTAATGTTCTTCTGTAACTGTGTGAACACCTGTCCAGCTGTGTTATTTTTAACATTTTCTGTGATTGAAACTCTGGTGTTTATTGTAAATAGATATTTAGTATATTCATGTTCTTGTATTATTTGTTATTAAATATATTAAAACTTTTATTGTGACTGGTCCATTAGAGAATATTTTAACCTTTACGAGTGCTTATATTTATTGGGTGGCACTGTGGACACTCCTGAAAGCCTTGCTGTTGGGTCAACATTACCATTTGTATTAATTTTAATTTCGCTTACTAGAATTGGGTGCCCTTGCAAGAGCCTTAGAGTAGCTGGCTTTGGAGTGTCTGTTGGCGGTGTAACTACCTTATAGTCTGGGCAGAAGGGGGCATAGCTAGTAAATCTGAGCTAGCCTTTCCCATGTGTGTTTGTGTGTGAAAATCAAACAAAGACTGTGTGTGTCAGCTGCTTGGAGCAGGGGCATGAAGAACTGGTTTCACAGAGAGTGGTGAAGAACTTCACTTGGGCACTCAGCTGAGGTCTCAACTCTACAGCTGTGCCAGTGGGGAGTCTTTCTGGGGAATTGGAGGGAGACAGAGAATCCCAGACTCCAGATTGAGTGTGTTCCCTCTGTGGTCTTAAGGGAAATTGTACTTGAAGCAGAGAGCTGCACCTGGAAATACTGGATATATCCATTTTTGTTCCAAGTGAATGTATCTTTGCAGTGTCATTGTTGAGGATTTAGGCTCCTTGATTAGTGGCCCAATGTAGGAACGTCACATATTGCTGGCAGTGGTGGGATATTAATTGAACTTCTGTAGCTGGTAGGCAGTTGTCACTGAAGGTGGGTGTACTCTCAATCAGCCACAAGGTAAACATATAGAGTTTCATTTCACAACAGTTTTATTTATTTTTTGCTAGTTTACTTTAGTTAGGGAAAGCAAGCAAAGATGTGAGCAGAGGATTATGGCAAGCTGACAAAGAACCAGTTGGCCAAGGTGTGTGAAGCCAAAGGACTGGTGTATGCCAACTTGACTAAAGAGGAAATGATTTCATCCTTAGTCACAGCTCAGACCAGCAAGCAGAAAGACAACCAGTTTGGTAATGGGAGTGTACAGCCCTCAGAAACAGGACAGTTCACCTTTTCCTCAGAGGGCTTAAAAATCCATCTGGAGTTAAACAAACTTGAACTGGAGGCCAATCATTTGGAATTAGAATCAACAGAGGAACTGCAGCAGGATAAACAGATGGAATTAGAATCAGCAGAGACTGCAGCCTTTGGAGACTGAAGAAAATGAGAAGTAGCATCAACTTGACAGGGAGATGCTGACTCTGCACCTGGATTGTGGAGGTAATGGAGAAGGGAATAATCGAACCCCAGAAGGCAATAAAGATCAGTAAATTTCTTCCGCAATTTACAGAGAGTGATAATTTTGATAGTTTTATTCATATATTTGAAAGAGTATGTAAACAGTATATTGTTGACCAAGGGCTCTGGATATGGATCCTGACCCTCCCCCTTACGCCATGCTAAAGTTGTAACTACTGTTTCTAAATTGTCTGATATTGCTTGTTTAAACTATGATAAAGTAAAGAAATGTTTACTTGAATGTTTTAGGTTAACACCTGAAACTTACAGAAAAAAGTTTTGTGAGCATATATGCAAGGAAGATGAAAGTGTGTGTGATTATATTGCTGACTTTAGCACTTATATCAATAGGTGGGTGAGTGGGTGTCAGGTCACCACTTTTGAAGGGCTGTCAGACCTTTTGGTGAAGTAACAAGTCCTTAGCACTTTGAGGACATGAGAATCTAGTTGGTAGACCAAGAGTGTAAGTCTGCAGATGAGCTGGGGAAAAAGGGGGATCTCTACTTAACAAGCAGGGTATCACTCCACAAGATGGGGATACGCACATGGATATAAGGAAACCCATGGTGGGTAGCCTAAACTACACCAGTAGAGTCCACCAGAAAGAGGAGAAGCCACTAGTTTAAGTACACTACCAGGATCAAGGGTTAAATGTTTTAAATGTAACCAGTGGGCCCATGTATCATACAGATGTCCACAGAGGCAAGGTAGGGAACAAAAGGTGGGTGAGTCAGCAAGTGGGAATAACTGTATGCCACTGGTAAGTTGTCTGGAGACAACATGGGTACCAAACTATCACTAGAGATTATAGCCTATCTTAGTGGATGAAAAACAGGCCACTGCTAAGAGAGACTCTGACATAATCTTTATGAAGCCTGCAGTGATTAAAGAGGAGCAGTACTTGCTTGGGCAGTCCACTGCAGTCAGCTTTAGGAGGGACCCCATTCCAAATGCCTTTGGCCAGGATTCATCTTGATTAGGAGGGTGGAAAAGGAAGCAAGCAAGTAGGTGTGTTTGAGGATATCCCCCCAGATGTCTTGATAGGGAATGAGTATGATAATGCAGTACCTTGTGTGCATGCAGTTACACTCAGTCAGGCTTGGAGATAGGCATGTGGGTCTGGTAGCCTGGGGGAGACCTGAAGCCAGGGCTTGTGAGGTGGCTATTTCAGGGAGGCACCTACTCTGTAACTGTGAACCTGAAGGTGAGTCACAGCTGCTGGTAGGTGCTGATGTTCCCCTTGGACAGAGTGACTGTAAGGGCAGAAGTGAGTGGTAGTACCCAGGCTTACAGTGAGGCACCACTGTCAGAGGATACCAGACTTCCTGTGGAAGGAGAACTGGGAAGAGTTACAAAGATAGAGCTGAGACAGGCTCAGCTCTCAGACCCTACACTAAGAGGCTTGAGGGAGGTAGCTAGAAGGCACATGATTCTCAAGGAAAAGGGGAGTCTGTATACTGGAACAAAGCAAAGGATTGCTGTATAGAGAGTGCATTTCTGAGAGAGGCTAGAGGGTGAGCTAATACAGTAGTTGGTAATGCCTAGAGCCTAATGTCTGGCACTTCTAGCCATAGCTCATGACATTACTTTTGCAGGTCATATGGGCATAATGCATACCAAGAGACATATTATGCTGAACTTCTATTGGCCTGGGATTGCAAGAGATGTAACGGGGTACTGCACGACCTGTGAGCAGTGCCATAAAGAAGACAAGGCAAGAGACAGGGTCAAGTCTCCTTTGATGCCTTTACCTGTGATTGAGGAGCCATTTTAGAGTGTAACTATTGATATTGTGGGGCCTCTAAGTACCCCAAGTTCCACAGGGAAGAAGTATATCCTGGTGATAGTAGATTATGCTACTAGATACTCTGAGGTGGTGGCTCTGTCCTCCATTGAGGCAGTGAAGATGGCAAATGTTTTGTTAGAGATTTTCAGCAGGGTAAGTTTACTGACAGAAATACTGGTTGACAGAGGTTCCAATTTCATGTCAGACCTGCTGGCTTGTCTGCAGAATTGCTGTGGGGTGAAGCACCTAAAGACCACCCCCTACCATCCCCAGACTAATGCCCTTGTGAAGAGGTTAAACTCTACTCTAAAGACCATGCTACAGGCATTTGCAGACCAGTTTAAGAGAGAGTGGGACAAATATTTGTCCCATCTGCTGTTTGCCTACAGATAGGTACCCCAGCAATCCACAAGTTTTTCACCCTTTGAGTTGCTGCATGGGCATAGGGTGAGGGGGCCTTTAGATTTGATTCATCATGAGTGAGAGGGTGAGTATGAATCCCACATGGAGTCTGTTGTGGCATATGTCCTGAACCTCAGGACAAGGCTTAGGGAACTCACGGATTTGGCACAGCAGGAACCTAGAAGGAGTCCAACAGCAGAAAAAGGTCTGGTATGACAGGAATGCTCCAGCCCAGGAGTATGCTGTGGGACAGCAGGTTATGGTGTCAGACACAATAAGTTGCAGGCAGCTTGGGAGGGACCCTTCAAAGTGGTAAGGAAGGTCAATGATGTTAAATACATGGTAGAACTGCTTGGCAGGAGGCAGGGGAACAAACTGACCATGTTAATATGATGAAACCTTACCAAGATGGGGAGACCCTGGTGCTGGGTATTTGCAGTGGATGGCAGAAGGAGACTGATGGGGATCTGGTGACTGATCTTCTCGGTGAGGCTCATAATGACATCTCAGTGGAAGGGGTAGCAATGTCCTAGTCACTATCCCTTCCTAAGTTGAAGAAATCCAAGCAGTTTTACAGGAGTTTGGAGACATGTTCACTGAGAAACGTGAGTGTACCCACCTGGTGCAGCACCATATAGATACAGGACCCTAAAGGCCTATCAAGCAGGCCCCTAACAGGGTGCCCTGAGCGAGTCAGACAGACTCTGACAGTGCAGACACAGGAAATGTTGGAACTGAGGGTAATCTAGGAGTCCAACAGTCCCTGGGCCTACCCAGTGTTGCTGGTACCAAAGAATGATGGCAGCACCAGGTTCTGTGTGGACTAGGGGAATCTAAATAGTCATACAGAGTCAGATGCTTACCCCATACCTAGGACAGATGAAGCCTTAGAGCAGCTGGGTGGGCTACGTATCTGACCACTATTGATCCTGACCAAAGGCTACTGGCATGTGCCCTTGACTTCCAATGCTAGAGAGAGATCAGCCTTTGTGACTCCTTTCTGATTGTATGAGTTCACAAAGATGCCCTTTAATCTGAAAAATGCCCCAGTGACCTTCCAGAGGCTGGTAGATCATATCCTAGCAGGAGCAGAAGATTATGCCTTGCTTACTTGGGTGATATTTTGTTTTCTTTTTTTCCCCCTCTGCTATCATTTACCACCTCACAGCTATATTATCACACTCCACTTACCTGTAACTACTCAGAGTCAATCAGGAAACTGTTGCTCATAGATTGGCTCTGCAGAATCTTCCTTTACCTGCTCTGGAACCTCTTACGTCTTTCTTGTTTAGACCTCTGTACCACTGTATTCCATTTCCCCCCTTCCATTACTCTGTTGTATACTGCATATGCCTTTCATCTCTCTTTTTCATTTATACTTTACTTATGTGTTACTTTGGGTAACCTACCTTTCCTAACTCACTATATATGATTTTTTGCCCCTTCCTAATCTACCTGCCTGCTCATTTCTCTGACTCCTCCTCCCTACACCTCATATCCTGCCCCAAGGGCATGTAGTGGGGTCGTCCTGTGTGGTGCCATCTGTATTACTCCTGTATTTGCCCTTGGCTGCTGCGTGTGGTCCCAGAGGAAGGATCTGTTCTATTGTAAGTTTTATTGCCATTATTTTTTTTTTCTTTTATTAAATAACACTAAGGACATAAAGCTCTCCATACTGACATATGTGGTATGGTATTTAGCCCAAGCTCCCATGCCAAGTAATGCGTTCATTATTTATGTGCATTTGTGAAAGTTAATACCGCTGTTTTTTTCTTAAAAGAAAAAGTTGTTTGTTTAAAAAGGAAGACTCTTTGTGGAATAATATTAGCCCAAGCCTACAATAGCATGAAAGTTGAAGGATATTAATGTGCATTGTTAATAATAAATGTTTTGAAGGTTACGGGCATGCATAACTGCTATCTTGATTTTGCCGTGCCTCCCACGTGGGTTTCTAGTACGCCACTCTGCTTGTACTGAAACGCTGCACGGCCCGCAGTGTTTATACACTTTAGTTTTAATGTATTTAGTCTAGTGGGGCTCCTGATAAAGCATGGCTTTTAGAAAGAGTGTACTGAGTCTCTAATTTGTGTTCTGCTTGATTTTATGCGGTCTCCTTGTCCTCCTACCACTCGCTGCTGTTTCAATATTTGTTAGCGTTTCGATTAGGTGTCTTGATAGCCTTTCTATTATAAGCATCTACACTATTTATGTTTATGTATTTTGGCCTTAATGCACTAGTGTTTGCCTAGAATTCCTGCTGGCTAGCTTTCCTGTAAGTGAGTACTGCTTATGTTTAAAAATAGCGATCATCTTTGAAAGACTTTTTAAACATTCTGGCTATACAGTTGATGCTGTTACCTTTTGTACTCTAATTATAAGGATACTTTCACTGTTTTACCTTAAGTGCTCACATACTTTGCTGGTGTTTTTTTTTTAACCTAATGTATTAGTGTTTGCCTAGTATTTCCCGTCGACAATTCTTTCCTGTAAGCGAGTATTGCTTATTTCAAAAGCAATCATCTGAGGAAAGGCTCTTTCTAACTTTCCAGCTATACAGCTGATGCTGAGTGGTCGTTTATACTATAAATATAAGGATACTTTAACTAGTGTTATCAGGGGTGCTTAAATTAGCGGTCAGACAGGTGCTTTCACATTGTTTTTCTGTCTAGGACTTTGTGTATCCTAGTTTAGGTACTATTTTTCTGGATTCTATTGGGATATATGTGGTCGGAGAGCTGCCATTAATCCTTCCTTAAAAATAAAATAGCCAGGATCCACCCTGCAGAAAGGAATAAGTCTAAGTGAGAACAGACTCTGTAAGCATAGTTTAATTAAGGTATAGGGCAACAAAACCGTGTTTGCCCATAATAGCCATACTTCTGTTAAGGAGAAGAGGCGGTTTGGGCAAAGAACATTCGGCAAAGCTCAGTGAGAGATGCAATTCAAGTAGCCTTTACCTGCATCATATTGTTTGAGAACTTGTGCAACGCATGTGTAATTACATGATGACCTACTATGATTTGTGTGACTAGGTTTGCTGTATTTTATATTACCATCTAGCTCACTGTATGTAATTACTGACTAATATTGTGTTACCCATAATAAATTTTGTACTCTTTATTACTCTTAATTTGCATTTTAAATGGTATCTCACCAGTCCCATATGCCTGCATATAACTGCTTGCTCATTTGATGTCCCTGCGTCTATCTGAAAAGGACTAATCCTATTTATGGGAAAGAGCTCTTTTTATTGCTACCTTAAGATTAACATCTTAGCATTCTTAAATACTGTATTCAGCAAAGGTGCTATTTATTCACTGTTTTAACTGTGTCTTCACACTGAATGTTAATTAGCAAATAAGACATTAATTGTTGCTTTAACACCTAATTTGTATTTTTTTCTCTTTCCAATCTTCCCAGCTCTCTACCTCCTATCCTGCACTAAGGGACCCCTATCTTTTGTTTTCAGCCATTCCAATGCCTGACCAAAGAAACCTGCCACCCTAGTACAGTTTCCCAGTTACCAAAGGGAATAAGAAAGTATGTTCTACCTTAGACCTACTGTTAAGCTGAATTAATTGTTTGACATTTATCTAGTATTAAATACAATTAAGCTACTGAGCCAGGAAGCCAGCAGCCATACCCCTCTCTAACCCTTTAGCAACTGCTTATTTCCCTGCTTTGAATCTTCTATCTGAACCATCTCTACCATCTATCTTCATTACAGATACTGCTTGCTGTACTTTACTCTCTGCCCACTAGGTGACACTCTAATCTAGCCTTGGGTTATATCTCTTACCTCACCTTCCCATATTTCATCTCAGTATATTTTCCCTATTTCATCCCTGACTACTTTGTAATCTTCCTGCTGTATTACACTGCACTTACTTTTTCTTTTCCCACCTACTAGCTATTTTGTTTTCTTTTTTTTCCACTCTGCTATCCTTTACCACCTCACAGCTATATTATCACACTCCACTTACCTGTAACTACTCAGAATCGATCAGGAAACTGCTACTCCTAGATTGGCTCTGCAGAATCTCCCTTTACCTGCTCTAACCTGCTTCATTCGCCCTGCGGGCTCACTCCACTCCCCTAACCTACCTCCAGTTCTCACCCAGCCCCAGTGCTCCTACACTTATAGTTCTTCAGCCAAACCCCCTTCCTAGCTATCCAATAGCTTTCTAGAACATATTGTAAATCAGATACCTTCACACCCAATCTCAGCTTGCAATATTTTTACTTTCCCTGGAATACTACATCACACTAGACTTTCTCTCAACCAGCCTCTACATTTCTGACTATATTCTTTTGTTCTCATTCACCATGCCCTTAACCCACAAACCAATAATTATAAATCTATTTCTCTCACTTGCAGCACTATCCATTCTATCTATACCATATATCCTTATCTTTTATGAAAGCTTACATTACACCAGTTCCCACCATCTCTTAAAACAAACATTGCTTTTAAGTCAACTAGCCTTCCAAAGCCATTAAAACATAACATCTACCTCAACCTATCTCTCACCTAAATTTCATAGGGTAGCCTATATTACTTTCCTTCAATCTTGGAAATCACAAAACATTTTCTGTAAACTACTGAAGCTTACATATATTCCTCAACAACACCCCCTCCTTCATGGCGACATTCATCCCAACTCAGGATCAAACAGCAACATCCCTACATACACTCTCCTACCTCATCCCTCTACCCCTTTCACTCCCATTAAAACCCCAAATTCTCTGCTCATAGCACATCTCAACATACGGAGCGTAAATAATAAAGTTAACCAACAACTACATGCTGTACTAGACATACACTCATTTGATATCCATTGCTTAACAGAAACCTGACTCAAACCAGTAATAAAGGACAATGAATTTATCCCACTTGGTTATATTATCTTGAGATTAGACCGAACAACCAAAAAGGGTGGTGGTGTAGCAATTCTGTATAAATCTCAATTACAGATTACTTCACAAAATGTACAATCACCTTTAGATAGCAATGTTGAAGTTCTTATCTCCAAGCTACGGGTCAGTACTAACAAATCTGTATACATAATATGCTCCTACCTACCTCCAGGCAATAACATCAGCATCCTTGAAAATATCTGCTGGCTTTCTACATCCTTCCCACAAGAAACCATTGTACTTGGTGACTTAAATATAGACTGGAACACATGTACCTCACATAAACCCACAACCCATATAAACCTCTATGGTTTCTCTCAAACAATCACCACCCCCTCCAGAATCCATAAACCCAGTAGCAAAGAGAGTACCTTAGACTGGATCTTAGTAAATAGCCATCCCCTCTCTTATAAAGCTGGTACCCTTCCTGATGATATCAGGGACCATTCACTTACTTATATAGTCAAACAAAAAAACTTTATTCCCAACCAAGCTACCTTTAAAACTACCCGGAACAAAATAAATTTTAATCCAGCAAGCTTCCAAGCAGAGCTTCAAGCCTCCAACTCCCACTTGAGGAAGCAGTATCCTACTTTAACTCCAAATTCTTACAAATCCTTGAATTCCATGCCCCTTCATGCTCTATAAGAACTAGAAGTAAAACAGCTCCATGGCTCACTGAAGAGACTAGACAGAAAATCTTATTAAGAAATAAAATCTGGTCTAAATGGAGAAACATGAAAGACCCAATTGATCATCAAAACTTCAAACAGCTGAGAAATACCACCAAGAAATTAATACTACTTGATAAAAAAACTATTACTGTAAACTCCAACAAAAGCACCAACAACAATTACAAACCTTTGGTCAGGCATAAATAGACTATTACACCCTGGCCACTCTAAGACACCAACCCCATCAGGTCTCTCCCTTAATTAACGCTCCCAACCAGATTGCCAATACTTTCAATACCTTTTTCACTGAATCTGTCCAATCACTAGCAAATTCCTTACCTCCTCTTAGCTCAGTCCTACCATCTTCCCTAGCCAGCATATACCTCCTACCTTTCATCTAAAACCAATTCATACATCCCTTATCTATACCCTACTTTACAAACTCAAACCATGTACTCCCTCAGCTGATCTCCTACCAGCTGAATACCTTCAAACTGCAGCTAAAGTACTTGCCTATCCGATCTCTGTCCCAATTAATAGAACCATTACTGAAGGCTCCATCCCATCTCTCTGGAAAATCTCTCACATCATTCCACTTCACAAGAGTGGTAACTCAACTGAACTCTCTAACTTTCGGCCTATAGCCCTACTTGGTCCTTTAGCCAAAAGCATGAAAAAATGCATCCATCAACAATTTCTGGATCACCTTCTCCAAAATAACCTACTAGCTGACTGTCAGCATGGTTTCTGACCTTTCCATAGGACTACCACTGCTCTCCTATCCTTCTCTGACTGCATTAACAAACATAGTAATAATAACATGCTCTCCTCTGCACTCTTTATTAACTTATCTAAAGCTTTTTATATGGTTAACCATCAACTAGTTCTGAACATACTAAACTCACTTTCACTCAGCACACAGGCATTAAAAGGTTCAAGTCTTATTTAGACAGAAAGCAAGTTGTCCTATGGGACAATAACCTATCCACACATCTTCCTATTATCCTTTGTGTCCCTCAAGGCTCTATCCTGGGACCTCTCCTCTTCTCCATATTCATTAATTATCTTAGTGTAAATATTCCTCTAGCTGCATGCATACAATATGCAGATGACTCCACACTGATCTGTAATGCCTCTTCTTCATCAGAACTCCAATCCATCACCCAAACAGTATTCAACCTAGTTAAAAACTGGTTCCTACAAGGTTGCCTCCTCCTAAATGCCAAAAAAACAAAACTATTGCTCTTTACTCCAACTCTAAAATCCACCCCAATAAATTTCACCATTACATCCAACACTGGTACTGTCACAGCTCCCGACCCAACTACCAAACTCTTACTTGTAATAATTGACCACAAACTTAACTTTGACTTGCATATTAACTCTACTATTAAATCAGTAAACAGAAAACTTGGTTCTCTGTATAGGATAAAACCTTTCCTTACCCCTGAAGCCAAAACTATCATTGCCCATACCCATCTGATCTCTACCCTCCTCTATGCCTCCCCCATTTATACTAATCTTTCCAAAAGCAACCTTAATAAGCTGTCAACCTCCTATAACAACATTGCCAGATTTGCAACTGGCTCCCCATTTAGAACTCACCATTGTCTGAATCTTAAACAGCCGGGATGGCTTGAACTGTAAAACCAGCTGGAAGTTCAACAACTCACCATCACCCATAAGATTATTTACCATCCTAGTAATACTCCTGTTCTCAGTAGCCTTATCTCCCCCTATATAAATCTTACTACCCTTCTCTCAGCAAATAAATTACTGGTTACCATCCAGAAATCCCATAACAAAGCAGGTGATTCTCTTTTATCTAATTCTGTGGGGAAGATTTGGAATAGGCTTCCCAGCAAACTTGCATCACTATCATCTTTACCACTCTTTAAAATGCAACTTAAAATTCTACTAAAGACACAATGGCTATGGCCATGTATCAACCCTGACTAACACTCACCCAGTACAATATTACTGTAAACCTCTCTCCTATAACCCTTAAAGTGGAATTTGTAATCCTTCCCTTACTCTCAATCTAGTCGAGTTTTCTCAGGTAACTTGCACTGAGTATGTACTTTGTAACGCTCATCCTGCTGTGAGCACAAGTGCAATACCTTGTATATAGATCAACTGTCTTTTTACTTTGAGTGTATTATTTGTTTAGGTGAATATATGCAAAATCTTTATTATCCTACTGTTATACTTTACTAAACAACCGTTAATACTTTATCTCAAGTCCTTACTTCTTTCCTAACCTATCTTATGATGAATGTTAAATCCTTCTATCATGTAATAGTACTGTATTGTTTTGTTAAACTTTGTAGTCAATTTCTTAAAGGTTAATTTTTTAATGAAAATCTCCATCGACATTGTATTTAAATATTGTTTAGTTTTGCTGTCCTGTTTTATTAGCTTAATTTTGGAGCTTATCTCCCCGGGTCTCTACTGAAAATGGACACATATCCAGTTGGACTAGCCCGGTCAACAAATGTAAAATAAAATAAATATTTCCATTTATAGCCATTCCTGGCATGAACTCCTTCAGCAAGTCAGAGAAAGCCCTGGGCAGACTACAAAGAGCAGGCTTGACCATTAAGCCCAGTAAGTATCAGGTGGGTATGGCAGAGGTCTCCTACCTGGGACATAGAGTGGGGAGTGGAAGCCATTCAGGCGTGACCTGCCCCTGTTACCAAAAAGCAGATGAGGGCATTCTTGGGGACTGCAGAATAAGATAGAAAATTTGTTCCCAATTATAGTACAATAGCTGCTTCCCTCAGAGACTTGACAAGGAAAAACAGGCTAGATAAGGTAGTGTGGACCCCAGCCTGCGAGCAGGCATTCCAAAAGCTTAAATGGGCTTTGGGAGGACCCCATATGTTAGCCATCCCGATTCCTGCAAATAATTTGTTCTGCAGGTGGATGCTTTGAACCATGGGGTGGGAGGTGTACTCAGCCAGGTTTCCTCAGAGGGAGAAGAGCACCCAGTGGTATATCTCAGCCATAGACTCCAACTTAAGTAGGAATGTTATGCAGCAGTAGAAAAAGAATGTCTAGCCATAGTATGAGCACTGCAGAAACTTCAACCCTATATGTATGGAAGGAAATTCACTGTAGTTACAGACCACAATCCCTTAACATGGCTACATCAAGCCAGCCAGCAAAATGCCAAGTTACTAAGGTGGAGCCTAGGGTTGCAGGTATATGATATGACAGTGCACACCATAGTGGGGTTAGCAATGCCAATGCATATGGGCTATCAAGACATGTTATGGGTTAATGTCTTCCCAGACAGGCTCATTTCTCTCAAGCAACGTTTCTCAAGCGACATTTGAAAAACTAGTTTGAGTCTTCAAAGGGGGTAGAGATGTAAAGATGTGAGGTATTGCCTGCTATGTCAGAAGTAGGGCAGTGGATATATAACATACACCAGCACAGATAGCTGGAATTTTGTAAAGAATTACATGTCATTTGTATATCAAACTTATTTGTATAGATGCTTGTGTTGAAAATGTATTTGTAAAGTTTTTTGTGTTAAAAATGTATCAACAGTGATTCCTGACTGTATTGTAACTGTTGAAATATATGTTAAGGGAGGATACTGGAAGAGAAGAAGTTAATCACAGTCCAGCCACAGCTAACTTTGAAAAGTGTTCTGAAATTAAATTACTGGGCCTAAGCCATAAAGATTGTATCTTACAGTTCTTAATGCAGCCAGAAGCAAAACGTCTGTACTAGGAAGCTTTCTGTATGGTCTTTTGGGGTGAGCAAATTGCTGCTTTGGATGGGTGGAAGTTTGAAATTGTTTTATGACTTCCAGCAGCTGCAGCAAATCTTAGCAAGGTGCACTGTGTGTGTGTGTGTGTGTGTGTGTGTGTGTGTGTGTGTGTGTGTGTGTGTGTGTGTGTGTGTGTGTGTGTGTGTGTGTATTATTGACACATATGTGCTAAATCCTGACAGCTTCTATTGCATGGGAACCAGAAGTCCGATGGCTAGATGTATGCAATGTCCTTCTGTAATCCATTACTAAAATAATGTTTAATACTAAGTGAGACTGAAGTCTCACAGCAGTCTGTTTTTTGTAACCTGACAAGGAAGAACCCCTTACCTACTTCATTTTGCCTTGCTCTGTTAAGTAACCAGGGAATAATAATTGTTTAGATGAGTCAGGAAAATTAACATGGTACCCCAACCCCATGTAGAAAAAAAATGGGAAAAAGGGGGCTGATGATGATGATGATGAGATCAGTCAGGAAAATATAGTGAGATCAACTTGTCCACCTGTGTTTTTTTAATATTTCCTGTTATTGAAACTCTGGTGTTTATTGTAAATAGATATTTAGTATTTTCATGTTATTTTATTATTTATTATGATGATGGGTGAGATCAGTGCTCTACCCTAATGCAAATAAATAAACACATAAATAAACAAATAAATGCTGCAAGTGATCTTTAAACCAATTATAACAAAAAGTGTGCACATGACACAGGAAGAAGAGAATATTTCAGTCATACCTCTCAGTTCTCCCTGATTTTGAAGAATATTCCTGATTTTGCCTCATATTTTTGCCCTGCCCCTCACAAAATGTTTTTCAGGAAAATCACTGAGTCAGTAATATACAGTGAATAATGCCAAATATTAGAGTTTCATACTTCTTATTGTTCAGAAAATTCTTGTTGATGCAAAACCCATTGTTCTATTAACTTTTTTAAATGAATTACAGTAATATTTAAACAATTGTTCCTGATTTGGGCCCTTGTACTCCATTAGGTTTGGCTTTGTCTGGAATTTTTGTGAAAAGAAGTCAAGAGGTATAATTTCAGTACAGTGTAAGTATACAGGAATTTTGTAAATCCTGTGTTTAGAATTGTTCGCTGTATTGCTGCTAGCGACACAATGACAGTTCATATAACATAAGACATTTATGTTTATGCAGTGTTTAGGCAGTACAGGGCAAAGTTTCAGTAGATTTCCATAATAGTTTATGACAAGACTGGGGATAAATACAATTACCCCAAGTAGTTAAGTAAATGAAAATAACACAATACTACAGTGGGCATCCCAGATACTGACATAATCTCATTCCCTAAACTAAGATGGCACTTTCAAGACAATATGAGAAAGTGAGAAAAGATTGCATACTGCAAGCCAGACTAACCATTAATGAAACATTGAAGATGCTATAATATCTTAAGTTAAGTTGTGATGTAGGGTTTAAAATATCTTTAGTCCTTTGTTCGCGTTTCTGCAATTACACCTTATTCTTAGACTTAGGAAACTCACCAACCCAGAAATGGACTCTTTTTAACCCATAAACCCCACTGGCAGTAATGGACAGGGAATCCAAATAGGTAGGAGTTAGTATTAAATATAATGACTGGGCCTTCCATTTCCTAAGGGTCAGCAGGAAGTGCGTAACCTATGAGATGAGTGAAGCACCATGGTAGATGTTCCAAAGGTAAACTTGGAACTGAAAGATGGAGTGCAATCCAGAAACAAAACTAATATACATGCCCAATAAAAACTAGGAGTATAACAGAGAACCAGTCTGCAGTTTGAAGAATGTTTTTACTTTGAGGATAAACTCCGAAAGGAATACAGGCAGGACAGCTATATACATGACAATGAATGTTATAACACTATATATGATAATATAAGGCTCACTGAAGCAACTACAGTGCACACAGTGACATTTAATAGAACTATACCAGACAACTGCCCCCGTCAAAGTTGCCAAATTTTTCATATTTCTTGAAACAATTCAGCACAAATCCTAAGGTCAATCATTCAGCACCTGCTCATATAGCTGAAATAATTTTTGATTTTATAGCCAGTTTTACATTTCGTTAATGCTATCTAAAGTCAGTTGGTGGATTAAAGATGCTGCTTCACATGGTAAGCTTGACTCTGATGGATGACCCCTTAAATTTATTGGAGCCTGTGACATTTTTACTGCCCACCACACTTTTTCATAATTTAATTAATTCATGTATTAGTACTGCTGTAGCATTTTCCAGAATCCTTTACCAAACAAACAGCCACAGATTTGAAGGAATCCATGGGATAACTTCAGTCCCCCCTACCTTTTAAAGTCTTACAGATTTTCTAATATGAAAAGCCATTGAAACAGTGTGGTCTTGTGAATTCCAAAAGGGACACAACAGTTTACAAATTACATCTTTTAGATATTGTAATTCTTTAATTTGCCCAAAGCCTTTGACAAGTTACTACTGGAAATGGTGCTGTACATGCCAAATAGTACTGCCTAGATCTGATGCGGAACCATTGTTACTTGCAAAGTACAGTGCAGAAAATGCAAAGTGAGTCATTGCCTGGAATTCAGAAAGGGTTTCTGCGAGAGGTAAGCCTACCCACAAGAAGCAGATTCCATCAATCGATAGAATTTTCTGATTCAGAGACTACTCTACCAGTGATTTTTTGCTAGCAGGAGCATCACCACAGATGGTGGTTCCACTGGCCATGGTAGATGATAATGAGGCAATCTGGAGAAGCAAGTTAATGCTGATTAACCATTTGCTCTTCCCAAGGAAATTCCAGCAGCTAGTGATTTAAACTGCTGAGTGATCCAGAGAATCGCTTGTTTGTGTAAATTACCAAGGCTGGCTAAAAAATGTAACATTGTCCAAAGATGGTGGTCACACACACACGCACACACACACACAGGTATGTTCAACAACGGTTACAAGAGGTGTGTAGCTGGATGGGTAGGTAGGTGTATGTGTCTTGGAATGCACGTCAGAGTAATGGGAGTTTGTGTCTGTAAGCCTGATTGAGTGCATAGGGTGGTTGATTTTGGATATGTATATAGGAAGGTGTGTGTGTGTGTGTGTGTGTGTGTGTGTGTGTGTGTGTGTGTGTGTGTGTGTGTGTGTGTGTGTGTGTGTGTGTGTGTGTGTGTGTGTGTGTGTGAACACATCAATGCTTGAGAAAGCAAGAGAGATAGAAAGTGTGTGTGTGGGGGGGGTTGTGTCAACATGATGAACACTTGGGCCATCGGTGTACATTACAGGGCTGAAAGTACTAGTAGTACAACAATTCAGGTATATATGCATATGAGTTGATAATGACATGTTCCTCACTGTGGCTAAAGCTGTCTCTGAATCACATTTTTCACAGATAATGATTGCTTAACTTGACCTGCAGTATGCAATTTATGTGACCGCAAGTCCTTTTTCTGAATCCCAGGGATCATCTTTCTTACCCCCAACTTATCAACACCAGGGCACCACAAGGTTTTACTCCCTGGCTCCTTACTCTTCTGTTTATTTACTAGTACACTAACCATTATATTACCCCAACTTAAAGCCATTCTCTGTACAGATGATTTGGCTATCTGGACTACTTATTTAGGTTCATAGGTAAGCACTAGTCTAACTGTCCTTGCAGGCCATTTTAAGCATAGCCAGTTTCTCTTTTTCAACTCAAACTACCCTATCCCATTTGGTTAGAGATTGACCTTACCCATCCCATGATTGATAATTATGTATTACCCGTAATGATGGTAACTGGTATCATACCATAGATAATTTGAGGCTAACCATGCATGGGATAAAGCATTTAGAGGCTGCCACTGTTCAGTAGTACAACAGAGGATAGTGCTGAGGTACATTTTCTATTACCCATCAATATATCCAAGTTGCAGTTGAATATAGACAGGGATGAATATTGTTTTACATGGATGTGGAGTCTGTCCCAGAGCAGTGGTATCCTCTGCAAGATATACCTGTCTCTCCAAAGCATTCTATTGATGTTGCAGAAGAGGTTTAGATCCCTGGACTGAGTATTTTTGTACAACTGGACTTGCTGATGTGCAGTGGGTCCATCAGTACTGAACTGGAAGATGCTTTGTGTATCAGACACAAGTCACCTCTTTGCAATCTGTAGGATACAGAGTATAGTGATAGGGCTTTGAAGAGGTCCATGTAGGATATATTGTTTAGACCTTGTATACTTTTAATAAGATAATTCTGTGGGTGTTCCAGTTGTTGCATGATTCTGGACAGATACAAATCAAAGGGGGCATTATATTCAATGAATGGCCTAATGAGGGCTGTATAAAGTTGAACAATGACACTTTTAGGTCCCTTTATTTATAAATTGTGCAATATAGAAGGATTTTCTTACAACAGTGGACACATGTTGGTCAAAAGTTACATCACTATCAACATAAGTTCCCAAATCTTGTACAACTGGGTCAACTCTTAGGGGCATATTGTCAGTGTGATAATTCCTTGGGGTACATAACTTCCCAAAGGTTACAGTAGTGCATTTTTTGGTATTTAGTTGCCATTTTTGTACAGATCATCACAAAACTGGATACAAATACATGCCTCAGACATCATTAGTTAGTGAAACTTAGCCCAACTACAGATTACAAAATACTTGGGCTGTAGTACTTGGAGCACTAAAAAGGCTATCCTTCTCTGCTGTTGAGCCAGGGCATTGGAAGACATTCACCTTGTATGTAAGGTCACTTATGATAGCCAATGCATTTGGAAGTAAGTTAAAGCCTTATCTTATTCTAAAGGCAAAAAGCAGCTATTACAATGATGCTAGTAATGTGGCATGGCAACACTCCTTGTTGTTGACCTGCTGCTATACTGTATTCCTCTAAGGCAACAGTATTACGCTTTTTAAACCATCATGATGGTGGGCCTTAGGCAATTACTATAAATGCCAACCTTTCAATTCTAGTTTGGTTTTATTGCAGCATAATTTTTGTAAGTAGCCTCTATTGACTCTGCCTATATGTATTTCTTCTTTTTTTTTTACTTGTAGTATTTGCTTTACTTACTGTTGTAACTGGACTATGGCTGAAAATGTATCTGTTTACGGTCAATCCTCTTTAGGTGTTTTATTAAAGCTAAATCCCTAAAATACTAGTTAGTTGATTTTGGCCAGTGCTTCTGTGTTGTATGTCACATGGTACCACATGCTTATTTAAGTGCTCAGTTTTCTTACTTAGTCTGATAAAGTCAAAAATATTGTTCTTCCAGTAGTTTGGGCAGTTGAGTTTTGTTGTTTGATTCATTTGGATTTTATCTTTAACATGAATGGTTTTGGAACAGAATTTTCTTTTTGATTTCATCCACTGCTAAATAGTTATATTATCTGGGCCATCTGAGTAAGTTAACTTGTACTTGGCCCAGAACTGTCCCCTGCTGTAACCTGCTGCTCACCTCATTTTCACTCCACTAGCCACTACTGTCTATTTCCTCTCTGATAGCCAATTTTTGAACCATCTTACTTCATTCCGGCCCAGTGCTGATCCTGTGAATTTCTGTTAAATTGCTGTGAAAGCCTTGCCAAATTCCAGGAAAATCACATCTATTAGTCTTCCAGTATCCACACATGCTGTTACCCAGTTATAAGACTGTAACAGCTCTATATGACAGTTGTTTTCAATAATTCATGCTTGTGCTCATTTAACAGTATGTAAACATTGTATTTTTATGGGAATTTAACTTATGCCTGGATTTTTTCACTATCTTCTTGGGGCTGGCATGAGGCTAACTAGTTTGTAGTTAGTTGGCTACTTTTCTAATATTCCCTTGTTTAAAGGTACAACTAATACACTGTATCACCCTAGTGAAAGCTCTCCAGTGTCCAGATTTGGGTTATACACATCTATATCACAAGATTGAATGCTAAAAATAGCGAACGGTCTTTTATCTAACTTAAAAACACAAAACCTTAAAATGTCAAAGGAACAGATCAGCTAATTTTTTCTCAGGGAAATATTTTGCTGATCCAAAAAAAAAAAAAAAATGTATAAGCAAAATAAAGTGTGGGGGATCTTTGCCCCCCGCACACCCCAATGTGTGTGGGGGGGGTTGAACCCCCCCCACACACACAACTTAAATATACCAACTCCGAGATCGTACCACAGTGGAGAAAACAGCAAAGTCCAGAGAATGGCCCATTGATTTTTTTTCCCTGGGAAAAAATCGATGTTTAGTGCCTTTGACATTTTCAGGTTTCGCGTTTTAAAGTTCGATATATGAGCATTCACTAATTTAAGCATTCGCTCTTCTGATAGGAACCTGGTTATATATGTGAGTTAGTCGAGCACAATGTATGACTGATAGAGTCCCCAGTAGATTAAGCGGCAGCTTATCCACAACTTTCTTAGTGCTATTAAATCTTTATCTACTTCCTTGCTGACATTTTCTTTTGCATATAATTATACACCCCACTTTACCCTGTGTGTATGTCAGAGTTTTCATTAATAGCTCTCTATACAAATGAAGAAACCCCAGGTAGAAGTTTTCTGAGCCTGTGCTGATGTACTACAGAAAGGAGATATAGACACAACTAAGACCAGAAACAGTTATATCTCTGGATTAAAAAAAGATTTCTTTTTGAAGAGATTTAGAATGAATTGGGAAGAAAAATGGGTGCTTCTGGAATGTGTTAGCAGTATTCTTAGAAAAGAACAGTCCATTCCATAGTGTAGTCCTTTGTTTCATGAAAAAAAGATGTCTCATCTTCTCAGGTGTTAAAAGGTAGTATATTAAAATTCCATTGATTCAAAGTTTTTACACTTAATAACTAATTAGTGATTATTAGAGCTTTTATTAAGCAGGCAGAATACTTAGGTATGGGAAATACAGACATACATAGGTTAACATTTAGCTCAAGGCACTAGGTTCTCTTATTTCGATCTTGGATAGGATACTTTCTGTGCAGTGAATGCATGTCTTCTCTGTGGATTTTCTCTGGAGTCCTAGGTTTCCTATGACATCACAAACATGCTTATAAACTGAAATAATGATTCTCTAATGTGCCCCCAATTATGTGTGCAGTGTATTCGTGTGAATTTGTGGATACATCCTGGTGTGTACTGTTTTTTCATTCATACACTGGAAAATGAATGAATACTTAAGAGTATTATAAAACATATGGAACATCAGAATAAAATGAAAAAGGGGCTTAAATAGAAAATAGCATTAACAGACAGGAGGGATAAAAAGATATGAAGTGATCTGTTGAAGACTGCAATAGCCTTCATCAATTGTAGGAGTTTCTACCTCATCTGACTACCTCTATACCAGTGTAAGCTTTATGTGCCTGTTTCATGACCTGTTGAATACTTCCCTAGATTCCCTGTCAACCACCCATTTTGGTAATCCACTCTCTCTCTCTTTTTGAAGAAGTACTTTTGCAGATTCAATGAGCAATTGGGCCATACAGTTTATGGCCTAAAACCCTTACTCATCCTCTTCTGGTCTGGGTTAACACTTTGCCATTGCCTTGACACACTCTTGTGCACACATATCATCTAGTCTCTAGTCTGTAGCAAAGAGAGCTCTGGCTTCTCTAGTCACTAGTCATATCCATTACCACCCATCCTAAAGATCTTTCTCTCTTATTTTCTTCCCTAGAATCCTTCTAGCAGTCTGCTGTCCCTCTCTTTTTATTATCTCAGAAGTGCAATCAATACCTAAGGTCCAGTACAGTGGGACCATTACTTTGTTTATGGAGACTGTCCCCACCTCAGTCCCCCTGAGGATACACCCGTGCATTCTCTTTGCTGCTGCTGTGCTCACATTGATCCTGCTGATCTATTCGCACTGTGATCTGTTTTCCCAGATCCTTTTCCTGCTGTATTGCCCTAACTTCCCCCAGATGACATTTCACAGTAAGCTTTTTGTCGTCCAACTGCAGTACTTTGGATTTGTATGAAGTAAACATCACCTTCCGCCTTTCTCTTCCCTTAGACTCCATCCTCCTCTACTGCACATTTGTGTTATCAGAAAAGAGGCTGAGTCTGTTCTTTTTTTCCTCAGTTCTGATTGAAACAAAACAGAGAAGACTATGGGATCGGGGACTAACCAAGAAAAGAAGAAATTGAAACCTCTCACAAGTAAAGTCAGGGAATCCAAGGTCCAGACGTTATTCCAAATCCACTTTTTTATTGGATCAGGGACCAACCAACTGTGATACACTACGAGCCACTTCCCTTATTCTTAACATCACCCCTTTTACCACAGCCTTTAGTATCCACCCCTTCACCCAAACAGCAAACCAATCCCTCAGTCTTCCTGTAAGCCTCCTGTGGTTGACTAAGTCAAAGGCCTTGCTGTGTCCAAGTAGGCCATGTCTACTGAACTTCTTTGTCAGGCTGACAAAATAATGAATGACCTTGGAGTCCTTGTAGGTGAAGCTCTATCATTTGAGACCTTTCTTTCACGATAACTGCTTTTCAAAGGAGATATTATCCCCCTAGACACACACACACACACACACACACACACACACACACACACACACACACACACACACACACACACACACACACACACACACACACACACACACACACACAAGTTCACATTTAATGGTAAAAATGTTAAGTGTTTCTGTAAAATGAAAATGTATTGCTGAAGAACCATCACAAGAGTCTAAACAGATTGTATAAGGGGTTCGTATAATGGTTTAGGTATTTACATTACAGATACAAGGTACAGGGTTTGATTCTCACCTTTGATAGAAATTACCAAAGCTTAAAAATGGCCCACAAGGACAGATACCCTGCAACTCGCCTGTCAGGCAGCAAGTAAATTATCTCCTGTCAAACTGAGCATTTGGATGAGCATATAGTGAGGCTTATCAGGTCATATTACAATTACATTATACAAATAAGCAATAAGCCGTATATATCAGAGGATGAAAAAGAAGAGAGGGGGGAGAGAATGGTATGTTGTCCCTGTTGTCAGCTAGCATTTTGGTTTAAAGAACCTGTGAGGAGACCTTGCTATGAGATTTATAGGGGGACAAGAGGTGAGGGACTTCAGAAGTATGGTGTAGGAAATGTAGTGAGCAGTGGGTAGAAATGACAAGCTAAAGAATTTAGGAGGTGGAGGACATAAAGAGAGTTGGAGGAGTATGTTGGAACGGGGATGGGGACAGAATGGAAACAGGAAGATATTTGGGGACAGGTAATGAACAGCAAGTAGGAACAGTGCCAGAAGGGAGACAGGCAGGTGAACAGGTTCATAGGTATTTATTAGGCTATTGATCCCTGAGGATCTTTAGAAGCTTACCCCTGTATTTCCATGAAGTTCTTAGGTCCTGTAATTTAAGTATGAATAACCCAGAGCCAGAAGAGCATTTGCATATTACCCCTATTCATGAAGGGCAGGGGTGCTAAACCAGGGGTGAAGTTGTGGTTTTCACTCCATCCATTCAGATTATAATTGGGTGGCACAGTGGTGCAGTGGTTAGCATTGTCACCTCACAGCAAGAGGTACTCCAATTCGTCTCTTGGCTGGGGTGCCTTCTGTGTGGAGTCTGCATGTCTTCCCTGTGTTCATGTGGGTTTCCTCCACATGCTCTGTTTTCCTACCACATTCCAAAGACATGCATTTGGAGCATTTCTCTCTGTGCCTCTGCTGAAAATGGGCTGTGTCCCAGTTGGACTTTTCTGGTAAAACAAATGCTAAATAAATACATTTGAATAGTGTAAGGAAGATACTTTGCTTTATGTGGAGAAGAAGGTACTTCCAAAAAGAGGTATTCTCTGTGATACTCATCTTTCACTGCAACATGTTCTATTTATGCTGCAGAAAAAATTAAGCTGTCTTGATCAGGAGTTTATTCCACCATCAGACTTGCAGATGTGGAGTACATCAGAGAAGCTGCATGTCTTCCCTGCATTCATGTAGGTTTCCTCTGGATGCTCCGGTTTCCTCCCACATTCCAAAGACATGCATCTGGAGCATTTCTCCCTGGGCCTCTGCTGAAAATGGGCTCTGTCCCAGTTGGACTTTCCCGGTAAAACAAATGCTAAATAAATACACTTGAATAGTGTAAGGAAGGTACTTTGTTTCATGTGGAGAAGAAGGTAATTCCAAAAATGTGGTATTCTCTGTGATACACATCAATCCATGCAACATGTTCTATTTGTATTGCAAAAGAGATTAAGCTCTCTTGATCAGATGTTTATTCCACCATTAGAGTTGCAGATGTCCAGTAGATCAGAGAAGCTAGGTTCTGCTGAGGCTCTGTATGTGAGGCAGAGATCAACACTCAATAGTCTGTATGATACTGAGAAGAGGGACAAGACTTTGATACTGTCATTGTAGATTTTTATAATCTAGGCTCTCGATTTTCTTGGTGAGAAAGCATTGTGGTCATTGAAATTGTGTTAAGTGTTTGAACAGGTACATAAAGAGGAGATATTATACTCAATGATCAGCCTTATAAGTTCTGAGTACAGTTGAATGACCACATCCCTGGGCCTAGATGACATACCCTTAGTAGTAAGCTTTGCAATGAAAAAGGACCTTCTTATAATAGTTGATACATGATGATCAAAGCACAGTTTGTTGTCCACATAGGTTTCCAGGTCCCTAACCAAATCAATTTTCATGTGTGTGTTGTCACTGTATTAGCTACGGGGATGTCATGCCTGCCAAAGGAGCCTATTATACATTTTTTGACATTTAGTTTAAGTCCATGGTTATGACACCATTTGTTTATTTGTGAAAGGCCCTCTTGGAGGATCTTAGTGTCCTCTGGAGAGTTTATGATGGCACCAGATTTGCAGTCATCTGCAGACTTGGTCAGCCACAAGCTCTTTATGTTAACTTTGACATCTGAGAACTGAGCCCTAAGGTACACTACTAACGACAGGTCTTTTATAGCAGTTAGAGCTGCCAACTCTAGTTTTCTGGATTCTGTTTGTGAGCCAGTTTATTATCCAATGAGTTACATAGGGATTAGCATTTAGTTGGGTTCAGTTTATTAACAATAAATGAGTGTGGGATGGTGTCAAACACCTTTGTGAAGTCCAGATATGTTGTGCTTACTGATTTTCCCTCATCCATTGCTTGGGTAACCTTCTTGAAGAAGTAAACCAAATTAAGCAGGCAGGATCTACCCTTGACACAACAGAACTGTCTTGGGTCAAAAGTTTGTAGGTGACCTATGTCTTTATTTATTAATATCACATAAATCCTCTCTATAGCCATATAGATGAGACTTATAGGTTCAGAGGAATAAGCAGAAACCAGAATAGAGGGAAGCTAGTGGGGAAATCGATAATGACAAGTAAGAACTGAATCAGGCGAGTAATGCTGCAGAAGGGGGGCAAGAAAGGGGTGCCTACTATGAACACATCTGTAGTAGGATCAACAGGAAAATAACAGGAGAGACTATGGCTATCAGACAGAACCCTTCACCAACCATTTAGTCATGTTTATGCTGTTTACCATAGTCAGTGTGTATTCTGTCTTTGCATGCTGTGTGTCATTGCTAACCGACTGAACTTTTCAGCAGCAACACAGCTGTCCTCAACCACCACAGTGTACTCATTCTATTTACTGCCTTCTGTATACCGACTAGCTGCATTTTCAGCACATTATGCTCTCTTCAAAGTGATCTAGTTTTATTGCATGTATAGTCATTCTGTAATTCCTTTTCTGTTTCTCTGTAACAAAGTCATAGAGGAAAACTGCCCCAGTATTTAGTCTGCCTAACTTAAAATAAAAAGTAAAAAGGAAGGACTGAAAGGAACATGTGGAGATGAAGCCCAAATTAGGCAAAAGTGGAAATGGCTTGCATTAAAAGCATGGGGGGCATGAAGAAGTATTACAGCAGCATAAGAATGAAGTCAGCAGGCTGGAACACTGAGGAAGGTTGGGGTGGAACAGACAGAGTGAAAAAGGGTGCAAATTGGAGGGGCAGGAAGAGGAGATCCAGAATAATGTGCATGGTAGAAAGTTTATCTGAGCTGAAGATCAGTTACCTGAAATATTAGGAGCACTGGCAAGGGAGACAGGAAAGGACAAGCTGCAGTAAAACTAGCCTCAGGGTTTAGACTTAAGAAGACATGGGAAGATGTGACTAAGTTCATCACCAAAGAGGAGGGGGAACACGTGTTCAGTATTACATAGGTTCCAATGAATTGTTAGAGGATACTGTTGAGAGGTAGCAAACAGGGTCAGGGAGATGGCAGACTGAAACTAGGATGGTAACTTAGACATTATATTCCCAGAAGGGGTTCCTTTGCTATCAGCAATATACCAGATAAAGTTGGGAGTAGGGAATATGACTGACTCACTGATAGTTAAGAAAAGGAGAAAGCTTTAGAGCTAGTTAGGAGATGGCAAAGACTCCATTTTTTTTAATCAACTCCCTTCTCCCATTTGATACATGGGGTCAGGGTGTCACTTCAACTGTTGCCATTTCTCTTGATTCAATGACACTGTCCTACCTTATTCGACAGGCATGCCTGTCTATTGTAAAATTCTCTCACACGAGCCATCTATTTCTTTGATGGACACCCACATTTCCTCTTGCTTTCTTCCTATCTGTCCCAAATCATTTTTACCAGATTGCCTTCTGCGTTCCTGCATGTGTGCCCAAATCACCATACTCTGTCCTGTTTGACCTTTTCTGCAGTTGCAGCTACTTGGGCTTCTGCTCTGATCTCATTTCTTTATCTGTCTCACGGTGTACATCCTACCACCAATCTCAGGCACTTCATCTCTATCACCTCTAGTTTACTCAAGTGCTCTGCCAACACTGATCACATTTCTGCACCATACAGTATTACTGGTTGCACCACTGTTTAGTACGCGTTACTTTTCTGCTGCTTTGGCATTCTTCTGTCACACACCACCCCCGACACTATGTGCCATTTGGCTACAGGCCGTATGATTCAAGATTTTACCATTTCATTCAGACTTCCCTTCTCCTCAACCACCCCTCCTAGAAACTTGAAGCTGTAAACCTCTTCCACTATTTTCCCTTCCATTTTTTTAATCAGGTCAGATTTCATCTTAGGTTAGAAGAAACAGCGATACTCAAAGCAGGGTTTGAAAAATATGTCTCCATGACCACACATTTAAACTAAAACAGAAGGGGAGGAATTGTCAAATAAGAGAGTGGTAGGTGCTCAGGTGCTAAAACAAATTAATGAAAAAGTGGACACAAACATAGCAGAGAAACAAACAAGGGTGACTTCGAGCATGGCTGGCTAGAATCCGTGTGCAGTGCAAGAAGGCTAGCAAGTAAGCTGGGATGCTTGAGAGGAGAGTAGTCATTGCTGATATCACAGAAACATGGGTGAATCATAAGAGATGTGGGACATGGAGACGCCAGATTATAAATAGTTAAGGAAGAAAAGGATGGGATGAAGGAAAATTGGTGATCTTTGTAAGAGAGCATCAAATCTGAGGTTACAGTAGAGGAAGAACACCACACCGTGAATAAGGTGAACAAGTAGCAAAGGACAGAACATAAGGTAAGCACCTTTCAGTTCAGGACGATGAATGATGGGAAGTGATGGCAGATTAACACCATGTATCAACGTCAGACATGTCAAAGGAGGAGAAGGAGGAGGCAGGATTGAATAATGAAGTAGATTAAGTGTAGAGGGGTTATACTCATGTAAGATCAGAACCTGTCAGAAGCAATCTGGGAGATCATGGCTTCCAGGGTATTAAGGAATTGTGGGAATGATTGAAGTTTTTGGGTCATGAGAGGTTCAGCTAGATGGTATGAGACTGTTACAGAAAGGACAGAATGCTGGATGTTGTCTTAACCAATATGGAGGGGATCAGAGATATGTATGTGAAGGTGCCAGCAGTGATCAAACCTCTGTGATATTTGGAGGAGGACTAAGATACCAAGAACCAATGATAATGCACTGAAAAAGTACAGAGCTGTTACTCCATGGAAAAAGGATTTATTAGATAAAATAAAACATTAAGTTAACAAAAAATTAAATACATGAAAACTAATTTAGGATAAGGTCTTTCGGTATAAAACCTTCAGATCCTTATTTTAATACATCAAAGACGTTCATTTATAAACAAGTCTCAGACAATCCGTATTCACCTAGGGAGTCTCTGCCCCTTCAACACAGGTTTAAGTGGGATCACTCTATTCAAGCCAAGCAGTTTGTCTGCTTACAGATTAATTATCCACTTGGTCTCTAGTATTTCCATTTTATTACACAAATCCCCTCCCTTCACTGTGTTACAGACCACTTCCAGTAATAAAAAAGAAAATTCCTGCCTACCATTCTTTTTAATATGCTGTGATGTGGCATTATTATCATTATCATGTCTACTATCACTCAGATGGTGAACAAATCCCTTCTTTAAAAGGTATGTTGTTTTTCCCTATATAAAATCCAGAGCAGCAACTGCAAAGTGGAGCATATATAACATTCCTCAATTGCAGTCGGCATATGCATGCAGCTTGTAAACTCTGGATGTAATGGAATGTCTAAAATTGTTGCTACTGTTAATAGATAAACAAAAATGCTCAAAATCGATTCAGTAGTTGAGCAGCTATGCATCTTGGTGCTCAACGTCCCTTCAGCATTTAGTAGCAATGTAACATCCAAAAATTCTGTTGCACGTGTGAACCTATGTACTTCAAACTCCAAGAATGATGATGTATTTCTCAAATAATCAACAAACCTGGGTAATTCCACCTTATCACTATTCCAAAGAAGGAATACATCATCCATGAATCTGCCATAATAAATAACATTGTTCTTCCAAGGATTATCTTTACTAAAGATATACTTCTCCTCTCATCTGGCCATCACTAAGTTTAAATAGCTACTTGCACAGGACATAACCATAGCCACCTCCCATTTCTGCCAATATGTTGTTCACCATATACAGAAACATTGTTCTCCAGTATAATGTTCAATAATTTACAAACTTGTGAGATTACTATTCCATTGTACACTACATCATGTCCAAGAAACTCATGAACAGCTCTAATACCAGAATCATTTGGTATTACCGTGAACAGGCTCTTAACATCCAGAGTGACCATTATAGTGGCTGTGCTGGCCAAATTTTGTCTACTGGCATAGAGTGTTTCTAGAAAATGGGGGGTATTCCTTAACATGGTCTTGGCTGTAGGGAGTACTTTCTTCAGTTGATGCTCCACATATATTGAGGCAGGTTCTGTGACCCATCCCCTCTCAGAAACAATTGGTCATAACGGTTGATTATAGCTGCCCTTATGCACCTTGGGATGTTGAACACCGAGATACATGGAAAAGACTGTTGGAGGAATAATCTCCTGCATAGAACAAGTATGCACCCCTGACACATTTATCTGCAAGTTGTCAGGGGCAGCTACTCATGACTTCCAGGTTGTGTACAGATGATAAGGTAGAGGAAGATGAAGCTGCTAAACTATTGAATAGATTTCGAGCATGTGGATATAAAGAGAAAGAAATACAAGAAGGCTGTCTTGCAACTAGAAGTTTAAGAAGGACGAAAAGAAAACCATATTTTTCTGATGCAATAGATGACAACGTGAAATCACGAACACATCTACATGGAGAATTGAATATGATTGCACCTATGAGGTGCTTGCTTACATTCAGCAGTGATACGCAACAAGTTTGTAAAATAGTAAAAAAGAACTGGAGACTTTTGACTATGGACTAAGGTTTAAAGAATATTGTTAGTGAGACCCCAAGGATCAGTTTCAAAAACAAACAGAATCTGAAGACACCATTATGTTACAACGATGGACTAAGTCATGGGTTAAATTTTCCAAGGAAGGGACATTTCCTTGCAAGTGATGCAAGGCATGTCCCTCTATTAACAGTAGCAACAGTTTTAAACATCCCATTACAATCCAGAGTTTACAAGCTGCATGCATATGCCGACTGTAATACGAGGAATGATTTTTCACCATCTGAGGGATATTAGATTTGTAATGATAATAATGCCCCATCACAGCATATTAAAAAGAATGCTGGGCATGAATTTTCTTTTTTAATACTGGAACTGGTCCATGACACAGTGAGGGGAGGGGATTTATGTAATAAAATTGAGATACTAGGGACCAAATGAATAATTAATTTGCAAGCAGGCAAACCTCCTGGCTTGAATGGAGTGATCCCCCTTAAACCTGTGTTGAAGGGGTAGAGGTTCCCCTAGGTGAATACAGATTGGCTGGCACTTGTTTATAAATTAAATTTTTTGATGGATTAAAATAAGGATCTGAAGAAGGTGTTGTACCAAAAGTGCTTATCCTGAATTAGTTTTCATTTATTTAATTTATTTTATTGCTGATTTACTATTTTATTTTATCTAATAAATCCTTTTTCCATGATGTAGCAGCTCTCTCCCATTTCAATGCAGTGTTGTTTTTTTGGTAGAGCTGCCTCTAGTGATCCAAGAATCACTTTACACAGTTGTTTTAGGAACAATGATAATGGTGTGAGATTGTAGGTTGTGGATTAGGCTGAGCTGAAGAGTTTGTCACAGATGAGTTAAAGGACTAGAAGTAAATGTAAAGGTGGCTGAGGGGCAATCTGTGCCTGGTTTACATTACATCTTATGATCCAGCCTTAACAGACCTGTTGTAATTCACAAAACAAATGTCATCAAAAACATTCAGTCTAGGGACCTCAACCTCACCTGCAGCATGAATAAAACATAGCTGAGAGACAAGTATGTGTTTCAGAGACTGTACCTTCTGTGGAACAGGCTTTCCATTCATGTGAAGCACAGTTCTTCCCTGCACTTTTTCCAGTGCAACCTGTATCAGTGGATGAGAAATCATAAATTTATCCCTTGCCTGGCACCTATGTCCCCTTTAGAAAGAGGGAACTTGTAAATTCTTGACATGCTAAACCCAAGTTATGTATTTACCCTACAAAAAAATCTATTGTATCCAAACTGGTCCTTTACATTCGGCTAGACTTTAAAAAGGTCCTTTAGGGTCATTGGCCTAGTAGTAACTTTGACCCAATTATTTTATGGGTAATGATTTAATGCTGTAAGAATTATTCAGGGGTTGAGTACACAGGATTATGCACAAACATTTGCCAAAGATGAGTTTAAGGATGGGTGGTAAACTGAGGACAGAATGTGCAGTAAAATCAGTCAGGGATGAGTACTCAGGCTTATGCACCAAGATTTGACAGTGAGGCAAAAAGGTTAAAAAAAGAAGGTCAGTGTGGCTACTTAGGAATGTAAAGCGAGTGGATAGTATAAAAGAGATACCACACACAAGGTGGAATTTAGGAAACTTGGCAGAACAGGAAACACAGCACAAGAATGTTTTAGTTATAGAATTCAGGAACTTGAGAACACAGGAAGCACAGAACAGGAATGTTTTAACTATATTGTAGAAAGGATGAAGAAAGGGACATATCTGGCCAAGCTGAGAAAGGATTTTGGGGGAGGGGGCATCACAGAAAACAGGAAACAAGCAAAGGTACAGAATGAATATGTTGCCTTGAGTTTCATGGGGAGAGACAGGGTGCCATGCTGAAGCAAAGTGGTGAAAACAGGGGTGTGGGATACCAGGAAGAAAGGGAGAAGAAAGAAAGGGCATGACTTTAATAAAGGAGATTATAGCACAGAAACCATATTACGTTCTTCCTAGGGTCCTCAGGAATCTGTCCAATGTGATTGGGTATCCAGTGTTAGAGAACTTTGGCAGATCACCATCCACCATGGAAAAGCATGGGAACTGAAAAACAGCAAATGTGGTACCCTTACTCAAAAAAAGAATCAGGAAAAATCTAGGACAATAACAATTGATTAACTTAACAGTTGTGACAAGGGAAAGACATGGAGAAGTCATAAGTCAAAGGTTGGCTGCTTTCCTAGTGGAAAAAATCAATGTGGATTCATGGCCAGAAGGCATTATCAGTAAAACATAATTCAGTTTTATGTCTGGTTTAGAGAAGAGCCACAATGTGAAGTAACTGCAGATGCGGTCCATATAGATGGGCCTCTTGGAAAACTGCTGTAGTTAGAAGGAAGATTTGTGGACATTAATGAGACTTTGGTAGAGGAAAAGTGCACATCTGATGATATGAGGTTGGGGTAGTTTTAGGATAGGCAGTAAAAAAAAGTTGCTCCTCCCGCTGAAAAGAAAACTCTGAATCAGGGAACAGCCCTTCTACCTAAGGAATCCCCCTCCAAGAACTTAATATCTCTCAACCATCCCAATTTAAAACAGTCATTGGTCAAACAGCCTCTTCACAAACAGACCCAGGTCTCTGGAACAAACTACTAGTTGAAACAAAGCATTAAGATACCCTTACCAAGTTTAAGAAGTCCCATTCTGGGCACTTCTTCAAGGAATTGGCTTGTAAATACTTTAGGCTTAATGTTTCAAAAAATGATTAAGTCACTAAACTGTTTTCCTTTGCCATTTAGTTCTACTTACCTTTATGTTTTTTTCTTAGTCACTAGGCCTATTTCTGTAATCTTGGTTTTTAATCTCTTCCATTTGAGGTTTTTCCCAAGGAATTCAGTTTTAAACCTAAAAGAAGCAATTTCATGTAGCCATATTGTATTGCAACCCATGTAAAGTGATAAATCCCAAGATAAATGTGATACTTTATTAGCAATCTATAAGAACCTTATAGCATTCTACTCCATAAAATCTGGATAATTATGTATGAACTTTTTAAGCTTTGCAGTTATGTAAACTTAGCGAAATATCCTATTTGAAGTGTATAATTTAAATTTACTTACACTATCTATTGTCTCTGAGCCCGGTTCACATCTGGAAAGGGTCCCTGAACAAGTCCACTGACCCAGTTACCAAATATTAAGTAAGTAAATAAATAAATAGAAAGGTGGAGATGGACTTTATGGGACAGAAGGGGTAGAAGTTTCACAGTTGGTTCATGGAGATGATGAGTCACTTGAAGAAAAAGAGTGAAGAGTGGTTTAACAAACAATGGAGTCCAGGATGCATTGAAAGCAGTTTGTAATGGAAGAATATGAAAAAAGAGAGGAACTTAGAGAAAGAAGAATGCTGACATTTCTTCACTTACTTGTCTCTACCCACTCCGTTTGCCCTATGGGCTCACTCCACTCCCTACCCTACCCCCAATTCCCACACACCCCAGTAGTCCTACTCTTATATTATCTAACCACACCCCTTCCCACTCCCATCTCTCACATTAACCTTCCCCATTGGCCAACCACTCCAATTCCCTCATTCCAATCACCACTCCCTATCTCACCCACCACCTCTCTCTCTCTCCACACCTATTATACCTGCTGCTCACAGCTGAAATCTAACAACTCACCCTTCAAAATGTATAAACTACCAAGCCCAACCCTGTTACATGTGTTACTCATACTCACACTTCTAACTCCTTTAACATTAGCCTACTTCCTAACCTCCTATGAACACCAATTATATCCACACCTTCACTACCCTAATAAGCAAACTACCTCTCCTTCTCTACCTATCTTCACTACCCATTTTAACATAACATCCATACCCAGCTATCTACTAGCAAAATACCATAGAACAGCCCACACTAAATATAATTCTCCCAATTCCAGAAAATACCTACATCCATATACCAAATTCTCAAATCCTAGACTGCAAATACTACTCCTATCTTTAAAAGATGGAGACATTCACCCAAACCCAGGCCCAAAAACTAACCCAACTACTCAACCCCACCACTTCTACTATGCATTCACTTATCAAACCACCAAACTCACTCTTATTAGCACACCTCAATATAAGTAGCATAAATAACAAAGTTGCACAACTACATGCTCTCTTAGAAGTCTACTCCTTTGACATCCTTTGTCTAACAGAAACTTGGCTAAAACCTGTAACAAAAGACATAGAAGTCATCCCAGCCGGTTATAATAGTTTACAACCTGACCGTGCAACCAAATAAAGTGGTGGGATAGCTATCCTATTTAAATCTATTTACAGATTACCACCTATGACTTTAAACTACCCCAAGACTCTAACACTGAAATCTATATTACCAAGCTTCAACTCAACACATTCAAATCTATTTACCTTATCTGCATCTATCTTCCTCCTGGTAATAACATTGCCACCTTAGAATTCATCCTATGCTGGTTATCTCAGAACTTACCTCAAGAAACCATAATCCTAGGTGATTTTAACATTGATTTGAAAAGCTGTAGTAGTAGCCACCCTACCACCCATATAAATCTATTTTGGTTTATTCATATGATTACCTCCCCTACCAGGATAAACAAGCCTAATAAGAAGGAAAGTAGATTAGATTGGATTCTCATAAATAACCATGCCCAAGCTTATGAAGTTGGAATCCTCCGTGATGACATAAGTGATCACTCACTTACCTATATAATTAGACTTAAAACCAATCCACCCATTCCAACAATTTATAGGACTATCAGAACCAAGAAAAGCTTTAACTCCGATCTCTTCCAAAGTGAACTAAGAGCATGTAACTGGTTTCCCTTAAAAAAACACGCACTTGAGGAAGCTATTAATTACTTTAATTCTAAATTCCTAACCATACTAGACCTCCATGCATCAACCCGCTCTATCAGAATGAGAACTAAATCTGCCCCATGGCTCTCAAAAGAAACCAAGCAGAAAATCCATCTCAGAAATACATCCTGGAATCAATATCATTTAAGTAAAAACCCTGTAGACCAGCAAAACTTCAGACAACTGAGAAATAGCACTAAAAAAGCTATCATGTCCGACAAAAGAAACTACTACCTACAATTCCAGCAGACTCACTATAACAAACCACAAACGTTCTGGTCTAGTATTAACCAATTACTATGCCCAGGGCAATCCATCACACCAAACTCACAAGGCACAGACCAGGAGAATCCCAAGCAGACTGCTAATGCCTTTAATACCTTTTTCACTGAGGCCATTCAGACTCTAGCCAGTCAGTTATCAACTCAAAACCTAACTGTAACTAACTCTAACACTATCCCACCCCCTCCATTTCTCTTCCAACGTATCCCAACAACATATATTCGTACCCTTCTCCTAAAACTGAAACCATGCTCTCCTTCAACCGACCAACTACCCACTGAATATCTACAGTTAGCAGCCAAGTCCATTGCTTATCCCATTTCCATTCTCATCAACAGAACCATCAGTGAAGGACACATCCCTAAAATCTGGAAAGTCTCCCATATTATCCCCCTGCATAAGGGTGGGAACTCTACTGAATTCTCCAATTACTGTCTCATAGCCCTACTTTCTCCCTTGGCAAAGATCATGGAAAAATGTATCCACAAGCAATTGCTAGACCACCTAATTCAAAACAATTTACTGTCCAGCTGTCAACATGGTTTCAGACCTTCCCACAGCACTACTACTGCCTTACTTTCCTTTACTGACTGTATCAACAAAAAACGTAACCTCCATATGCTTTCCTCTGCACTGTTTATAGATCTGTCTAAGGCATTTGATATGGTAAATCACCAGATACTTATAAATATCCTCAAATCCCTGTCACTAGATGCACTAGCTATAATATGTTCCAGTCCTACTTAGAAAATAGACAACAGGCTGTTCTTTGGCATAATATTCTATCTACTCACCTGCCTGTTAACCTTGGTGTCCCCCAAGGATCCATATTAGGACCTCTTCTGTTTTCCATATTTATTAATGACCTTCACCTAGAAATGCCCCAGGCTACTTGCATTCAATACGCAGACGACTCCACACTGATATGCTCAGCCACATCAGTATCTTCACTTCAGTCCCGAACCCAAAAGGTGTTTAACACAGTTGAACAATGGTTTACACAGCACTGTCTCCTTCTAAACCCTATAAAAACAAGCTCCTCCTTTTTACCCCTACTTGTAAGTCCCCCCCTATAGATTTCACTGTCACATCCAATAATGGTACTCTCATATCCCCAGATCCAACTACCAAACTACTAGGTATCACCATAGATGATAACCTCAACTTCGACACCCATATCAGCAATACTCTAAAAACTATCAATAGAAAACTAGGCTCTCTACAGGATCAAACCCTTCCTCTCTCCTGCAGCTAGAATAAATGTCGCTCAGACCCATTTAATCTCTACTCCCCTCTATGCCTCACCCATATACACTAATCTATCTAAAAACAACCTTAATAAAATGGAAAACTCCTACAATAACCTAGCCAGATTTGCTAAAGGCAACCCTTTCAGAACACATCACTGTTACAATTTAAAACAATTAGGATGGCTTGAATTTCAAAATCACCTTAAATTCCACCAACTGACCATTGTCCATAAAACTCTTTACCAACCTACAAATACCCCCATACTATTTACCCTCATCATCCCCTACAATAACCTCAAGAGCTTACGATCATCACATAAACTTCTTGTCAGTGCTTGTAAATCAAACAGCATGGCTGGGGACTCTCTCTTCTCTAATACTGTTGGAAAATCCTGGAACCTTTTCCCCAATGAACTTTCCTCACTTCCCTCTATATCCCTTTTCAAAACCAAACTGAAACTTTTCCTCAAAAGACACTGGTTGTGCTCCTGTACTGAACATGGTTGATCAACTAGCTCTTCTTAATACATTCAGCCTACTCTCTTATTCTCAGTAATCACCCTCCTTATCTTAATAACAGCAAACCTTCTCCTTCTACATACTATTCCTTACATCTTCTTAATGACATCAATGTGAATACTTTTGAACTAATTAATTGTATATAATCAGCTGCCTTACTTACTTGTATATCATGTGTTGAAACTGCATGTGCATTACACTACTTATACCTGATTATTTTCCACTATGTTATTTACTTCTGACCTCTCGATTATGGCTTACTAGTGTACCTGCACTGTGCATTGTTTACCTTAATTTGTATATGATTTTGTCATTGTTTTTCATTGGAGCTTATCTCCCCGGGCCTCTAGTGAAAATGGACATATGTCCAGATAGACTAGCCCGGTCAACAAATGTAAAATAAAATAAAATAAATAAAATGCTAGTGCAGAGGTAGGAGAGAGAGTTATGGAGGTCCAATCAGTTGATTGAAAAGGATGGGTCCTGAAAAGGAAAGTAGGGGAAATCAGAGTTTTGAAATGGAAGCTGAAGAATGTACATTAGAGCAGATTGGTGGCACAGTTAGGCAGATGTTGGATTTTGGTATGAATACAGGGTTACATGGGCCAAACTGTTGGCTTGGAAGTTAAAGAAGCAGAGGATGTAAAAATCAAATGTTATGGTTAGAGCAGAGACATGAGGTGCAGTAAAAGTGCAGAGGAATGGCCAAGGCCTGTGTGAGACTCTATGAAAGATTGTAAAAGGCAAAGGATATAGTGAACTGAGACAAATGGAAGGTTGAAAGAAGGAGAGGTATATAAGAGGTAGGAGAAAAGAGGGCTGGGGTGAGGGTCAAATCACCTGGGGGAGTGTCCTTCCAGAGGGAGTGGCTTGGGTGTCATGAGAGCCTGGTGTGACCCCCCCCCCATGTCCACCTCAAGGGAAGACTTGGATAGAAGAACCTTTGCCCCCCTCACCCCCTGAGTCTGAGGAGTTAGAGAAAAACCTAATACTGGGAAATGCCTTCAATGTTATTTACTACCTGAAGGTGGAGTACAAAGATGGGTTCCCTGTGGACTTTTATAAGTAGATTGTGAGGTATATGGGGATACAAACCTTATAATATGGCTTGTGGTCGGAAGCAGTGTTAGAGTTGAGGTGAAAGCAACAGTCATGTTGCTACTCAGTGAAAAGAAGGGCCTTGAGGACTTGATGAATTATTCCTATTTCACTGAGTAATGCACGCACAAAATGTTTTTTTATTTATTTTTTTTGCAAGGATAGAGGCAGCAACATTGGAGACAGTATTAGGAATGGCAGATGGAGTCAAAGTGAGACTTACTGGGAGGAAGACAACCATTGATCAGGTCACTGGCAACATATCCAAACTGGATGGCAAACTTTAAAAAGAGGAGGAGGATGCAGTATTTTTTTTATCAAGCAGGCCTTTGATACAGTGAACTGGGGGTTCACAGTGAAACACTAAGGGAGGATGTTAATGGGGACAAGCTTATAAAAGGATTTCAGGCTATTTAGGAAGACCCTAAATTGGTGCTGTCAGTCAATAGGGGTGTATCAAGGGAAGAACCAGTAGCAAGAGGTATGAGGCACAGGTGCATTCTATCCTTGTGTTTACTTTTATTAGTTATAAAGGGGACTATGGATATATAAAGAAGAGTTTGTGATGGAAATGGGGGCACTATTTCCTTTAACATCTTTACTGATGGTTTTATGACATGAAAAGGGATACTGGAGGGATCCTTGTTGCGATATCATCAAGTGAAGTCAGTGATATATTAAGAGAAGGGGTATAATATAGCTATATAAGTAACAGAACTATGTATATTCAGGAAACAAGTATATGCATCTGCCACAGGTTTATATATTTTGCATATTTTTATTTATGCACATCCTAGCTGTGTTATCAAAACATGTTACATACATCATTCAAACTTTCAGCCAATTAGAACCCCTACTCTAAATCTCTATCTCAGCCTGAGTTAAGTAAAAATATATATACCCACTTTCTGTACTAAAACAAATACAATCCTCAATAAAGAAAAAAAAATACACCACCTAAATCAAACTCCTATGACACAAATCTGACCTTCATCTTAAAAAATAACACCACAGAGAGCCAAAGCCTACTCATAGGCATTCATATTGAAAAAAAAACAGTGCTAACAAAATAGACCCAATCCAAAACAACAACTAAACCACATAAGGTTAAAATACTAAATAAAAAAAAAAAAGTCAACTATAAATGTATTGTAGCATATCCAACAAAGGTAAAAATAAAACTTGTCTGACACTTTTAAAAAATGCTAAAGATTACCTCAGAATTACAATATCAAAAAAATGTATTTCGGCACCTAAAGACATTATGTTCTAGGACGAAACCCAACATTTTCAACAAAAATTCTAATTGTCAATCACTATACATGTTTGAAAACCTCAACGAATATCTGACAGCTAGTATACCCAGCTTGTGTGATATACTAGTATATAATGATTGAACATCAAGAGTACATAAATATGAACTATTGGTTACCTAGATATCATTCATCAGCCTTAACAATTCCGTAGTGTCCCTAATGAGCGCTGTCACTAACCATAATAAAGATTTTATTCTTTGCTCCAAATAAAGAGATACTGGCTCAGTGAGAAAACCACGCCCTGTCTGATTCACTTTATAATATCGAAATACTGAAATATCAAATTTCAGTATCTCAAGACTATAAGCCGTAAAACCAAAACACTGAAACCCCAAAAGCTCGAAATTCAAAATTGCGAACATAAACACACCATACACGACACAACACATACACCGTCCTCCCCACACTACAACAAACAAACAAAACACACACAAACACAGCAATAAAAATACACAAACCTACCCTACATATAAGCAGGGGGGCAAGCCACCCTACACCCCCCATGTGGGGGGCTGTGCCCCCCACACCCTGCTACTTATATATACTAACTCCGAGGTCACACCAAACAGAAAAAGACAGTAAACTCTCCACTACACACTCTACAGTCCCCTCGCACACACACATCACTTATGCGCAAACACCACCACTTTTAGCACTTACACAGTTATACTCATAGTCTTACCTATGTACCCTAACCCACACCTAAAACTTCAGAATGCACTCACATAAACTCAAATCCCTACCGAAAACCCTTAAAAAATTCACTTACCGTAATCTCCAGCCATATCCACACACCACAACATACATCAGGCACACAGTACATTCCACCTCATGTAGCGCACCACCACAACTGCAGATTCAACATTTCCGGATTCGTGGTTATGAAGTTTTGCTATTTCGGAAGTTTGGCTTTATTGTCTCTGTGAAGATGGGTGAAGGCTGCCAGCCTAGTCAGATAGAATTTTGTAGATAACTCTGTCATTTGTAAATATTAATATAAACCACAAGCTTGTTCTTTTAAATGGGAAAAATGGTGTTAAATGTGGAACTGCAAAAATGTAACAACACTGCACTCTGCTTTAGTAAAGCTAATAAGTCAATTCTTTATGTCAAAGTTCGGAGCCGAGATGTCTAGATAAAGGCATTCTGCCTGTTGTTTTGAGGATAGAGTTAATGGCTAGAATTTGCATGTATAATTTCTTTTATTACTCTGGTTCCTGACCAGCTGCAAGATCAAAAACGCTATTAACCTCTGAGAGTCTGTTAGTCAGGGAACCCGAAAGAAATGATGTAATCTGAAATGAATCAGTGATACTGTGTTATCCATTTAAGGAGAGAAAGAATGACAGCATTTATATTGAGAACATCCAAGTCACCACTTTGCCTGTGTCTATATGTAAGTAGGATTTTAGAATTGTGTTTTCTTTTAGATATAGCTAGGAAATAGGACAATTAGACTAGTTTATTTTTCTGTGATGTCAGAACTTTTCTACTGTATTATTTTAAGCATTTCTCTCTGATCTCAGAATTCTTGACTAGCACTGTGTAGTAAGAATTATTGTCCTGTGTTTTTTTTATTTATTATTAAATATTTTTAAACCTTTCAACTGTGGCTGTTTTGTGTAGAGATAATTTAAGCTCTTAAGAGTACATTGCATGTATATAGTGATACTGTACCAAGTCACTCCAAATAAGTCTTGACTGTTTGGTTGCACTTACCATTTGGATAATAATATTGCACAGTATGATTGGATACCCTTTTATAAGGGCCTTTAAGTAGCTGATAAATATTAGCTGGGTGGTGGCAGTGATTTCTACCATATAGTCTGGGTAAAAGGTGCACAGCTACAGAACCTGTGACAGCCTTCCCCAGGAGTGTCTTTGTGGTTGTATAAATTATTCTCTCAAAGTGTGTGTGTGTGTGTCAGCTACTTGGGCAGGGACACGAAACACTGGTTGGACAGAGAGGGTGCTGGTGGTTTTAGCTTGCTCACTAGGCTGAGATTCGGACCCTGTAGCTGTGCCAGTGGGGAGTCTTATTGGGGACCTGAAGAGAAAGGGAGAAACCAGCCCAAGACTGACTGTGATCTCTGTGTGCTCTTATGGAAATTGTACTTTACTGTGTGTGTATTTATTATCCCGTTCCTGTATGGATGCCCCTCACTAGTGTTAGTGGTGAGGATTGAGGCTCCTTGATTGCTGGGTCAGTGCACTGGTGTCACAGTCTCGAAATACTGAAATTCGATATTTCAGTATTTTGAGTTTAGAAAGTGAACCCGTCCTGACACTATAGGTCTACTCAGTGGATTAGAAATAGATTTATGAATTTTTTTTTTTAAAACAAGTTTATTGTTTTTAACATACAAGAAAATATCATAACAATTTTATACAAGTAATTAAAATAGGTATGATTATAACATTCAACAAAACAACCAAAGTATTTACAAAGACATCCACTACAATCAGATCAATTAATTAAACTAAAATACCATGTTATTGAAGTTAAGATTTGTTTAACAAGTTTTGTAAATTATCCCATACAATATAATAAGACGTTTTTCTATTAGTTCTTAACTTCACTGTATTCAATTCCATATGGCACACTATATTCATAACATTTTTAAATTCATTGAATGAAGGAGGTGTATCTGAAATCCAATTTCTGGTTATTCATTTTCTAGCCACTGCTAGGATAGACCATAACAAGGGAAGCTTAACCTTTTTAACACTTTGAGGTACAGGTGTGTTGAATAATATAAGAGATTTAGAAATAATAAAATTATCTGTAAAAAGAGCCTGCGAAAATTCATTAACTGACTTCCAATATTCTTTCAATTTTATACAGTCATAAAACATATGAGCCCAGTCTGCATTAATTTCTATATTACATCTTTTACATAGATTATCTTTATTATTTATTTTATTCATCATCAAAGGTGTATAAAAGGATCTATGTAAAAATTTCCATGTAAAAAGTCTCCAGACAATGGAAGACGTAGTTTTATAGGAAGATTCCAATATATATTGTTTATCTTGTTGATTTGGTGGATCACCATTAATGGAAATGAAATAATTCCAATAGGTAGATTTAGGAATTTTTGGTAGTAAATAAAAGTACTGAAATTTAGGATCTTCCACTGTTAATTGCTGAAAATTTTCATCAGAAATCATCCCTTCAGATTTTGCATCAATAAAAAGCTTGTCAGTATGTCTCTTGAAATCTAAAGTGAGGTCTAGAGGTAACCAGCAATACAAGGTTTGATCTCCAAGTTGTCTAGAGATTTCCACATTATAATCACCTTTGTCCCATATAACCACCACACCACCTTTATCAGCCTGTACTATAATAATATCATCATTAGCTAAACCATCTAAGGCTTTCTTCTCCTCTTTACTATGATTAGAGCCATAATTTTTAAAAATGGATTTACTACTTACATGTACTTCACAAATCATCTGTTGCTCAAATCTTTTAACAGCAGGGTGATAGGGTGGCTGAAAAGTAGATTTTTTAAATTTAAATGAAACATCAGGCCTTGATAAAACATTTTCCCTCTGATGGTAATAATATTCAGATTAAGAAGACGACAGAATTCTTTAACATCTAATACTGTAAAAAATTCAGAGACATAGAAAGAATATATATCAAGCCTTTTATTTAGCACTTTATTTTCAAAATCTGTTAAATCCACCATGGAAAGGCTTATAACTAAATTATCCTGCTCTTTCAAACATGTGTCAGCCTCATTCACAGCATCAATCTGAAAACAGCTTCTAGGTCTATTTCTGTGTTTTTGGCCTGCCTGTCTAAAGGGCCATTTCTGGTCTTTACTCTTTTGTTATCAGGAGAAATAATGTCTGCCAAATCACCCAGCTCAGTATTAGAGAAGTTGGAAGAAGCATCCAAAGTACTAGATTCCGTGATATTGGTAGAATTCTTGAGGATCTAATGGTCCTTTTTTCACTTAACTCTGACCTTCTTATCACCTTCTGAAAACGAACCATACGTTTTGAGCTTTTCCATGAATAGATTATATTGTTTTTGCAGTCAGTCATGTCTCTATTAAACTTCCATTTTTTTAACTTTCAGTTCTGCCTCATAATCCTGCAATTCTTTGATGTAATGTGAATTGTTTGCTTCATACTGTTTATGCTGAGTAAACCTTTGTATGGCTCACAGATTCAAATCAAACTTTCGATTAATCGTTTCTAGTTATTGATCATAATATTCAACCGGTAACTCTATAAATAATTTGGAAGCAACTTGCTGCAATTTGCACCATTTTGTCATAAACATCTAGTCATCTTTGCCCACACCTGGTTCAGTACATACACACAAACACAACACAATACACACTGCCTACATTTAGATAACCTCTAAAAAGTTTGATGTGCCAAGTAGTACCTTTTAATTTCTTATAATTTTCAGTGAAAACTTAAACTCCTTGTCAATATTTTCGGTCCTGCTATTATCAACTGCCATCATGCCCGTATTCTCTGATGTGAAACATGCAAAAGCATTTTTGTCGATCATCAAATTAAGAAATGTATTAAGTTGATTAAATTCAGCCATTATACCCTGTTTATTTATATCCAGACTTGCTTCAGAAATTATATGGGTATCTAAAATCCGGTCAGCACTCACCAAATGATAAACACACAAATAAGGTGCACGAACCATGAATAGTGCTCGGTATATGTAGAGAGAATGAAACTGTGGTTTCATTTTGCTAAGATGCCGTGTAATGTATCATGTTGCTTTTGCAAACATTAAAGCTTAAATAGTGAAGATTAAAGTTGCCAACCTGCTTTTTTGAAGCCTTGAGGTTAACAGAGATTTGGTGAAGTGTATTTTAGATCACATTTGTATTTTCTACATCTCAACTTGTTTTGGAGATAAATTAATTAGAATGCTGGTATTATTCGTTGTTTCTGTCTACATATACTGAGCACTATTCATGGTTCATGCACCTCACACACATATATGTACACACACACACACAGTATATATATATATATATATATATATATATATATATATACACACACACACACACACACACACACACACACATACACACACACATGCATACACACATATATGAACAGAATAACCAATTCAGACAGTTCATATATTTGAAAAGTGGGAGAATATTGAAGTAACTAGAGAAAACATATGCAAACGTATGAAGAACATGCATACTCCCTAGGAACAGTAATTGTGGTCAGGACTGAACCTTGTACCCTGGCACTGTGAAGTAGAACCTTGATCACTAAGCTAGTATACCACCCACCTTAACCCTCACCTGAACCACCTTGCTTCTCACCCCACTTTCTCCAAAACTGACCTCAAACATATTTCTTAAATAAGCCTTTGCTTTTGCATCTTCTATTCTGGGGGATTTTCCCCCAAAAAACTTAAGTTTGTATAATAATCTATTGAGGCGGTACTTATGCCCATCATGTGGATGCTCCGGATCACAACACTATTATCTGGGGCAGTTCCTGTAAACAGACATACACAATTCTTATTAACAAGTATTCATATTTCAGGTCTCGTGTATCCTGTGTTATATAATACAGGACATAGAGCTCTATATTCCATATTATGGTTACTTTAACTGCATTCATCTTTGATAATTTGAGTCTGGTAATGACTGCTCAATAAAAAAAGAATAAAGTAAATTAAAGCGTTGGTGGAGCAGCAATGCAGTGGATAGCATTGTCATCTCACAGCAAAAGGTTCTCTGGTTTGATTCTTGACAGGGATACATTCCATGTTGAGTGTGCTCATCGTTCTTTTATGAGTTTTCTCTGCGTGTTCCACATTCTACAGATATGCAGTAGGTAGATTAATGACTTCTAAATTGTCCATTAAATGCATTACTGAAGAAAGGTCTAGCAATCTATTTACATTTCCTAGTAAATTCTGTGGATAGTGGTGGCTGTTCATAGAGTTGCTATAGGAAATGTCAGCAACTTGTAAGTGTGGATGATTGAAATTTAAAGCTTAGTTGACTGTATTTGTTTGTGCTGCCTGCAAAGAAAAAAGGCATTATGAGTCTAAGCAGCAGATCCAACTTTGTATGTACATTCTGAGTAATAACATTTAATATGACAAAGTATAACAATTAATTGTATGGAAAAAAATACCAGTAGAGCTGCTGTGTCATCCTCTAGATGATTGATAGCATGCAGTACTGGTTCCACTTTAGCTGATTTGCAGAACAGCATACTGTTTTTTCAGTCCTGACTCAGTATGTCTATATTGTAGGAATCTGCTTTTCCCAGTGCCTTCTAGCAGAAAATTAACAAACCAGTAAACTAACACACTGGCTTGAGTGGCATGCATTGTGTGTAAATATGTCAATAGTTTTGTAAGAGGAAGTACAGCAGACAGTAAGTACGGTGACATCTCTTCTGTAGATGACATTCAGGTTAATCATAGAACTTAAATGGGTGGTACCAGGTATACTCAAGTACAAAGCTGGGTACACTTTGTACGTACCTGCCTCATGAGACGTTCTTGTAATCACTATCAAACATATCTTGGAATATTACCTCATTCCTGTGGATGGTGTCCTTATTTGACTAAACTTTCATTTAAAATACAGATTCATTTACAGCCTGTTTAGGGATAGCTTAGGATTTTCCGTCTGAAAATGACTTTATTTCCTTAGCTGTGGCAGTGTTTGAAGAGGCAGTGTACATTTGCTAAATGTGGAACTATAGCAATTGTGGGTCTGCTTGATAATATTTATGTCAAACTTACTGAAGCGTCTCACTCCAGGGTGATAAGAAGTAAAATAACATAACAGTTTTTTCAGTATGGTTGCACTCCCCTGACCCTACAATGTGAGGACTGCAACCCCACTCTCTTGATCTCACTAATTTTTAGTTTGCACTAATGTGGTGAAAAGGGAAACTGCTTAACATCCTTTTCTCTTAGTTAATGTGACTTTGGAGGCAGCATAATTCGAGGACAGTGATAGGTCAGTAAAAGCAATGGAATTATTTTGCTACATGTTGCAAGAATTTTATATTGATAGTCAACCATGTGGTAGTTTGAAAAGCTGTGATAGGCAAAATTTATTTCAGTAGGTTATAACAGAGTCACAGCTGTTAATGTGCATTTCAGTTTTTACAGGGACAGGCAGCAGAATGAGACACTGAATACAAAAAAATGAACATTGGACGAATTCCTGAGTCCCATTTACGCCAGCAGATGGATGTGGGTCAGATATGAAAAAGACAAAGTACACAAAAGAGGCCAAAAGTTACAATCATTTTCCTATTAAGATAATATAATGGTAACCATTTGAAATGTTGGGGCCCGCTACAGTGAGTCACAAAACGCTCTTCAACTGTTTTCGGTCTTTTATTTATTTATTTTTTTTGGCTTTTCAGCACTCTTTATTTGAGTGTCGACATTTCAATAGGGAGCCTAATATAATGCAGACTATGCTATATAGTAGCAAAAGAAGTAAATAATCCTATATATTTACAATTGCATTGACACTTTTTCACAATTAGATATTTTGTTGTATGGTATCCATTTTTTTCCTCTATAATCATTTTTTCCCCCATACTTTAGTAACACAATTTGATATAGTGTTATCATGTAGCTTCTCACAATATTTCTGGGATTTTGCTGTAAGACTTCCTTTTTGTTGTATTGTAAGTACTCATAGCCGGTTTTAGGCACCAGCGAACCCTGCGGTCGCTGGGGGCCCCCTATTCCCTGGGGGCCCCCAACCACAGCAAGTTATCTTATCCTGATATTTTGTTACATCTGTAAAACCAACAAAAGCTAGTGCAGCAGTCTTGCATACTTAATAAATTATGAGGGTAATAACTCTTATTTATATCTCCTTTAAAATTCAAAGATATTTCTGGTTGTAGTAACAGTGTTTTGTCAAGTAACAGGCATCAGAATGCCATTAAATATTTTACTACTGACATAGTGCTCCTGGCTTAGTTAAACCCTGCTTTTGGAAATTTTCTCCACTAAAACTAACTACATAGCCAGCTTTTAGTCCCTGCAGAACCATAGCTGCAGGGGGACCCCTTAATCATCTTTGTGTGGGGGCCCCACAAAAGCTGTTGTTGATTGGGGAAAAATGAGGAATGAAAAATGCATTAATTTCCTAATTATGCTCTTTAACATGAACGGGGCTGTGATATGACCCTGTTAGGATGAAGATGATAATGAACATGAGCAATATAAGCACTAGAGGGATCAGCAGCCCAGAGTGACTTACCTCAGTGCAAACTTTGGACTTTAAGAAGAGCTGATGCTTCCGATCATCAGGGATAGTTTCTCTTTCAGGTAGTTCTATAACTAATACCAGAACATCAGATACTATAACTCAATTTCTTTGCTTAAGAATTTAGTACAGTCCCAAAAATAATAGAATACATGCTCACAATCATAAATATGTTTAAATATTTCTCTAATTCACTTAAAAAGTTACTAGAATAACATATTTTGCATCAACATCTATTTTTGGAAAATAAGTATAAAACTCAGATGTCTGGATTGATTGACTGTAATCCTAAATGATTTACCAGCAAATCAGACTTTTTATGAAGGATAAAGCAAAAGTATGAACAAAATCAGGGAAGGTCTGTGAAAGTAGGGACAGTGACAAGTATGCATTACTCCTCAATGAGATAAATCTTACCGCTTCTGCTGTTTGACGACTGCTAAACAGAAGTGACTAATCTGGTGGGGCAGTACCATTGTTGCACAAGGCATTGCTGTTTGCTGAAATACGTACATAACTAGTACTGCTGTGGCGTGTGTGTGTGTGTGTGTGTGTGTGTGTGTGTGTGTGTGTGTGTGTGTGTGTGTGTGTGTGTGTGTGTGTGTGTGTGTATGCGTGTGTGTGTGTGTGTGTGTGTGTGTGTGTGTGTGTGTGTGTGTGTGTGTGTGTGTGTGTGTGTGTGTCATCACTGATTTTTATCCGTGCATGCACCCAGCACCCAATAATGCCAGGACACAGACATTATTCTTCTGTGTATCAGTAAAAAATGTACCTAACAACTAATTATATTTCAAAAGTAAGACATAACATATATCACAGAACATTCAAACACTTAGATATTCTTGGAGTCTGGTTGCCCCCACTCACCAGACTGTCTAACTTCATAATGGGGACTCCCTTTATCATCCTTGACTCTGTGGGGCCCCCCCCAAAGGCTGTTGCTTGTTGGAGAAAAATGTATCAATTTTCTGAATACGCTGTTTAACCTGAATGGTGCTGAGATATGACCCTTTTAGGATAAAGCTAATAATAGCCTCTGTTTACAACCACACCCATTCTAAAACCAGCCCTGCTCAAATGTGTGTGTGTACATAAAGCTGCTATGGGTTATGAGGGGCTAGAGATTGTATGAATGTTACATCTTTAATTTTCATCAGTCAAACCTTAGAGGTGCACATGAAGTCGTTATAGCTTGTGTTTGAGCTGAGGGAGTGTTTCTCACAGACCTCAGAGGTGTACAAAGAAGGTTACTATAGCTTGTGTAAGTGAGGTGTACTGCCTATTAGCAACAAATTTGAATATTACTGAAATCATTCTCACAGTCACGTACTAGGCACATATACATGTGGCTACCTTTGACTGGGGTGAAGAACATGCTATGTATATGTATATCATCAGTCACTTGAAATATATGACAAAGGCAATTTAAATCTCTGCTTTCATCCCAGTCTAACACCAGAGGGATGCATAGGCAGTGACTTGTCTTTTTAGAGGGTTAGGAGGTAGGCAGTATTTCCAGATAAGACTTAACAACTACTGGCTTGTTAGTTTATAAGCTACAATGTTGTCAGCTTTGAAAATTAAGCCTTGGGCACAAATTATGCCTTGAAAGAAAAAAATAAGACTGAAATTCTTTTTTCTTCATAATTTTATTTAGGCAACCATTAGAGTAAAATGTTGAGAAAATGCTCTAAAATGCATCCCAGGCCATCTGTAAACCTGTGGCTTCTTGGGCCCTGACTTGAGTTATTTCCTAAATGGTTATTACTGGGCTGTCTTGTTCAGGAAAGGTGTGTTGAAGGATGCAAGGAAAACTAAAGCTGAACCACAACAGTGAATTTCTTTCCTTAATCATAATTTCTGTTCAAGCTATTATTGGACGAAAAGGTTGTGTAAAATGCACTTCAGAGCATATAGAAAGTTATGGCTTCTTGAAAAAGCATAGAGTAAGGCAAAATGTGAGAAAAGGAAGAAAAAAGTAACGTGGATGGTGTGGGGAGCCCAAAAGGAGAAGGACTCAGAGGTGAGGACTGGAGGGTGTGTGTGTGTGTGTGTGGGGGGGGGCTTGTTGAAATGGAGGTCCAGTCATCATTTAACTTTAAGTCCAGACCTGTACATAGACTTGTTGCAATGTATCACTGTTGCAACTAAGTGCCAGTAACTCTAACTGCCCCTTTGTTAGACGGCTCAACATAGTGATAGTGTGATACATAGGCCTGTTGTAATGTAAAAGATTGTAGCTGCAGGTCTGTCTGTGGATACTACTCCTAAAAGTTTGCAGCATGAAATAAAGGGTTGCTTAGAACGGATGGCATTGTTAGGATGATACTTATACTGGAAGTGCCTAGGGGGCCCCCAACTTGACATTTGCCGGGGGCCCCCAAAATGCTAACACCGGCCCTGTAAGTACTAATCTTAGAATGTTAGAATAGGAATCCAGGCAAATGGTTAAGGTATTTACCTCACAATCACAAGGTACAGGGTATAATATCACCTTTGAAAGAAAACTTGGGTAGGCTAAAATGGCCCACAAGGGCAGCTGTCCTAGTACTTACATATAAACCAAAAGGATGGCACCCACTTGTTCAGCTGCAGTTATACCACTGTGGCCAACCATCAAAACAAATGTGCTAGAAAATCTACAAAGATGTTCACAAAAGTTCATTTACCGAACTCCTTTATAGGATGTTGTTTAAGACTACAAGAGCTGGAATAAGAAATGCAAACTCGGTGTTGGGCAGAAGCAGTAATATAAATTGCTGAACAGACAGAACTATTTCAGAAAGCTGAAAACAGAACCAGAATACTGTGTTTGGAGTAAACTTGTATCTGTACATGCATCACTGCCACTATATCACCTTTAACACAGTGCACTGTCATGTTCTGTATAAATATGAATACACCAGATAGTACAGTTCCTGTTATATGCTGAAAGCTGAACAGTTGCAGTGTAATTTTAAAGCAGAAAGAACCTGGAAATTTGGTTTTATAAACTGCTCAGTAATGCAGCATTAATAAACAGGATGTTATTATATAACTCATAGTTTTCACTGGCCAAAAGCCTGTTTCTGAGTCACTCTTTTATTTGCAATTCTGCTTTAAAATCTGGTAGAAGCAAGCAAAATGCAGATCCCAGCCTTCAATGTATAAACATTTTTTTTACTGGATACAAAGCTGTAAGTCACCTGAAGGGTGATTTTCTGTTTAAACAAGGACCATGACAATTTTGTTTCCAATCTGTTACTTTGCATTTTCTTCTTTCCATCCTTCAAAGTTTGTACACCCCTCAATGCCTGGCTATTAGATGCATAATAAATGAAGCAGAAGTTCCATAATATATTCCATTCCATTCAAAAGCTTCCCAACTCTAACATTGAAACAAAGTCATTAAAAGAAACATACATTTCTTTAATACTAAATATACTAAGACTGTGGCTTAGCATTTTATTGGTTATTTGAGAAGTAGTGGAATTCGTGGCATAAATATACAACTGATTTCAGTGAGCATCAATCAAAACCAAAAACAATTATCCAAGGAATGGACAGGCACAGTCCACAGCCAGTCTAGCCCATGACATGTCAGGTCAATCCCATGAGCATAAAGGTGCCTTAGATCATGATTTCCTCCATACATAGCATTCTGTACATCTTTACTTACCTTTTCACATGACGCTCCATGCTTCTCATTCTGTATCCTTTTGTCCATCCTCTGGCTCCTTCCATCCTAGTACAGTCACAGAATGGAATTTAACTTTTTGAAGATGTCACGGGAACCTCCATTGTTAGATATAACAGATGCGTACTTATTTCTCAACTGATCTATGAGTGGACCCTGATTTTGGGTCACAGATATCCTCTCACTGTCCTCATTTCATTTGGTAGCAATTACAGACCGTGGATTTTTTTTCCTGAATCATGCAGATATGGAGTATGCACATTCACATAAGTTTCAGTATTTGCACTATAGAGACTGCTGGATACCCTTTCACTCTTTATCTGCAATACATATTTCCACAAATTCTCACTTGTAGTACTTCTTTTCTGAGGAGTGCACTTATAAACCTCAGATTTTTTTCAGAGCTATTTGAATATTGAGTGTACATATTCACATAAGTTTCAGTTTTCACACACAATGAAGACTGATATACACCCTTTTGCTCTTTTTTATGCTTTAGCAATAGTGATCCCATTTCAGAATATCTTAAGAAATGAAAGAGTTTTCATCTGTATTTCGAGTTGCAGTGCGCCTTTTTCATGTTCAGGAGACCATCAGAGAATATTACAGCAATATTAGCTATATGAGGTAGCATTACAATGTATTGTGGGATGTGATCAAGGAAGCGATCTCCCTCAAATCTGTCTAGTCTTTTACAGTTCAAATTTTTCAGATATATTTTCTAAAAAGGCTGTTCAGCACCAGTGTTGAACAGTATATTAATTAAAGAAATATCTGTAAGAATCAAATGCATCTCTTCTGATTTCTTAGAAATGCACCCTAGATTCTGCTGTAAATTAATAATTTTAAGCTTGCTGAACATTACAAACAGAAGTTATAAGGGGATTTATTCACAGCTGGGACAACAGTTTTTGAGTTCGAATTTGTCTTAATTACACATAATCTGCTCACAGTGTGGTATAATAGGAGATAAACTTGTGATCATTTAAGCTGATGGTGAAATGGCTATACAACACAACAAATAAGGCTAGACATTCATGGTTACCACAGCTGTAAGTTTGGCTTTAACTTCTGTAGTGATGCCTCTACCTTCTCAAGCATCATGCACAAGGTCACCTCAGTCATCAAATGACTACTTGAAGTGATAATGAGCTTGTTGCTTATAAATTATTTCTGCAAGACTGTAGAAAAGTCTTGCTAAAATTTAAGTAGACCGTATCCTCAGATCTGCAAATGTATATTACTTTGGTGACCCAATTAAAGAAATTTTATAGATTGTTTGGCATGACCTGCCTGTTGTGAATACATGTCGCTTAGATCCTCTGTTCCACAAACTATAATACATGGCCGAACAGATGAATGCAGTGACTTGATTTTACAATTAAGAGTCTGCACAACTTTTTGTTAATTTTAATTCTCAGGTTTATGTTGACAACGTGAATAACATTAGTGCGAATGTTGTTTCATGGAACAAACAAGCCAAATGTCATCCACAACAAACGTTTGAACCTGAATTTCCTGCAAGAAGAGCAGTGCTCCCCACATCTGCTATGCAGAGGGCTATAACTAACTCCAAGGTCACTGCACATTTGTGAAAATACAGTTTTCCTCATATAGTGCCATCATGATCACACTGGTAGTTTTGACCACATATACATTTGTCACACTTGTACCTCAATTTACTATCCTAACAGAGTTGTCCCTTCATCTGCTATCCTCCTCCCTAGTTCTTTTTCTTTTATTTGTTAAAGTGCCTCGTGAACATTTTTCTTCCTTGTATCCTTCACCAACGTGCCTTTAAAAAAAACAGGCTTTTTCCATTCATTTGCACTATCAGTTTGCTTTATATAAAACTTTGTTGCTACTTTGAAGGCGTCTTCCCCCGTGGTTCCTTCTATGGTTTCCACGGTAACCATTTGACATGTTGGGATCCGCTAGTGCGAGTCTCAAAACATGAAAACTTAGCCAAAAAAATGAATTTACATATTCCAAGTCTGAGATGGCCATTTCTTGGAATATTCCCTTTTCTCAGAGACCTGGTAATCTTAGAGTTGGTATTGCACCCCACACTATTACCAGTAGTTTCTCTGACATTGCACCCCACACTAATACCAGTAGTTTCTCTGACATCTCACCCTCTTTATTCAACTTCCATACTTGGCACCTTACAAAAATTAGGTCCTTTGTCATCATAATCAAACTAAAATGAATTTGTAACCCTCACCATATGCCTCTCTTCATTACTCAGCATCCCTCCATAGTTTCATGTCACTACCAGGCCCTTTCTCTAATGTGGTGACATTCACCCCAACCCTGGACCAATCAACCATTCTGCCAAAAACCTTCCTTCTAATGCCAAGAACTCCGCTTCATTACAATTAACATATGTAGTATCTGTAACAAAACCACCAAATTCCATGCCTGGCTCTCCCACTACTCCCCAGATATTATAGCACTCACAGAGACCTGGCTAAAACCACATATTGCTAACACTGAAATAATCCCTCCAGGATATAATATACATAGAAATGACTGTCTACATAAAAAAGGTGGAGGTGTCGCATTAATCTATTTTGACACTTTAGCTGTTACACCATATGATAAATCTATACCAACTTTCGGAAATATGGAATTATTACTCGTTAACCTTCACATCAACAACAGAAAACAATTATGTATTGCTGTGCTGTATATTCCCCCAGGTCAAAACATACCTACTCTGGAAGATCTACTATCCTGGACCACCCTCAATACATCAAATGAAACCATCATTCTTGGTGACACAGATATAAACTGGCAAACTCTCATCTGTGACTCCCCAGTAAATACTATTAACTTGCACAGGTTTACTCATCTGATCTCTAACCCCACTCGTAAGGTAAAAAACAAACAGAATCAACCCTAGACTGGACACTCGTCTCACACCCTCAAAAATTCACTAAGGCAGGGACCCTACCCAAATCCTTTAGTGACCATCTTCCTGCCTATACCCATAAAACTCAACTTCAGATCAACAAACTGCATTGTCTAAGAACAACTAGGAATCTTACCCATTTCAATGAACAACTATTCTTAGAGTCTCTAAAAACCCACAACTGGTCCCCTAACAAATGTCTATCACTGGATGAAGCAGCCAACTACTTCAATAAAGTCTTTTTAGATATTCTAGACAGTCTTGCCCCCACACGTACCAAAAGAGTAAAGCCTAACCATGCCCCATGGCTAACTAAACAAACTAAACAGTTACTTACCTCCAGGGATAAAGCCTGGAAGGAATGGCATAGAAATAGAACCCCACAACTTGAACTCAGATATAAACAACTCTGTAACAATGCCAAAAAGCAAGTCATCAATGATAAAAAAAAAAGCTATTTCTCCACTAAACTCACTACCCAACAAAATAACCCAGATTGTTCTGGAATTCTGTTTCCTCTCTCCTAAATCCTGGTACTCAACACAGCTTCTCCCCATCTCCTGACAAACACCCTCAAGAAATTGCCCAAGCCTTCAATTCTCATTTTATTGATACTATCCAAAAACTTGTTAATAATTCTCTCTACAAACTAACAAAAGTATAATCGGCAACATAAATGACAATACGCTCTCTAACCACTCCTCCTACATCAATTGCAATTCCAACAAAAACCCATCCACTCCTCTATATACATTAAAACCAGTACCCACCTGTCTAGTTCATAAACTGCTCTCAGAACTAAAACCATGCTATCCCCATCTTCCGATGGCCTTCCAGCTGAATACCTAAAACTTGCAGCAGATTCTATAGCTCTCCCAATTAGCATTCTCATTAACCGATCAATCTCTGAATCATATGTCCCACAGCTATGGAAAAACTCAATTGTTACTCCCCTTCATAAAGGTGGTAACACCAGTGATCTATCTAACTATCGGCCCATCTCCATACTTTCACCTCTATCTAAAATTTTAGAAAAGTGTATTAATTCTCAATTGCTAAAACATCTCACAGGCAATAACCTACTCGCCCCCACCCAACATGGTTTTCGTCCAGCACACAGCACAACAACAGCCTTTCTGTCATTTACCAACATTGTACACAAAGCACTTGATGCAGGCCTACTAACATCAGTGATCCTACTAGACCTATCAAAAGCTTTTGATACAGTATCCCACTCAAAACTACTTTTACAATTTGAGACCGTAAACTGCTTCCCACACACGCTATCCTGGTAACAATCTGTTAGATGGCAAAGTAAGCAATCCAAGTACCTACTCAACAACACAGGCATTCCCCAAGGGTTTCTTCTTGGGCCCTTGCTTTTTAACATATTGATTAATAATCTCCATAAAGCATCCCTGCAAAGTACACTCATTCGATACGCAGACAATTCAACAATAATTACATCCTTTAACAACATCTCAGATCTCCTAAAGTTAACACAAAATGCATTTACTTCCATCAAATCTTGGCTTAACGAAGCTCAACTGCTACTTAATCCCAAAAAATCTAAACTTCTGCTCTTCACAACCAAACCTCTAACTCTAGACTTTAAAATATTCTCTCAAAACAATACAGAAATTGAAATTGTAAAAACAGCCAAACTACTAGGCATCACAACTGATGACAAACTATTCTTTGAGAATCATATACTCAGCTCAAGTCAGAAAGACCCATTTTAAGCTTGACAAACTCTATAGGCACAAACTCTATTTGGACAAGCCTACCAAGTTGAAACTAGTTAATAGTCTACTTCTACCCTCCCTCCTCTATGGTTGCCCCATTTTCACTAACCTACAAACATTTCTCCTGAACAAACTGCAGTCATGCTACTATAAAATAGCAAAGTTTGTCTCCAACATTCCAATTTGCGCACATCATTGCCTGACCATTAAATCTATAAACTGGTTTGAGATCCCTCATTACCTACATTACTCGCAACTTACTCTCACCCACAAACTACTAAATAATCCAAACTTCTGCCCATCCCTTCAAACTATAATACAAACACACACACCTACTCGGCATCTTAGGTCCTCTAACAAGCAACTCTTAACTATTACTAAACCCAACAAAAGAGTTGGACAATGTCTCTATTCCTATAACTAAACCCAACAAAAGAGTTGGACAATGTCTCTATTCCCATGCCATTGCCAAACTTTGGAATGTGCTCCCTCTCTCTCTTACTTAACTAGACTCTTTAAAAACATTTAAATTTAAACTAAAATAACACTATCTCAGTAACCTTGTCTGTTCTTGTAGTCATATAATTAAACTACCTTAAATGTTTTGGCCACTATAAATACTTTTGCTAACTTAATATAGTTGCAGTTTACACCAACTGTCTTTGTATCCAATCTCTCTTGCTTTCTTTATTTCTGTATTCTTAATTATGAGAATACATAAACAGAATTACTAAAAATCTAACACACTGGGTTTATTTTCTTGTATTGTATACCTCTATAATATGTATTTGTCTTGTATATCTACTTCAATTTGTATTGTGTAAAAACTTTCTTGATTTTCAAAGTTAAGCTGATGTTATGTAAAAATTTCTGTGATTGTATGGAGCTTTTCTCCCCGGGCCTACACTGAAAATAGGTCATTGGCCCAGTGGACTTTCCTGGTCAACAAATGTCAATAAATGAATAAATAATATCCATATATGTTTGAGGGTGTTGCAGGCTTGTTCCCCTACAAAAATACATTTAAAGGAGAAGGGTGATGTTTGAGATTCACTCTTCTCCTGCAGTTTCCTTCTTTTTTTTTCAGCTTAACATTTTAATAGAGAGCCATCTTCCACTCCTTTCCAGATAATCTCCTAACACTTTCCTGAGATACTCTTCTCTGTTGCAAGTATCACCCTGTCTAAACTCCAGATTCTGTACTTTGGTACAGCATGATTTTACCTACACATTAATTATGAGCCATGATGGCTCCTTATCCGTATTGCTCATATGGCAACTAGCTTCCATTATGAGACCTTCTCTTTATTCCTACTTGAAAGTACCAGATATATGATTTCCTTATTCTAGGTGGGTTCTGACACAAACATGTTGGGATCTGCTATGTAGCAATCATTGAGTATAATCCTCTTTCCTGTGTACAGCTGCCATATTGGTATTCCAGTTAACATCTAGGATATTGATGTCCATCAGAAGAACTGTGTCATTTTCTGAGTGCTTCTTGCATCCCTGTTACACCTTTTATTATCCACTTGTAAAACAGGTCTATAAATGAGTTCTTTTGCCGGGCTGAGACAACATGCTAACATCTCTCCTTATGTAGCTGTTATTTCTATTGATTCAATCTTTTTCCCTTCCATATCAGCTGGACCCGGTTTGTTTTTAATATAATCCATGGTATTTTCACATCCTAGACATTTTAGTGGCTCATTCATAATTTACTCATTCCCTTTCTTATTTTCATCATGAATCTTTTGCTCCATCCTTTTTTTCTGTTGTCATCAGAATCCTTAATCTCCTTTTCCATTTTCATTTATCTGCTTTAGCCTCCAGTTTGTAGGAGGATGACTGAGGTTTCCTGCTGGTTTGCTCTGTCTTCCTTTGGCTAATTTATATGCTTTTTTGTTAAATGAGAAACATTTTTATGGAATTATCATTTATGATGTAGGCAATCATACATTTCTATAAATGAAAACAAGCCCTGTTAACATATTTTCAGTTGCAAACATTATACATCACAAATAATCTTCTGTACAGTCTGTGATGATGTGAGGTATTGCCAGCTATGTCAGGAGAAGTAGTGGATGTGTAACATATGCTAGCATAGCTTGCTGGAACTTTGTAAAGAATTATATGTCATTTGTATATCAAACTGATGTGTACAGGTGCATGTGTTGAAAATGTATTTGTAAAGCTGCTTTTGTTAAAAATGTACCAACAGTGGGTCCTGATGTTCAATAAAGAAATACACCTGTATGTCAGACTGTATTGTAACTGCTGAAATGAATATTGTAACTGAGGCTAAATTATCTGGTTTAGGCCATAAAGATTGTATCTTACAGTTCTGACTTCAGCCAGAGACAAAATGTCTGTGACAACCAGGACCAGGAATCCTACTGTATTGTCCTTAAGGGTAAACTAATTGCTACCCTGGAAAGGTAGAAGTTTTTTTAATGGTTTTATAGCTTCCACATTCTATGACACATCTTAGCAAAGCTCTATGTGTGTGTATTATGACACATATATGCTAGATTCTGGTTCAGTTTCTAGTAAAGGGGGTAGTGTGGGAACCAGATTCAGATGACCAGATGTAAGTGATGTCATTTTGTAATCCAGCACTGAAATGAAGTTTTAATACTAGATGAGCCAGAAGTCTCAGAGCAGTCTGTTTGTAAAACCTGACAAAGAAGGACCCCTCACCCACATAATCTTGCCTTGCTGTAGTAAGTGAACTAGGAGACAGTAATTCTTTAGAACAGCCAGGAAAATATAGTGAGATTAGGTAAGTATTATTTTTCTATATCTGTGTGAACCTTTCCATCTGTGTTATTTTTAATACGGCCTGTGATTGAAACTCTGGTGTATATTGTAAATATATATTTAGTATTTTCATGTTCTTTTATTGTTTATTATTAAATATATGTAAACTTTTCTTTGTGGTTGGTCTTTTACAGAATATTTAACCTTTTAGAGTACTTATATTTATTTGGTGACAATGTGGCCGCTCCTGAAAGCCTTGTTGCATTGGTCAAACATTAACATTTGTATTAGTATTAATTTTACTCAGTATAATTAGATACCGTGGCAACAGCCTTAGAGTAGCTGGCTTTGGATTGTTCTGGTGGCAGTATCTACCTTATAGTCTAGGCAGAGGAGGCATAGCTGGTAAATCTGTGCCAGCCTTTCCCAGGTGTGTGTGTGTGTGTGTGTGTGTGTGTGTGTGTGTGTGTGTGTGTGTGTGTGTGTGTGTGTGTGTGTGTGTGTGTGTGTGTGTGTGTGTGTGTATGTGTGCGTCTGTGTGTGTGTGTGTGTGTGTAAATCAAATCTCAAAGAGTGTGTGTGTCAGCTACTTGGAGCAGGCATACAGAGCATTGGTTTCACAGAGAGGGTGGTAGAGGACTTGGCTTGCAACACTCAGCTGAGGACTCAACTCTACAACTGTGATCAGTGTGGAGTCTTAGTTGAGACCTGATGAGAGAGAGAAACCCAGCCCCAGGACAAGAGTGGGTTCCCTGTGTACTCTTAAGGGAAATTGTGCTTGGTGCAGACAGCTGCATCTGAAAATACTGTGTGTATCTATTTTTGTTCCAAGTGAATGTCCATCACTGGTGTCAGTGGTGATGATTGAGTCTCCTTAATTACTGGCCCAGAGGAGGGCATCACACAGTCATTAGCTCATTCAATTACTGCCTTAGCTTAAACTCGTTCCTCCTACAAAACATTATTCTGCATGTATTGTTCCCACAGTTCTCATTTTTTTCTATGTAATTTACTCCTACCATTTTCTAAAGATCCCACTTCCAATTTTTTTTCTATTTTACTATATTCACTATTTCTTGTGTGGTTATTTTAGACTTTGATTTCTATTTTAAATTTAGCAAAGTCTCACTATTGTCTGTGTAATTCCAATTCTGTATCACAGCTCAAAAATAATTTCCTTAGTTATACCAATTTGCTCACCCAGTATTTATGTCAAAGTAGTTTGCAGGGAATTTTTAATGTCTGCCATCTCATTACACTCACAAAAATATGTTTCCAGTTACCTCTTTCTTTCCCATCACACTTCCAACATTTGTAATATACCTGAGGAAAAATTATTTGGAGTCTGCTTGGGGTCTAAAAATACCTATGCAAATACTTCTAAGCAAAGATCCTAATTCTTCTAGATTTTGTTGCATATTTGGGAACCATACATATATCCTCCCATTTTTTCTTTGTGGATGGGTTATCCAATCTCTTCCCAATCCTTTCTAACTTCCTTTGATTTATTCCTGTAGCTGTCATGCAATATTTTAAATGCCCTACTAATTATTCCTTTTTAACAGCAGTTTCTATTCTAGATTCTACTAAAAACTCTGCTGGTCTTTCAAATAGCATACCCTGTTTCTTTCTGTTTGCCTGTACTCTGATATAAATCCTTGATAGGGAAGGCAATATCTAGCCTGCAATCCAAATGTATTCTTGGTCTATTCCCATTCTGTTACCTTTCCCTCTCTAATTATTTGCTCCCAATACCATGTTTCCTTTCCAGTTTTCCGCAGTAAATTCCAGCCCCTTCTTGCCTATTCTCTGTACCCCTAATTGCAGTCATCCCTATCGGCAGAATATCCTTTTTCCATTCCTGTGGTGGCTTAGTTCTTAAAATACTTTCTGCTACTTTATGATATTCTGTATGGTTGTTGTTATTCTCCTTAAGGGTCTACATCCAAAATCCCAGTCTCTCCTTATTTCTTGAGCTTACCCCATTTCATCATCATCCCTTTCCACTTTGAATTATAGCTTTCTGCTTGTGCAATGTATAGGAGCCTTAACTGTGTAGCTGTGAAATAACCCTTCAAATCAGTTCATCCCAAGCCACCTTGTTCTGTTGAAAAGACCAACTTATCCCACTTGACACTTGCCCTCTTCTCCTCCCAGATAAAATCCTTTAACTCTTTCCTAATTGCTATCCACAACTTCTCCTCTGGTTGATACAAAATATGCCTGACCTGTGCATAAACCTAAGGGGACTAAAAATATTTTCTCTGTTTGTCCATATCCATATCCATAAAACAGATCTTCCAGTTTTCTCAACTTTTGTATTATCTTTTGTTTAGTCTCTTCCCATATATGCTTATCTACCATAACATATTTTTTTTAACCTGTACTTCTAACTACTTCATTTTTTGTCCCCATAAATATGGGTATTGTTGAACCAATTTGTGTGTGGGTACATAGTTTACAGCTATCACCTTTGTTTTATCTTCATTAATTTTGTATCCCAAAAAGACATGAACTGTCTCAGAATGTTTCACAACATTGAAATATCCTTTTATGGTTGTAACAGGTACAAAATAATATCATCTGCAAATAAAGCCAACTTTTCTTGGTTACCATACCAATTATATCCTTGGATTTCTGAGTCCCGTATTTTTTTGCCAGTGGTTCTAAATGTAATGCAAAAAACAAAGGGGAAAGGGGATACATCTGTCTGGTTTCTCTTTTCAAACTAAACTTATTAGAGAGGAACCCACACTTTAATTTTTTGCTTCCAATCCCTCATATGTCCTTCTAATTAACATTATTATTGTATCAGGGAATGCAAATGTTTCCGTTGCCCTACTCATAAAAAAAAACAGCTTACTCTCTCAAATGCTTTCTCTGCATCAAGACCTACTAACAGCAGTAATATTTTCTTACATTCTGCTTCTCTTTGGATCATCATTGTTCTATTAATGTTGTCAAATGTTTGCCTCCCCTCCACAAAACGGCATTTATCCATATCTGTTAATGTTGGCATCAACTTTGCCATTCTTTTAACCATTATAGACATAAACACTTCAGAATTTTGGTGCTTCTCCTCATTTTAAAATACTATTAAACAAAACATTCCAAATCTTTATCACTTTCTTCGCTCATAGCTTCCAAACTTCCACATGACTACCATCTATTCCTGGAGACTTTCCCGTAGATTGGTTATGCATCACCATTTTATCTGATTTCCTCTCTTAACTGTTAGTAAATGAGCCTCATATACTTCTAACCTTTGTATATTTAATTATTCCGTAAACACTTCATTTGTACTTTTTCTTGATTTCTGCATGTCTCTGCTTTATACTGATTTTTATAAAATATCTGAAATATTTCTAATACCGCTATAGATTTCTGATTATTTTCCTTGTTATATGCTCCCTAAGATTGGCAACAGCCCTTTCTACTTTCTGTTGCCCGAGCTGTTCTGCTAAAAGCTTTTATGCTCCGGAGTTATCAAAAAAAAAAAAAAAAACAATCTTTCTAAACTTCTGCATATTATCTAGGTAGCCCCTTATGTTTTCTTTAGTACTCTGCAGTTAAGCCTCATCTTGTTCTGTGAGATTCTCTCTATTCTATAATACTTTAACCTTTAACAATCCCTCTAAGTAATTCTTGTTGCTTCTTAACCATATCTCTTTTTCTTTTGTTTCTACCCTATTTTTAAACTATACTTTCACTTTATCCTACTCCCTAACTATATTTTATGAAGAAATTTCTATCTTCCCTAATAACTCCCAAATAATTTCCACTACCCATTCCATAAATTCCTCTCTGTTTAGCAAATAGATGGGGAAGTGCCCGTGTCTCGTTTTTATTTAATTACCCTCCATTTTTATTTTAGTTATTATTGGCATGTGATCTGAAATAGTTATTGGATGCATATCAAATCTTTCAATTAAATCCACGTTTCTGTGAAATATAATTCCTGCCCAGCCTAGCCCAGTTTTTGTACATTGGAAATAATAAACTAAAACAATGAGTGAGAAGGTCACATTGAAAACCAATCAGTAAAAACTAAATGAAAACTCCAGCCAAACTGGAACTTCTAATGAGTGACCTCTCAAACCTCTTGAATCAGATGCACGTGGGATAAATGCAAATGACCCTTATGAACACTAGGTGTTTCATCTAATTAACGATTCTGAATGCCCATGATTTGTTTCATCATTTTATTGGACAATTTCAGGCCAATAAAGCCAAACCCCACTAGCTGTGGATATGCATATTTCGGCCTTGTTATGACCTCATCAGCACAACACAAGCAGAGTGTTTGAATAAGCATAAGAAACACAGGGCTGTTATACCCAGCTGATGTCCATTATCATTAGGGTGACTGCAAAATATCCCAAATAACAAACTAAAACAATGAGTGAGAAGGTCACACTGAAAACACAATCAGTAAAAACTAAATGAAAACTCCAGCCAAGCTGGAACTTCCAATGAGTGACCTCTACCTCTTATGTGACCAGTGTGTTCAATGCACTGCTACATTTCTTAAAATTGAACAAGACAAAAGAAAGTATAAGGACAAAGGAGCACATGTTTACTTTAGTATATTTTGTGTTTTATAAAAATACTGTTAAGAACAAAAATTGTTTTACTTAGAGTTGCCTCTTTTCTTCCTCCTCCCTTCTCCTTAATGTTCTTCCAGACATTAATGACATGAAGTATAGCATATGCTTTGGAGTCCCCTACAAGTTTAACAAAGCAAAATAATTCCAATATTTCCAGGTTTTCTTATTCCGCCATATTTCACAAATGTGACTGATGCTTTGTAATCCCTCATTTATTCATTAATTTCTGAGTTGCTGGTTTTCTTCCTGTTGAACTCCAACTCCCAACTCCAGTCTCTGGTTCATTTCCAATGTATTCCTGGTTCTTCTAGTCAACTCCTGTGTTTTTTTTTTCCTTCAAGCATTTTCTTATGTAACATTGTAAAATCTTTTACTGGCATAGTCTATGAGCTTTATTATCGGAAGAATAAAAAGCAGAATCCCCTTCTGTTTGATAGCTCACTTTTTGTTTGACAGACTTTTGTATTTCCTCCTTAGTATGTTCTGTGTCAAAAAAATTATTTTGACCCTCCCAAGAAAAAAAAAATGTTCTGAAGATAAAGAGATACAGCAGCTTGAATCTCACAACTGCTTCTCCACATTCCCTGACTGCTGGAATAAATTTACCCCTGTTCTGTGTGGTGTACAGCGAGTAACAATTTTCCACAAACACTCTACTGCCTCCAACTTTTAGTACTTTATTCTGACAAAACAGAGGGAGAAGGATAAAGTATTTCTGTTGGTAGGCTTGCATCTTGACTTTTAGAGGTCTTGGCTGCTTTCTTATAACCAGATTTGGAGCATATGCACAATGTGCCCTTTCAATTCAAAACTCCTGCTGTGGAATAACAGTCCATTTGATTATTATTATTTATTATTTTACATTTGTTTACCGGGATAGTCCGACTGGATACATGTCCATTTTCAGCGGAGGCCCGAGGAGAAAAGCTCCACAAAGGCAAACTTACATAGATTACACTAGCAAACAATTATGAAAACAAAGTGATTAGATACAATGGGTTAGTAGTGTTCCCTAGCAGGGACTCACAATTATAATGGACAGACAATTAAAAGTAAGAGACATCAGATTGGAAGCAGAGCTTGGTGATGTAGTTACAAGTTATGATAATTGCAGAATATGCTTTTAGTTTATAACTTAATCAGGGTTGGTACATGGGCATAGCCAATTCACTTTGAGATACTGTTTAGGTTTTTTTTTTTTTTTTGAAGAAACTTTTGGAAGATTGTAGGGTTATATAGTTTGGCAACGAATTCCAGGTTTTGCCAATGAAGTTGGATTCACCAGCAGAGTTATTAGCTTTGTGGGTTTGGACCAGTAGTTTATCGGCTGACCATAGGGATCTTAGATTGCTATATGGCTTAATAATATTTTTAAGTGAGAGGGTATCCTCAGGGTGGTACAAAAGTTTATGCGCTATTAAGAGTTGATTGAATTGAATTAAGATGGGTAGTTCCAGCCACTCTAGTTGTTTAAGGTTCTGGCAGTGGTGGGTTCTATAGGTGGAGCCAGTGGCGAATCTGGCAATATGATTGTAGCTATGGGACAGTTTTCCTAGTTGAGATTTGTTGAGGTTTGAGAGTACAGGCGAGGCATATAAGAGAGTAGAGAGTAGGTGTGATCGGGCAATTGCAGTCCTAGCCAATGGGGTTAAAAATGTCTTGTTTCTATACAGTGATCCAAGCTTTTTATTGATGATCTGTATATTTTTGTTGACCTGTAGGTCAAATTTGAAATTATTGTCTATGATAATCCCTAGCAGTTTGGTGTGATTATCTGAGGAAATAGTGGTACCATTGTTAGATGTGACAGAGAATGAAAGTGTGGTGGATCTACTAGTGGGAGAGAAGAGTAGAAGTTTAGTTTTATTGGGGTTCAGAAGTAGGCATTGATTGGTGAGCCAGTTCTCGATAGTGTTAAATGTATTTTGGGTTAAGATTTCTAAGTCGGATGGGGAGGTGGCTGAGCAGATGAGAGTGGAATCATCTGTGTATTGGATGTAGGTGGCTGTAGGGATAGCAGTTTGGAGGTTGTTGATAAAAATAGAGAATAGGAGTGGACCTAGTATGGACCCTTGAGGGACACCAAGTGTGAGAGGTAACTGGCTGGAGAGTTTGCCCTGCTATAGTACCGCCTGCTGTCTACCAGTCAGGTAGGACTGGAACCACTGGATAGCAGGCTTGTTGAGGGAAATAGATTTTAGTGAAAGAATGAGAAGTTTATGGTTGACCATGTCAAAGGCTTTTGATAGGTCAAGAAAGAGGGCAGATGTTAGCCTATTGCCATTCCTGTTTTTGGTTTATGGCAGTAATAAAGAAAAGGAGGGCTGAGGTGGTGCTGTGGTATGGCCTGAACCATGCTGGGAGTCGGATAGTAAGTTATTCTGTGAAAGGTATTGCATTAGTTGCTTGTGTACACATTTCTCCATTATTTTGGCTAGTGGGGAAAGAATGGCAATGGGTCTATAGTTGGATATGTCTGAGGAGTTACCACCTTTATGGAGTGGGATGACGTGAGATATTTTCCAGAGGGAGGGGATAGCATTTTCGAATAAGGTTCTGTTGATAAGGATAGATATTGGATATGCAATGGCATCTGCAGCTATTTGCAGGTACTCTGCAGGGAGGAGGTCAGCAGCGAGGGTGGTAGGTTTTAGATTTTTTAGAAATGCTTTGATAAAACTAGTGAATATTGGTTGGATGCCAAATTCTGGGTGATTATTAGGTAGATTAGGCATGTGGTTTAAGTTAGAGGGGGTTAGTTGATTTGCTAGGGATTGGATTGTTTCAGTGAAAAAGTTATTAAAGGCACTAGCTATTGTCTCAGGGAAACTATGGGTGTAGTTAGCTTGGATTGGGGTGGTGGAGTGACCTGGACAAAGTAGTTGATTTAAGCCTGCCCAGAACTTTTGAGGGTGGTTGTGGTGTTTTTGTAGGAGATTTTGGTAGAAGCTTTTTTTATCCAGTAAAACAGATTTTTTTTGTATCATTCCTGAGTTGACGATATTTTAGATGGTCAAGTGGGGCTTTGGTTGTTCTCCAGCTGGCCTAGGCTCTGTTTCTAGTTTTGATTTTTGCTTTGGTATCTTTTGTGAGCCATGGTGCTACATTTGATCTAGTTTTTATTGTACGTGCTGGAGCATGGGAATCAAGGATACTTAGGAATTTAGTGTTAAAGTGATCTATGGCCTCCTCTAATGTTAGATTTTTTTAGTTTTGACCAGTCAACTGCTTTTAATTCATTTTGGAATATAGCAGCATCAAAGTTTTTCCTGTTTCTAAATGTTTTATATTTGGGCTGGTGAGGGTTTCCTGCCTTATGTTTTATGATATAGGTTAGACAATGGTCGCTGAGGTCATCAGGGAGAGTACCAGCTGTGTACAGTTGGGGTTGGTTATTAACTAGGATCCAGTCTAGAATACTTTCCTTGTTGGTTGGTTTGTTTATCCTAGTGGGAGAGGTTATGGTCTGTTTAAACACAAATAAGTTTATATGAGTGGGGGAGGGTCAGAGGAGCAGGGGTGCCAGTCAGTGTTAAAACCACCAAGAACTATGGTTTCTTGGGGATAGGTAGTGGATAACCACTAAAGGAGATGATGTAGGGTATTTAGGTTGTTGCCTGGTGGAATGTATGCACAGACGATATTCAAGTGTTTGTTTTGGTTAATCTGTAGCTTGGTTTTGAGGAGTTCCGCGTTATTGAATTGGGGAGGTTGAATGGTGTTTCTATTAACGGTTAGAGTATTTTTGTAAAGGACTGCTATCCCACCTCCTTTCCTTGTAGCATGGTCTAACCAGTGAATATTGTATCCTGGAGGTAGTATCTCATTGTCAGTAGTACTGGGTTTTAGCCAGGTTTCCATAAGACACATAATGTCTGGGGAGTGGGTTGCTAGGAGGGCATGTAGGTTGGGAATCTTATTGTTAATACTTCTAATATTTAGGCGAAATGCTAGGAGGGAACTAGTGGGAGTATTCATGGGTAGCTTGACTGTGGGGGTTGTGGTAGGGGAGTGGAGGTTATTGGGTGTGGGTGGGCCAGGGTTGGGATGAATGTCTCCATGTGTTATAAGGTTATAGTGACAGGATATTCTGAGCTTTAGGAGTTTGTTTGTAAGCTTTATATAGTCTTTGTCTTTAGGATTATGTTTTGTGGCTGTACAGGGGTGGTATTTTACAGAGGGTGGCATATTCGGTGTGCAGGGGAAGGTAAAGTGTTTGGTGTTATGTGTGAAGTCATGGGTGTCTGTTTGACCATTTGGGTAGTGAATACCATGGTCAAGCGTTTGTTCATAGGCAGTGAGATGGTAAAATAGAAGCACTATAGGCATTTGGGTAATTAGTGTTTTTTTGCTTGTTTGCATTTTGATAGGGGGCGAGCCAAATTTGATGGCTGACTGTGCTAACAGGGTGTGGAAGAATGAGAGAAGGAAATGGGTTAAGGGGGCAGGGTTGCTCATTGATGTGTGAGGTGCTGATTGGTACTTAGCAGGAGGGGAGTGGCAAAGTCTGGTTTAAATTTAGCACTAGTGGGGTGGGTGAGATTTGGGGGCAGGGAGAGGAGCGGAGCGAGGCTGACACTGACTCTGAAAGTTACCTTGGGCTTTTGGTTTTGTTTATATGATTGTATGTAAGCAGTGTTGTTTGCTGTACTTTAATTTGTTTTATTCTTTTGTAATTTTACACCAATTTTCAGGTTAATTTTAATTGGATCCTAGGGGTAAACTAGCAAATGTAGTCAATAAGGAGGGAGCAAAATTAATTTACCAAATTAAAAAGTAAATGCTTGGGACTGGAACACTGTGTGAGTGTAAGGCTGATTCAAAGTAGTATAGCCCAATCTAGTGACAATTCGCTAGATCCCTTCACTGTTGTTGTGCATACACCATTAAGTCTCAACAGTTTACAAAAACTAAATTGTAGTTCACCTATCACAATTGAAAAGCTGGAGGGAGTCAGGTTCTTGCTTCCCAGAGGTTTTACTTAGTTAAGATAGCCAGCTTCAGTGGAGAAGGTAGAAATTGCTTTATGCGGTGAATCCCAGGTGGGGCGGGGTCACTCAGGAAAGAAACCCATGCAAATTACTGTGCAGGCACAATGAACAGAGGGGTAGGGAAGGTACAACAGCTACAGGTTGAAATTAATTATTTGTGCTTCCATACAATTAATGACATCTGTTCCTTCCAGTGTCTCTGGTATTGCAGAAAATCTAAAGTTTTCCCTATGTGCTCTGTTTTCTAATTCTACTATTTTGAAACATCTTTTCTTGAGCAGTCACATACTCAGCCAACCCTTTCTTCATTATACCCATGGATGTTTTGCAATTGTATCAGCTCTTCCATATATCTGTTTAAAGCTTCTTCCATTTTTTCCAACATTTTGTTATATGAGTTGATATACTCCAGATTTCATTTTATTTAATCAGCCCTAAGCGCATTTGATTTATTTTTTCATCTAGATTACTGGAATTCATGTCTTGCACGAAAGATGGAGCTTGAACTGTTTTTGCTGAACATTTGCAGGATTCTTCCTAGACAGTGCTCCCTAAATGTCTTCTTTGCTAGCATCCAAGCAGTGATCTTACTAGGCAGACTCTTAAATTTACCCCCCCCAAAAAAAAAAAAAACATTCACTGGTTGTCTTTTCTGAGTTTCCGTTTTCACACTATAAGAGCTAAAATTAAGCTGTTACTCAGTGTGCAGCCATTTTGGAAGTCCTACTTTATATGCTTGTTAATGAATAATTAAAGCCTATAATTTGGGATGTGAGTTTCCATCGAAGTCTTATGCAAGCCTTTGCTCCCTTAAGTGGACTCTGACTCCCAGTTTTCAATGAAGTTTAAAACCTCCTATCTAGCCAGAAATCTTTGATATGAACTACCCTACCTTCACTCTTTCCATGGATCATGAATGTTAAGGACCTTAGAAAATGTCAGTATCCTTATGGATTTGTGGTATGCCTCAAAGCTACCCCTTAAAGTCAACAAACTCCTGCATATCTCTCTACTACCTTTACTGGCTTGATCATCTGTTGCTACATCAATAGTTATATCCATTTCCTTTATCCATCCCACTGCTTCCACAGTCCTAGGGCTTTTTTTCCCTACCATTCTCTACTACTGCATCAAGCATGCTTCTAACTTCCCCTCACAACCTTAATTCTACCCTTCTGTCCAGGTTTGACCATTAAGCCCAGCAAATGTCAGGTGGGTATGGCAGAGGTCTCCTACCTGGGACATAGAGCGAGGAGTGGTAAGATCAGGCCAGAACCTGCCAGAGTGGAAGCCATTCAGGCATGTATTGCACCTATTGCCAAAAAGCAGGTGAGGGCATTCTTAGGGGATAGCCGGTTACTACAGAAAGTTTGTCCCCAGTTATAGTACCATAGTTGCTCCCCTCATATACCGGACAAGGAAAAACAGGCTAGATAAGGTAGTTTGGAGCCCAAAATGTGAGCAGGCATTCCAGAAGCTTAAAGAAGCTTTGGGAGGACCCCCTGTGTTAGCCACTCCTGATTACAACAAAGAATTAGTTGTGCAGGTGGATGCTTTGAACCATGGGGTGGGGGCTGTACTTAGCCAGATTTCTTCAGAAGGAGAAGAGCACCCAGGTGGTTATCTCAGTCGTAGGCTTCAACCCAGGGAGGAATGCTATGCAGCTGTAGAAAAGGAGTGTCTAGCCATAGTGTGGGCACTGCAGAAACTTCAGCCTTATCTGTATGGAAGAAAATTCACTGTAGTTACAGATCACATTCCCCTAACGTGGTACCCCAAGCCAGGCAGAAAAATGCCAAGTTGCTAAGATGGAGCCTAGGGTTGCAAGTATATAATATGTCAGTGCAGCATCACAGTGGTGATAGCAACACCAATGCAGATGGGCTCTCAAGACAGGGAATGGGGTAAGGTATACTCAGACCTAACCCTCTTAAGAAATGTTTCTCAAGGGTCACTTGAAAAACTAGCTTGAGTTCTCTGGGGGGGGGGGTATATGAAGGCTGCCAGACTAGCTAGATAGAATTTGTAGATAATTCTGTCATTTGTAAGTGTTAATATAAGCCACAGGTTTGTTCTCTTAAATGGAAGAAAATTGTGTCAAATGTTGAACATCAAAAATGTAACAACAGTGCACTCTGTTGGAAGAAAGCTGATAAGTCAAGCCTTGTATGACTGTTTGATCTCAACCTTGGATCCATGATGTCTGGACCAGCAGATTCTTTCTGTTGTTTTGAGACTAGAATTAATTGCTAGATTTTACATATATAATGTCTTTAATTGCTGTGGTTTCCTGCCCAGGTGCAAGATCAAAAATATGTTTAACTATGAGTTTCTGTTAGCCTGGGAACCAGAGAAAAATGTTGTAATCTAAAATGAGTCAGCAGTGATGTCTTGTCACTTTAAAAGACTGTCTCAGAGAGAGAGAGAGAGAGCATTTTGTATTTTGTCTAAAGCTGACAGCAACTCACCAGTACTCCGCTTTTGCTGTATATGTAAGTTTATTTAGAACTGTGATTGTTCTTAGGAAAAGATAGAAAATAGTAAGCTTAGTCTAGCTGTTTATTATATTTATGTCAGAACTATTCTACAGTATTATTTTAAGCATTTTCCTGTGTTGTCTGAACTCTTGACTAGCACTGGGTACTAAGAAGTATTGTCTAGTGTTTTTATTATTTATTATTAAATATTTTAAAACCTTTCAACTGTAGCTGTTTTGTGTAGAGATAAGTTAAGCTCTAGAGTACATTGCACGTATATAGTGATACTGTACAAAGCCACTCCAGTTGTCTTGCTGCTCAGTCACACTTACAATTTGGATAATATTGCACAGTAAAATTGGGTACCCTTTGGTAAGGGCCTTATAGCTGATAATAGTGGTTGGTGACAGCTGGTACTACCTTATAGCATGGGCAGAACGGGGGCACAGCTGGAGAACCTGTGCCAGCCTTCCCCAGGAGTGTCTGTGTGTTTGTATGTAACTCGTATATTAAAGTGTGTGTGTGTTTCAGCTACTTGGGCAGGGACACAAAGCACTGGTTGGACAGAGAGGGTGCTGAAGGTTTTAGCTTGACCACTAGGCTGAGACCTGTACCCTATAGCTGTGCCAGTGGGGACTCTTATTGGGGATCTGGAAAGAAAGGAAGAAACCAGCCCCAGACTGACTGTGATCTCTGTGTGCTCTTAAGGGAAATGGTACTGTATTGTTTGTGCATTTAGTATCCTTCCCAATATAGACGTCCCTCACTGGTGTTAGTGGTGAGGTCTGATGCTCCTTGATTACTGGGCCAGTGCTCGGGCGTCACAAGAATGACATTCTATCTCCTGTAGCCAATGGAACAAATAAGATACATGCACAAATTAGTAGAGGAAATAGCTGAAAAGATGTGTTTATTTCTAGAATAAAAGCCAGTTAGGATTACTACCTAAACACAGATTGATATGTCATTTTCTAAACCTAGCAGCCCAATATTCATCTGTCCCACAGGAGAAGCTTATGGCTTTCTGTCATCTCCCAGAGGAAGCCTCAACTCAACATCCTGGCTGATAAGGATGTCAATGGTTCCAATGGCCACTCCTGTACAATATTTAATACGAACATGTGATTATGCCAATAGATGTCTACCAGCAGGCCTATCTAGTATACCTGTATGTTGCTTCTAGCTTCCTTCAGAATCTGCCTCTCCTTCACATTTCAGACCTGTTTCACCCATTGGATAACTCTTTAAAGCTAGCTGTTGCCCTGGGTTCCATACTCTCCTCACTTAAGTTCCACTGCTTTGGTCAACAAGGAGCTTAGTCGTATCTATTTAATCATCTGCATTTGGTTGACTATTCAGATGGTCAACAGGTGTGTGAGATCAACAACCCCTGGGTAGGCGAATATTCCCTTTCTCCGGGATTGTGCGATCTTGGAGTTAGTATATATAATTAGCAAGGGAGGTGGGGGGGTGCAGCCCTTCTCATGGGGAGATGTTTTTTTTTTTTTTTTTTTTTTTTTTTGTAGTAGTAATATTTGCATTCTCAGAGAAGCAACCTCGGTGCATGCATACTAGGTAGAGGGTACTTCTGTTTTTGATGTAGTGTGGTTTATGTTTAGGATGTCAACTGAAGGTAAATCCTTCAAAGAACCTGTTTTATTTTCTATCTGCACTCTGTATGAAAGTGTACTTTACAGGCATACTAAACTGCAGCTATTCATGCATGTTTGAGACAAAGATTACTGAGTAAGCAGTAAAATGGATAAAAGGGTTAGCTGATCAATGAAAACTGAGAAAACTGGCAGTGTTCTTAGAACTATTAGTGCTTACAAAAATGTAGCAGAGCTAGGAAAGAAAGTTTAGATCAGTTTAATGGCTAGCAGAGGAGTGGAAAATATAGCATGGCATTGGGGGACTCAATGAAATTTGGCAAAAAGAGGAGCTATGTGTTAGTAACAGGCTACATGTCATCATAGAGGACAAAGCAGTGCGGACATCTGGGTTAGAATGATACATCAGAGCATCTGTAAGGTGGAATGGGGAGTATGGGGATCTGGAAAAGTAGACATAGGAGCTGAAGACAGGCCAGCAGGAAATGAATGGAGTAAGGCAAACACTACTCATAAGAAAACAAAAACCTCTAACAGAAATGTGGCGGGGTATGGAAGGACATAGTCAGTAATCAAAGGAATCTTGTTAATAAAAGTGGGGGAGAAGACAGTAGGGATTACTGATGTCTGTGCAATTGAGAATCAAGGCATGGGCATAAGAACTGGAAAGTTCCATGCATGGAGGAAGTCGGGAAAGGCAAACTGGAGGGAGTAACTCCATATTTGAGGCATAAAGTTAAGTAAGATATACATAAGGATATAACAAGTGAATAGAGAGTAAAGTTACAGACAGGAAGAAGTATGGGGGAACACACAAAGGTAAGAAAGCTACCCATTAAAATAGAAGGCAAAAGGCAAATATATGGCAGATAGGTACTATATATATATCAATCACTGCATGCCATAAGTAAAGGTGGCAACACAGAAAAATATAGCATAAGGCCATGGAAAGCAAAAATGATTCTACTTCTCAGAAACAAAATAATCCTCCTAGAAGTGGCATTAGTATCAAGGGTTGGTAGAGAAAATGTAACAATAGAAATAACTAACCAAGAGAGGTGTTTTACACAGCACAAGAAATATTGTGTTAAGCAAGGCACTGGGTATAGAATGCAGAGATAAAAGCAACAATAATCAAGCAAATGCAATGCTATGGTATGGTTTACAACAAAAGAAAGGGTCAGGAACTAGAACTTGAATATGATACCTGAGAAAAGTAGATTAGGGAAACTAGTGGAGCTATTGACAAAAATCCCGACAAACTGAAGTAAGCAAAGGTGACTAATGAACAAGGCAGAAGGATTTGACATATATTCTGGATATGCATTGCATTTCCTGAACAGAAGCCATATACCCACCCCTAATGGAAACCAATTATAATGCAACTTGGCAGACTATCACTGTGAAATATTGTAGATGCTTGTATTCAAATCCTATGTATAAGAAGTCGTATTGCAAGTCACCCTTTCTCATTTCTTAGTAAACCTTTCAGGGAATTATACTTGGCCCCTCAGGTACATGCTGCACTTATGAGGGCGAGTGGTTGGTATGTTGGCATAATGGTTAAAATCTTTACCTCACAGATACAAGGTACAGGGTTTGAATCTAACCTCTGGTTGTTGGCTAGGCTTGTAATAATCTGCAGACTGATAGCCTAATATTTACCTATGAACATCTGACTGCCATTCTCTCCTTAATGATTTGAATGCAAATAGCACTGAAGGTATCTAGGCTATAATATAATGGTCACTATAATGATTCTTGGTGGTTGGATCTTTCTGGTGAGAGTAAAGATAATTTTTCTAGAGAAATATATATGAGCTACATATGATGTAATACCTAATCCAATACAGATATGATCTGGACATGTGTTTCATTCCCTACCATAAAGTTAAGTCACATACCACCTATACTTCACATAAGCTATGTATTTTGGCAATCTACACACTCTAACAAACAAGTATGCTAATTGAAGATCCCTACCAGTTCAGGTTTTTATCTCAGAAACAGTCAAGTATTTTCTGGTATTTTTTTTCTGGCCAACACATTTAAACATTTAACTATAATCTGCATTTATATTGTGCTTTAAATGCAAAAGTAATGGAACATTTATCACTGTGATAAAAGGAATATGCACAGGTTTGTTGTGACTCATATCCGGTGAATATTTTCAGGCTGTCAGATTTTCATGGATGGAAAACCACAGTAAATATGCTGTGCAGCTATAATAATAAAATGATCATTCTTAAAGCCAAAGTGTGAATTTTGCCTTCATTTTCTTCATGAAACACAGTAACTGAACAGAATGTCCCCTGGCCTTGAATAAGGACTTTCCAATAGGTTACACTCATGTGACTGCAAAGAATCATGCAAACTGTTTATCAATTAAATTTATGTTAATTATATTTTCAGTGGACGGTGTTTTAACTCTTCATACCCAAGTTCAAATCACAGAAAAAACACTCTCGTGACTGAGCATACCATTAATGTTTTACTGCAATCAAGTGTAAGAAATTATGCTTATATTAATATATTTCTGTTTCTTTCATACACACACACAAACGTACAAAAACCCTTACAGGTTCATACATAAGTACTAGGCTAGTTGCCCTTGTGAGCCATTTTAAGCCTAGCCGGTTTCCTTTTTTGTGCTCAAATTAACTTATCCCATTTAGTTGGAGACTGGCCTTACCCATCCCATGGTTGCTAATTATATATTAACTCTAATGAGAATAACTGAGATCATACTGTAGATAATTAGAGGGGACCCATGCATGGAATAAAGTATTTAGGAGCTGCCTATGGCCATTAGTAGTACAGGGGGTAGTCCTGGGATAAATGTTCTGTTCCCATCCATAGATCCAAGTTACGCTTGAATATGGACAGGGATGAACTTTGCTTTATGTGGATGTGGAGTATGTTCCAGAGAAGCAGTATCCTCTGTGATATATATCTGTCTCTGCAAACCATTCTGTTGATGTTGTAGAAGAGTTTCAAATCCCCAGACTGAGTGTTTCTGATGCCGTTTGACTTGTTGATGAGCAGTAAATCCATTAGTACTGGGACAGAGGATGCCTTGTATGCCAGACACAGGTCACCTTTTAGCAGTCTGTAGGAAAATGAGTATAGTGACAGGATTTTGAGTTGGTCCATGTGGGACATGTTGTTTAGGCCTTCTATCATTTTAGTAGGTTTCTATGTGAGTATTCCAGTTGTTGCATGTGTCTGGACAGATACATGCCAAAGGGGGCATTATAATCAATGACAGGCATAATGGGGGCTGTAAAGGAGGAGAATGACATCCCTAAATCTAGACACAATCCCTTTGGTTATAAGCTGTGCAATATAGAAGGACCTTCTTACAACAATGGATACATATATGTTCCCAAATTCCAAACAACTAGGTCAATTCTTCGGGGTGTATTGTCAGTGTGGTAGTTCTCTAGGATAGATGACTTCCCAAAGGATACAATGCATTTTTGGCATTTACTTTCAGTCCATGATTTTAACTCCAATTATTTATTTGGGACAAACCCGGTTGCAGGATAGCTAAGTCATTTAGGCATTCAGTGGTTGTTCCTAGCTTGCAAAGTAGACAGGCTAGACCCAAGATTGTGGAACTATTATCAAATGACAGTTACAGTCTGCTGCTTTCACATAAAAACTAGTGTCCCAACCACCAAATACCAATTTTTGATTGGCTACAATGCAGTTGTTTGCCAGTGATCAAGTGAAAGGTGCCCATTATAACGCATTCTACTTGTTCGGTCATGGACTCTCTGTCACATGTGTGAGCACACACACACACACACACACACACTAAACTCCCACTCATGATTGTTTAACTGAGATCAAATGACAGCTCATCATTTGCTTTCAAACACAAAATAATCCCACATTACCATTTTTTGATCAGGCACACCACAGATGTTTAACTGAATATTAATTAATTGATTGACTATGCCTGTCTGAATTTGTTAGCCAGTCAAAAGTGTGCCAGAGTTTAATATTAGTGTAATTTAGGAGATACATTTTATTTTCCTGTCTGGTGTTTCATATTTACTATTACAACCAACCCAGGATCAAATCTTTCTCCTGATGTGTCAGTATCTGCCTATGTTGTTTATTCTGTTACAAGGTTATTGAACCCTAGACAAAGGCTCGCACTTGTCTGTACTGAACCTCAGCTTCCATCTCTCATTCTGGTCTGACTGCATTATTGGATCATTCCTAAGAATTCTCACTCTTTTTCCATCATTGTCTTATATAGCTGTGTCTGCATATCGATTGAGCCTGTTCTTACTGCTTTGTGTGGTTGCACAACAGTGGGGAAAGTGCAACAGTTAACATTTACTTAAAGCAACATTCAACAAAAATTCCTTTGTGGTATTGTCCATTGGACAACAGCCACTCAAATGTTATCATATTTCTTTTTTCCTGAGCTTTTACACTATCAGAGTAAACAAACCTCTGTTAATTAAATTGGACATTGCACCTCTATGCAACTGCATAGTATTCCATGGAATGTCTGCTTTACTATGCCCTACAGTCTCTGGACTCTTTTAATCTACTATTATAAACTATATCCAAACTGTAACAGTCCTCAGTATGACACTATTCTCCTTAAGAAGCCATGTACCTAGCTACTTCCAAGATAGCTGCATGCTGTCAACAGCTTAACTTCAGCTCACCCAGTGTGAAAACAGAATCTGAGAAACAACAACCAGTTATATGTTCATTGTTAGTAAAATTCATTTACTGGTTAGTAAATACACTGCCTGGATGCCAGCAAAGAAAAATTGAAAGACTGAAAGAAAATCTCTTTGAAAAGGTGAAGAGAAACTACTAACTGGAAAGAATCCTGCAGCTGTTCAGCAAAAAGCAGTTCAAGCTCCAGCTTGGGTGCAAGACATGGCTTCCAGTAATCTAGAGGAAATAATAAGTCAAATGTTCTCACACTTGATTAAAATAAATAACACATTGAAGGAACATATCAACTGCTGATAAAAATCAGAGGTTAAAATGAAGAAAAAGCTAGCTGAGTATGAGACTGTTCAAGGAGAATGTTTCAAAAATGGTAAAATTAGAGCATGAGCACGTAGGAAAAATCTTAAATGTTCTGCTGTACCTGAAAAACTACAGAAATAGATGGTATTAATTTTATGAAGCCACAAATAAGCAACTTGACTGGTATTCCACATCAGGAACCGTTAACTAAAAGGGCACATCATATGTATGCTCCAAATCTGGCCATGAGAAAGCAGCCAAGATCATTATTAGTAAAGCTGGAAACATATCAGCAGAAAGAGTTGATCCTGACAAAACTGTGGCAAAAGGACAAAGTATTAAAAGTTGGAGAAAACTGTGTGTTTGTGGAAAATTATTCTTCTCTGTGCACCAGGCAGAAGAGAGACACATTTATTACAGTAATCATAGAATGTTGAGAGGCAGATGTGAGACTCAAGCTGGTGTATCTAGCTGTCTTCAAAATATTTTTTCCTAGAGGATCAAAGTCATTTATGATGCAGAACAGGCTAAGGAGGAAATGCAAAAGACTGTCCAACAAAAAGTGAACCAGCAAGCAGAAAGAGACACTGCTTCTCATCGTTCCAATAATAAAGCATATTGAGTGACTTTGCCAGTGAAACCTTTTCCTTTGTTTGGAGGAAAATGCTTGAGAGACAGAGAAAAGCACAGGAGTTGACCAGAAGAATCAAGAGTACCTTGGAATTGAATCAGTATCTGTAGTTGGGAAGTACATGTGAACTGGAAGAAGACCAGCAACTTGGAAATTAGTGAATAAATGTACGATATAAGAATAAGTAGAAAGAGTGGACTTTTGTTGACTGTGGTAAACTTGTGTGGAACTGAACAAATTACTGGATTTTTATTTTTATTTTTACTTCCCGAGTGTATTTTCTACAAGGATGGTATTTCAGTTTATTTTAGTGACATTTGTGTGGTTTTTACTTGGTGCGGTGTTCCTTGGTGTTTGTGTGGAACTGAAAATCATTTACCTCAATTCATGTCATTGATGTTTAGAAGGACTCTGAGGAGAGGGGAAGAAGAAGGAAAAAGGTTACTATAAGTAAAACTATTTTTGTTCTTGACAGTATTTGTATGAAACATTTCACAATATAAATTGCATATTTTATAACAAAATATTTTTAGTTCTCAAATGTTATAAAGTTACAAAAGTTAGCAGATGCCTTTTTTTCTTCTCTTTTTCTCTTTTTTGGTATTATGAAATGTAGGCATTACAATGCAAAAAAGTAAATAGAAGCATCTTTAACTTAATAGGCTGTAATCTTGGGTTGTTGAGGTGGGTGTTGTAAAAGTATATATATATATATATATATATATATATATATATATATATATATATATATATATATATATATACCTCTCAACTGTACCGAATTTCTCGTTCTTTACCAGTTTTGATGTCCAAATAATGGGGTGCCACGATTCCCGAGTGGCACCCCTTAATTTCCCAGCCTTTTATTTTAATTATTTTATTTTAATTTTTTTTCCGGCTGGCGTCATCACGTGCAGAGGCGTGCACGATGACATCAGCTCTGTGAGCAGGTTCCCAGCCTGTCGGAATTGGAGGGGCGCTTTCTGGCCAGCCAGCAGCAATAAAACATAGCGTGCAAGCCATGCATGCATTTCCCAACTGCTCCAGGTAAAGGACAAGTAAAACAAGGAATTTGGTTCTTCATATTAGCAGTACGTATGTACTGCATCGGTCCATTTGGAAAACATGCATTTTATTTACGGAAACTAGAAACGTTATCATTTTCTTCATTAATTAGACTTAGATTAGATTTAGTTAATTATGTGACAAATTTGGGCTACACTTAGCGGCATAACAAGTGAAAATTAAACTATTTCTTAATGGTGTGCAACCATAAGCCATGCCACTGTCCGGTAGCTTAGCCGCAAGCAGAATGGTACTGAGCATTTTTATTTGAATGGTAGTTTTCATTTGGCGGTTCTTTCTTTCGCGTCCGTTTACTGGGTCCACAGTGTGTGTTGATATTTGAATGGTACTGAGTAACTGAGCTCAATTTGTTACCAGGTTCATACTAGTGTTTGAATAGTACACAGTATTGAGCACAATTTGGTTCTTCATACTAGTAGTTTAGCCACAAGCAAGCATTACACAATGGTTTACTTGTGTTTCAAAGCTAGCTACTATTAAGACAAGAGGTGTGTTTGTGACTTTGTGTGTGTAGTGAAGTAATTTGAAGCTCAGACCTTATTTCTGATAACGTACATGTTGCAACGTGCATTGAATGTATCTCTGCAGGATCACAGCAGTCTTTTTTAATTGTGGCATTTTACTGACGATTCACTTCAGAATCATTCCGATGTGCTTTTAATCACATATTTTATTAAGACAGTAAGCAGTATTTTATTGGATGCCTGCTATGTTCCAGCTAGTGATCTTACTCTCTCTTTCCCTTCAAATACTTTTTTGCTTCGTTCATTTCCTAACTTTGTCAGTAATTCAGCAGGCAGAGCTTTCAGGCACATAATCACTGAGATGCATTCCCTTTCTATCTCAGTGATTATGTGTCTGAAAGGTCTGCCCAAATTATGCATGTCAGCATAGATACAAGAGAGCCAGCAGGTCAGGAGTTAACATATGTAGTTACGTTTGTGACTGACTGAGCAGTAAAATGCTTGTTTGAAATCCAACTTGTGCACCTAAACGGGTTGAGCAGTTTAAGGCAGCCTTCTGGCTGTGCAACGTCAGTTAAGAAACCTCATTGCCTGGTTGTAATTTTATAAAGTTAAAGATTAAGATACTTGCAGTTGTAAGGTGTGTAAAGGCGTAAAACGGAGCAGTTGACTGGCTTGTGAAAAGAAAGCTTGAACATTGTTCTGTGACTGCAAGTACTTTGTTTTTAATTTGCTTTTCTTATTGAAACAGAAGTCTACATTTGCATTTAAGTGTGCTTGTTCTTGATTTGCTTTTCATATTGAAACGGCAGTCTGCATTTAAGTGTGCTTTCTTATTGAAGGGGTGGTGCAGTCTGCATTTGCATTTAAGTGTGCTTGTTCTTAATTTGCTTTTCTTTGTGTGTTTTCTTACTGAAGGTAGGGAGTATGTGTGCTTTCTTATTGAAGGTAGTGTGTGTGTGTGTGTGTGTGTGTGTGTGTGTGTGTGTGTGTGTGTGTGTGTGTGTGTGTTCCTCTTAAAGTTTGTGTTTTTTATTCCCCGATTACAGTATTACCAGCTTATCTTTTAATGTAACATAGGCAATTTATTCTTCAATGGCAACACACACTTTATTTGGAGATGAAACAATGAAATATAGTTGTTGGGTAGCAGCAACCTCTTCATTAGTTACAGATCTCTTTAATGTGGAATTATTTAGATGACTTTTACTTCTGCAGAGACTGTGTATATTTACTGATACTGGTGGAATGTAGAAGTCTGAGTAAACTTTTATGATGAAAATGTTCTGAATTGGGCAGTTTTGTCATTATTGGTTCATGCATTTTATTTCATTGCTTACTGAAAAAATGTTCAAAACAATACATTTAAAACTCACTCGCACAAGTGTGCTGTATTATACAAGGAATATAATTTAATAAAGTCAGGAAGGTGTATCAAAGAACACATGTATGTTTCTTGTTTTGTGTGCAAGAGGTCAATGATTTGAAAACAGCTCAAAGGTCATTTTATCCACCACTGGCCAGATGCATTTTCTTTGGATGTGGTGTGGGTTTTAATGCTGTTTCAAGGGCAGAAAATCTTTAATGCCTTGTCTGTTTTCATTGTGAGACAGTGTTGCTTTGTTTAGCAGCTTTGTTTATATTAGTGTTTGCGCATTGTGCTATAAAATGTAAAAATAAAATCCAAGTAATCATTGTAGAAGTAAAGCAGTATGCACACATTAGTGTTTATGGCAAATGGGGCAAAATAGCCAGATAATGGGACATTGAAATGGCTGCAGGGGGGACCCTGGTGCCATATTTTGGTTGTCTGTTTGTCAGTTTGCATTTGAAAGTTGGTATTCCACAATTCCATTGGAGTGGGTGGGGTTACGTAATTATGTATGCAAATTTGATGTTAATCAGTGTACAGATTTGTACCTATTTTTCATGGGCCTTGTCCAGATTTTTGATGTTTCCAGGTTGAGAGGTATGTGTGTGTATATATATATATATATATATATATATATATATATATATGATATGTATTCTCTTACTTTTACATAGATGAAAGTCTAGATTAATAGCCTTGCCATAATCTAATACATTTTAAATGGAAACAAGTAAATATAAGAACACTAAATGTAATGAAGCATTTTCCCTTAGCAATAAGTGTTTCAGCTTGTCTTTCAGGCTGCAGCAGGAGACAACATTTTTCTTTTTTCTCTTACATTTCCATGGAGACAGGCTGATAATAGGGAAATAAAAGACAGAACACTAGTTTCTTCAATGCTAAAAGTTAATGATTTCTGAAAGCATGCAAGTTGTTTCCACAAGGGGGAATAAAGATAAAAAAGAACAAATGCCAATTAGTGTAAGTAGAAGCACAGGCAATAACATGAATCTTAGCATGTATAACCTCAATTTCAGGATAATTAGTGCCTGTGTTAGCAGCTACTGGGCACAAATGTTCCTATTTGGGGGTGGTAAACCTCATTATTTAAAGATGCACATAGCTGTTTGTGATTGTATTAACAGGTTATATGGGTATTCTGGGGGGTGTTTTAAAGGGTTTTTGTGAATTTGATAAAGAAAGGATTTCAGGGTGGATATTCTGCCTGAATATCGGGAGATAAGAAATGAGTATGTATATTAATTGCTAGAGGAGTTCCAGTAGGGATAAAAGAGGAAAAAGTAACAATAATGTAATATTTGTGGTAGTAAAGAGCTGATGACAAGGGATGAGGGCTGTGCTGGTATGTATTTATATCCCACCAAAAACTACTATTATGGAGCTTAAAAAGTTTTGGGAGAAATAATCAGCTTTCTGTAGGGAATATTACTTATAGGTGGGGACTGGAATTTGATTTGCAATGATGAGGATGTATCTGGGGGCCTAGAAGGGAAAATATAACAAAACAGAATAGATGTCTGAAGAAATTTATGAAAATATTTAGTATGAAAGCTGAGAGTTCAGTAGCAGGAACTTAGGATTTACAGATTATTCATCAAGGTACAATAACTGGGCTAGACTAGACGGAAATTATATTTCACATGAGCATGTGCATTAAATTGAGAACTTTGACACACATACAATAACTATTTCAGATCATGCTCCAGTAATTACTAAGGTAAAAATGCAGGGTAATAAAGTAAAGATGAGACAGTGGTGCTTCCCCACTTACCTATTGAAAGAGAGGAAGTAAAGGAATGGGTACTGGAAAATTTCCAGGAGTAATTAAAGAAGATAGAAACTACTCCAGAAGTTATAGCTAGTGAGTGTGTAAAATAGGGTAAAAATAAAAAAAGAGATCTGGTTAAGAAGTAATAAAAATGACTTAGAGGGGCTACCAAAGACTAAGATATTACAAAATAAGGTGAATCTTATAGAACAAGAGGTGCAATTGTAGAGTGCTAAAAAGAAAATAAGGGTGTACCTGGATAAGATGCATGAGTTTAGAAAGATTCTTGTTAAGCTATTGTTTTTGATAACTCCAGAGCACAAAAACTTAGACAACTGAAGGTAGAAAGGGTTGTTGCCAAACTTAGGGAGCCTATACCAAGAAAAATAACCAGAGATCTTGAGAGGCATTAGAGATATTTCAGATATTTTATGAAAATTTGTATAAAACAGAGAAGTGGGGAAATTAAGAAAAACAGCTGGAAATATTTATGAAAGACTTAAATATGCCTAAGTTAGAGGTAGATGAGGTTTAACAACTAACAGTTAAGAAGGGAGGAGATGAGATAAAAATGGTGATGTATACCAATCAGCAGGAAAGTCTCCAGGAATAGATAGTATTTTGTGTATGTTTGGAAGCTAGGAGGGAAGAAAGAGATAAAGCTCTGGAATGTTTTGTTTAACATGATTTTAAAAGAAGGGAGGCACCAACATCCTGGAATAAAAGCTGTGGTGGCTGTAATACCTAAAGATGGTAAACTCCGATCTGATCTAAGTTCATATTGATCCATTTCATTTTTAAGCCATGATTATAAAGTGTCTGTGTCTATAATGGCTAAAAGAATGGCAAAGTTGATACCAAAAATTGATAGATATGGATAAATGCAGTTTTGTGGAGGGAAGTCAAACATTTAACAACATTTACTAGAACATTGGTGATCTAGAGGGAAGCAGAATATAAGAAAATAATTCTGTTATTGGTGAGTCTCGATGCAGAGAAAACATCCGACAAAGTAAGCTGGGATTTTATGAGTAGGGCAATTGGAAGCATATGCATTCCCTGATACAATAATAATGTTAATTAAGAGGATATATGAGGGATTTGAGGGAAAATTAAAGTGGGTGGTTCCTCTCTTTGTGTCTGAACAGAGGAAGCAGGCAAGGATGTCTTCTTTCAACTTTGTTATTTGCATTATATTTAGAACCATTAGCATAGAAAATAAAGGACTCAGAAATTCAAGGCTATAATTGGTATGGTGTTCAAGAAAGTCAAGGCTATAATTGGTATGGTGTTCAAGAAAAGTTGGCTTTGTTTGCAGATGATATTTTGTACTTGATGGAACTAGAAAAGGACATTTCATTGTTGTACAACATTATGAGACAGTTCAGTTTGTTGGGGATATAAAATTAATGAAGATAAAAGAAAGGCTATAGCTATAAACTATATACCCGCAAATGAATTGCTTCAGTAATACGAATATTTATGAGGATATGATAAAATTAAGTATTTAAGAATATATATTAAAAGGATTCTGTTATGACAGCTAAGGATATGTGGGAAGAGGCTAAACAAAAGATAATACAAAGACAGAGAAACTGGAAGCTCATCCCTGTGGATATGGATAGCAAGATACAAGTATACAAGTATTAAAAATGTTTTTGGTTCATTTAATTCTGCAGACAGGTCAGCATATTTTTATCACCCAGAGAAGACGTTGTGGATTGTAATTAACAAAGAGTTGAAAGATTCTGTTTGGGAAGAGAAGAGGGCAAGAGTCAAGTGGGATAAGTTGATCCTCCCAATAGAACAAGGAGGTTTAGGATTAACTGATTTGAAGGGATATTTTAGAGCTACATAGTTAAGGCTGTTTTACATAAAAAAGTAAAAAGTTACAATTCAAAATGGAAAGGGATGATGATGAAGCATGAGGGTTATTCAAGAAATAAGGAAAGAGCAGGACTTTGGACACAGATTCTTAAGGAGAATAACACAGTAATATGGAATATTATACTCATAAAGTAGTAGAAAGTATACCAAGAACTAAGCCAACACAGGAATGGAGAAAGGAGGTTCTGCAGATAGGGATGACTGCAATTACAGGTACAGAAAGTAGGCAAGAGGGGGCTAGAATTTACTGGAGGAAGCTAGCAATGAAACAAAGGTATTGGAAACAAACAAGCAGAGAGGGGAAAGGTAACAGAATAGGAAGAGGCCAAGAAGACATTTAGATTGCAGGCTATTGATTGCCTTCCCTATCAGGGACTGATATCAGAGTATAGACAAAGAGAAATTGATAGATGAATCCTAAATGAAAAACCTAAACTGGGTGAGTTTTTTACTGAATCTAGAACAGAAGCTGCTGTTAAAAATGATAATTAGTAGGCATATGAAATATTGCACAATAACTAATGGAATCATTCAGAATAGGTTGGAAAAGATTGGGAAGAGAGATTAGATATGCAATTAACAAAGAAACAATGGGAGGACATATGTATGCCCCCAAATATGCAACAATATCTATAAGATTTATGATTCTTGCCTGGATGTGTTTGCATAGATACTTTTATACCCCAAGCAGACTCCAAAGAATTTTTCCTCAGGTAGATGGCAAACGCTGAAGGTGTAATGGTGAAGAAAGAGGTTCCTGGGAGATATGGTCCCAGAGTGTAATGAATTGGCAGACTTTAAAAATTTCTTACAGCGCACTCAGGAATACTGGGCGAGCAAATTAGTGTAACTAAGGAAATTATATTTTGAACTGGGATACAATATCTGACTTGCCTAGACATAGTAAGGTCTTGTTAAGTTTAATTCTAGTGGCTGCCAAAAAATCAGTTACTAGAAAAGGGAAAACAAAATCTAAACCAACTATATTTGAAGTAGTGAATATTGTAACAGAAATAAAAGAACAGGAAGTGGGTACTTTAGAAAAGGGTAGGAGTAAATTGCATAGAAAAAAATGGAAACTTGAAAAATGCATGCAGGAAAAATATTTTGAAGTCAGGAATTAAGCAATTTATGTAATGTTGCTTTGATTATATGATATATAAAATATATATGTGATGTATAAAAGTCCAAAAATGTCAGCTTGTTAATATGGTTTGATTACTTTTATATAAAACTAAGATTGCCTGAGTCACAAGTGTTAATTCAATAAAGGTGTTAAAAAACATGCATGCACCTAGTTTATTCCTTCAAATACATGTCTATTGATTGAGATCTCTTTAACTGAGTGCCGATCAATCGATAAGAAATTAATGAAGCAGCTTTTGCCAGACCTCAGAGGTATGTTTTTTTGCAGGAAGGCAAACCCCCTGCAAACTTTACACTGAGGTCATACAACAGTGAAGAAAAAAGAAAATTCCATTGTTGGCAAAACTTGCTCACTAATTTCTTCATAATTGTTTGGCACTCGATGAAAGTGCTGTTTATCACATGACAGGCACCCATTCCTTCCACCCACCTCATTTACCCACTAACCTAGGGTTCTCCTCCATAACCCATTTATTTCACTATCTACTCACCATTCAACAAGCCATGCTGCAATACTGAGAAAACTAGCACTCCCAAATCCCAGTGTAACAAAAAGAGGGTGTGCTACCATTTGGTTAAAGGTAACTCCGGGAATGCAGGCATCCCAACTTCCAACTGAGTGAATTTAAGTCTCCTAGAATGATTTTACATCTGTTGGCTGTACTGGGAGACAACAGCTGTACAGGACATGCTATCACTTTTATGGGAATTTTCTACTTTCTTGCACGGTTTTATCACAATAGAACTAATATATATTAATAAAGGGGTATGGAAACAAAGTGACACACTTGAGGAGGTTGAAGGGGTTTGCAACCCTAGTAAAAAAATAAATTAATAAAAATAATGCTTATCTGCACCCTTTAATATGTGCAGTATTCAGTAAGTGTAACTCATCCAATTTATTGTCAGGCTTAAAATTCATGAACTTGTAGTAGATCTCAAAAAGAAAACTCCACCTTTTTCTAACCATTTTTAAGCACTACTGAATCTCATCTATATCAGGCGTTTCATCATATGAACCTAAAATACCACATACTGAACTTACTACAGCAACTTCACCTACGACTTATTATAGGAACCATAGGCAGTTTAAGGCTACTGAGTCTTGGAACTATTTATGCCTTGCAAGTTCCCACCCTAGACTGCACCTCCCTTCCCAAAGAGAAGTAGGCCAATCACAGAGTGAATTTGTGAATACCAAAACAATTATCCAGGTCCTGTTTGAAGAAGGATAGTGTATCACATTGATTTAGCTGCTGGATGAGTCTACTTCAGAGGTGAGAGAAATGCTGAGTAATTAATCTACCTCTCCGATTTGTTTTCTTGATTTGTTAAAGCAGGTTTAACATCTCTTGTTCTGGTATTTATGAGACTGTTTGATATGTGAAGGTGCAAGAGATCCTGGATTAGTGGGTCCCTTATTATTCAGAAGGCAAGGCATAGGTCTCCTCTGATGAGACTGTAAGACACAGAAAAGAGGGCCACAGTGCTTCTAGTCTTTTCTGGTGGCGTAGAGGAATGAAGTCGGTGATGCTTTGTTGGGACTCTCTGGGGTTTTCCAGTGTTTGACATGTAAGGTGAGCTACATCTCAAAGGGACTATTGTATTCTGTAACTGGTCTGAACAGTGCTGAATACAAGGGGACAATAACATTTCTGAATCTAAATGATATTCTATTGGCAATCACCTACACCATATAGAAAGATTTAATGACAACTGTTGCTACATGGTGATAAAAGGAGAGGGAATTATCAACCCAGATTCCCAGGTTTCTAACTACATTTTAATTTTGAAGTAGGTTTTTGTCAGTGTTATATGCTGGAAGTGGGTGGTTTGTCTGCCAAATGCAACAACATTGCATATTTTTTAGCATTTAATATAAGCCCATTTTCAGTAGACCAGCCATTTGTAAGTATAAGTTCCTGCTGTAGGGCTTCTGTGTCAGAAGGGGGGATTTGATATTGATTTCCAGTCAGCAGTCATTCGCACACTTGGTTAGCCATGTTTTTAGTCTGTAGGTCAGGAGTCAAAACTGAACAAAAGCAGACCCAGAACTTAGCCGTGCATGGTATCACTGTTCCCTTCATGTTCTCTCACACTGCACCTACCACTTGTACTGTGTGGGGGTCTGCTTTCTAGACAGTTGCCTATCCATCTTATCACATGGGGCATGTTTGTAATACATTTAGTTTATTAGGTATGCTAGGATGGCGGAAGATGTCAAATCCCTTAACTAAGTCAAGATGGGCTGTGTGCACACTGCGATTGCTGTCAACAGCTTGTGTTACCTTTTCACAGAAATTTACCAAGTTCATTAGACAGGATCTACCTTTTACTAAACCAAATTGCTGCGGTTCCAGCCTGATGAGATTTTTAATGTCTGTTGTGTCTGTTATAATGTGTTCTGCAGTCTTACAAATGAGACTCATCAGGCTGATGGACCTATAGTTTCTGGAGTCAGTGCTAGGGCCAACTTTATGGCATGACATCACCAGTGCTGTACACCATACTTCAGGGACTGAGCCTGTAGCCAGGCTTAGGTTAAATAACTTGCAGAGAGGTTTGTCCAGAACATGTTTACTACTATTTGACAAACAGCCCAGAATGTTGTCTGGTCCCACGGAGGAAATGTTCTGGCCCAGTAATCAAGGAGCCACAATCCACACCACTGGCAACAGTGGGGGACGTACATACTGGGAGGATGACAAGTACACACACACAGTAAAGTGAAATTTCCCTTAAGAGCACACAAAGACCACAGTTAGTCTGGGGCTGGTTCCTCCCTTTTTCTCCAGATCCCCAATAAGACTCCCCACTGGCACAGCTATAGAGTTGAGATCCCAGCTTTGTGGCCAAGCCAAGACCTCCAGCACCCTCTCTGTCCAACCAGTGCTTCGTGTCCCTGCCCAAGTAGCTGACACATATACACTTTGAGATTTGATTTATACACAAACACGCACACACACTAACACACCTGGGAAAGGTTTACTAGCTATGCCCCTTTTGCCCAGACTATAAGGTGGTAGTTACTGCCACCAGTCAACTCTTTATCAGCTACATGTGAGAGTGTTCAATCTCGCCTTTGTTCTTACACATGGGTTCGGAGCCGATCCTTGGCTCCGTGCCGGCCGACTGCAAGCTCTGCATCGAGAAGAAGCTCGAGGACATCCAATACCCACAATCCCCCTCTGCCTTTACCCCAGATCTAGTTTGCCGCTGCTGCATACGCATCGCTGGGGACTAGCTCGAGGCTTTTACAAATAAGAATTTATCTTTCTGTTTAAATTTTTCAAAAATTTTCTTCAATATAGTCTATGAATAGTTAGAGTAGGTGTGTGAGTGGACTTTGATATCTCGGTTCCTTAGATTAGTTACTTAGTTTAACTAAAGGGTACAGAGTTTGTTTCGAGGCCTACCTCCCCTACTTGAATAACTTGGACTAAGTATTGTGTAGTCTGCTTATTACAGGATTTGACACATATTACCAGATTTGACTGTTTTTTTCATTGGAAGTGACTTTTAATTACTGGACTGTCATTCTTTCTTGTTGTCATGTCAGAAAAATTAAAATCTGGCTTCAAGCGTTGTCAGTGTGGCCAAAAAATGTCGGTCACAGACAACCACAGTTCCTGTGTCTACTGTCTTGGCCCTCTCCACTTACAAGAGGACTGCTCTATTTGTCACTCTTTTAGTGGGAGGGTCATGACAGATAGGCGCAGGAAACTGATGGATAGAGGATTGCTGAAACCCTCTTTCCAGGAGGCCTTGGATGCTTCAGACCAGGCATCCAAGTCTTGAAGGGTCGAAGGCATCGGAGCCAAAGACATCGGCTCGAGCTCTTCGAAGCTTAGTTGGATCACCGGTTCCACAGACTTGGGGCCGAGTGTTCAACTGTTGGCAGTTTCGAGCCTCGGTCTTGGAACCGTGACGGAGCTCCCTCCACCGACTCTATTGAGGTCGGCTCCGTCTTCGATCCCTTCGACTCGTTCTTCGAGAGCCCTTTCCGACACTGACGTGGACCGTGTGGTGCAGAAACTTATGGAGCATACGGCCCTGTCCAAGCTTATCTCGGTCTCCTCTCAGTTGATGTCGAGACTGGAAGGCCTGCCACTATCTCCATCTGTTCCTCCTCCGAGACCTGTTCAGTCTTCGGAGCCGGAAGAGGCTGACCTGATGATTGTGGAGCCCTCGTGCCAGAACCGTCCTTTTCTCGGTCGGCACCGTTTACCTCGACTCCATCCGATCCGTACCGGAGTCTCGGGTCAAGATCTGTCCTTGGTTCGGGACCGAGTCGGACCGATGTTTCGTTCCGACTCTCCCTCTCGGGCCTCGCACGGATCGATTCGTTCCGTCCTCGGGTCGGTGCCTTCGGCTCCTGTTTCGGGATTCTTCCCATTTCTTCGAACCGGGAGATACCTCACTCGGGACCCGGGGCCTTCGACCATGAGGAAGGTGTTGTCTACTCAGACAACCACATCAGCAGGTACAGCTTCTCCTCCCCAAAGGACCGTTATCCTCCTCTGCACCCACGGCCACGCCCAAGCGCCGGGCACCAGTGTCTCAGCCACCCCTGGAGGGTGCCCCTCTTCCTCGGAGGCTTCTTCGGATGCTCCCCAAGAAGTTCCTAGGAAAAGACTGTGTAAGAGGAGACACTTGGATTCTCCACAAGAATCCTTGACATCTGATACTGACTTAGATGAGTCAGAAGGGTCCCCTAAGTCACCTTCAGAAGGAGTCCCCTAAGTTTTGGAGGATTTGATCCTACAAACGGGGGGAGGGTCCTGCAGAACCCCTGGAACTCGGCTTGGGATCCTGTTTGCAGAGAGCCCGGGAGCTTCAGAAAGACATCCTCCTGAGATCCCGCAAGTTAAATGTTGGGTTCCCGAGCCTTCGAGATGACCGGTTCAGACTCCTCAATCTTTTTCAGTTCGATTGGCGCTTCAACCCTTCGGAGTTCCGACTGATTGGTCGTCCTTTCCCCTCCCGGTCGTTCCTTGACCCTCCGTGGTGCTAAGGGGACCTTGATCATGGCCCCTCCCGAGACCTCCTTCAGTAGTCGAGAGAAGGCTCGAATTGGAGTTCCTGGTGCCAACTGTCGTCTGGCCGAAAGGTACTGATCCTTCGGCCGTCTCCAAACGTCTGGTCGGCCGGTCGGACTATCGTCCGGACCGATTCGGGCAAGCTGACTTGGTTCCGTTCCCGGGTCCCCGGCTTGGTCGACCCCTTCGGCCCGGCCTACAGTCGGTTCGTCCGTGGTCCTCCGGCTCCTGATCTGCTTCTCTCCAGCACCTCATGCGGACGGGCCTCACCCGGCCGGGGCTGTCTGCCACACCAGCCGGATGCCGCCATTGGGCCCTTACGTCTTCACATCCCCTCAGGTCACCCTTTGGGCCAAACACCGATTGCTTTTGAGCTCTGGATCTTCCACGAGAGTCCTTTAAAACTTCTAAGGTACCCAAAGGGAAAAGAATTTGATCTGAAAATCTAAGGAGTAGACTGGCCCCATCCCTTCGAGGATGTCTTTGTGAACTTGGAGACCTTCGAGAGGGGGCACCCCCTTGATGAGAATCCTTTTGTAAGCCTTTGGGCCCCCGGTGTCCCGTCACTGCCCTTGAGAGGCATGGAAATTCCGTACCAGAAGATCTACCCAGTGAACCATGGGACAGCCAAAAGTGAAGGCTTCCCCCTCTTCCTTCCAAAGATCAATCCTGCCATGGAGTTCCCCTCAAAGGGATTGAGTCTTTGAATTTAGCTCTTCCCTAACAAGATCTAGCCAGAACAGAAGGACGATTTCTCAGGGCTTTTAGTTCCAGAAAAAGGACTAGACCCATTTTGTTCAATTTTTACATGAGTGAAACCTTCCGGGTGGTCACGTGCGTCTCTAGCATTGGAAAACCTTATGTCTTATGAACTTCAGTCCTACTACATTATGACGACGTAGAGATCCCGCTTCAGCGGGACCTGCATTAATGGGCTTCTTGTCTACCTTCGGTCTTTCCAACGCCCCTTTATGCCCATTTGGCCAAGTTAAAGGGGTTCCTTTGGAACGGAAGCTCCCCCGTTTCCCTTTCCAGGCCCAAGACCCAAGGCAAAGTGGGCATGGTCAAACCAAGGTGTTTTCCCCTGGTAATTCCTCTAGAGGCGAGCGAACGTCAAGAGCGCGGTGCAGAGGATAACACCCAAGGAAAAGGGGTTTCCCCCCTTAAAATAACAGCATCCAAGAGGTTCACTGCCTTTGGACATGGGCAGCTATACCTCGTGCCACCATTGGAACCATTAGGAAACTTTACAAGGTACAAAACCCTTTCCATCGTCCCCACCAATAGAAAACCCAGATGTAATCCCATTGGGATGCCCCCTAATTTCATGGAGACCTAGTCATCCACCGTTCACGACAAAAGGAGCCCTTATCGGGGTTCTTATCAAAAAACAGGGGACTGGAGCTCAGGCAAGCATCTCACAAAATGTCAAAGGCAGTGCTTTTGGCGTTGCAAGCCCTTCAAGACTCGCTTCCCTTGGGAATGATAGCAATCCAGACGGACAATATGTCTGTAGTGTGGTATATCAACAAACAAGGCGGAACCAGGTCCTACCCCCTATGTCGAGAAGCACTCAGACTGTGGCAATGGGCGATTTCTGATAGCAACGCATCCCCGAAGTCCAATCAAATCGCGGACAAGTTGAGCAGAGCTATCCTCATGCCTCACGAGTGGTCTCTGAAAGACTCTGCTGTGAGAGAAATTTTACTCAAGTGGGCCAGCCTTGCTGCGACCTTTTGCTACTCCCAAAACAGCAAGTGCAAAGATTATTTCACCCTATTCCCGTACCAGGCCAACCCAGCAGAGGCCTAGTCCAAGTTTGGCCCCTGGGACTTCTGTATGCATTTCCTCCCTTCCCACTAATCTCTCAAGTGATACAGAAAGCTATCGCTCAGAAGGCCTCATTGATCCTCATTGCTCCGTGCTGGCCTCGACAGGTTTGGTTCCCCTTCTACATCATTTTCTGTTGGAGCGACCTTGGCATCTGGACCTAGTTCCAGATCTTTTGATCCATCAATCGGGTCAGTTTCATCGCTCCCTTCCCTCTCTGAACCTCACTGCTTGGTTCCTCCAATTCCAACCTTAGCCAGGCTTCCTCAATTATCTCACTCTGTTCGAGATATTTTGATAGCTTCCCATAAATCTTCCACTCGAAAGATTTATTTGAGTAAGTGGAAACGTTTCACATATTGGGCGCAAGGAAGGAACATAGATCCTTTCACTGCCCCCATTCAAATGATCCTTGATTTTCTGGCTGAACTCTTCCATGCAGGTTCATCTCCTTCTACTCTTAAAGTTCAATTGGCAGCTATTTCTAACTTTCATGTGGGTATTTCACAGTTTGCCATCATGTCCCACAAGCTTTGCAAAGCCTTTCTGAAAGGAGTTTTTCTACTTAGACCTCCTATAAGAAATCCTCCTCCTCCTTGGGACCTAAATTTAGTTCTTAGTTCTTTGATTCTTCCCCCTTTCGAACCTGCAGCCTCCTGTTCTTTAAAATTGCTATCATGGAAGACTCTCTTTCTGGTGGCTGTTACTTCAGCTAGAAGAGTTTCAGAGCTTCATGCTCTCAGCTGTCGACCTCCTTATCTGTTGTTCCATAAGGACAGGGTATCCCTACGAACCAACCCGTCTTTTTTGCCTAAGGTAGCTTCGACGTCTAACCTAAATCAATGCATTGACCTCCCTTTGTTTTTTCCAGAGTACTCCAATAGATCTGAACAGAAATTACACTGGCTAGATGTTCATCGTCAGTTAAGGTACTACTTGGATAGAACAAAACAATTCAGAAAATCTGACCAGCTGTTTGTCTCCTATGCAGAAGGCAGAAAGGGACTTTCAGTTTCAAAGGTATCATTATCCAGATGGCTAACATCTCTGATTTCCCTTGTGTATGAAATTAGACACCAAAAGCTGCCTAATAAACCTAAAGCACATTCCACCAGAGCTTTAGCTACTTCTATAGCTTTCCAAGACAGACTGCCTATTGACACCATTTGTGCAGCGGCTACTTGGGCTACTCCTCACACTTTCATTTCTCATTATAAGTTGGATTTAGCTTCTAGGCATAGAGCTAATTTTGGTTCCACTGTTCTCAGGAGTCTGTTCCGTTAGGCCACCCGGGACCAGGTGCTAGGGACGCGGTCCCATCCAGCAAGAATGAAGGCGAGATAGACAACTTAACATATAGAAGTTATGTTCTTACCATAACGTTCCATGTTAGTTGTCTTCTTCTCGCCTTCTTCTTGCGTCCCACCCTCCTTCCCCCTGGCCTGGACAGACCTAGAGGAGTTGTGATTGTGACCTCTCTTTCTACCACCTCTTGTTTAGGTATATGCTGCTCTGCATATTTCCTGGATCAGGACATAGGTCACCCTTCCTTTCTTCCTGTTTTTAGAGGTGGACTTGTTTATATTTTTTTCTGTTTCTATTATAAGCTGGGGTTAGCTTACAAACGAGATCTGAGGTAACTCACGCCTAGCATTGTGGGATATAAGGGGAGCCTTGAGCCGGTGGAACCAACTCTCGAGCTTTTAGAGTGGCCGAGTCGGAGCCGAGGTCGGCTCCGAACCCATCCAGCAAGAAGAAGGCAAGAAGAAGACAACTAACATGGAACGTTATGGTAAGAACATAACTTCTATTTTATGTGCTTCCGGGTCCTGTGGTGCCAAGTGATTTTCATTCTTGGTTTGAGTTTGCTTTTAGTTTTGGTGTTTTTTGTAGACTTTAAAAATTTCTTACAGCGCACTCTATCAGGAATACTGGGCGTGCAAATTAGTGTAACAAAGGAAATGATATTTTGAACTGGGATACAAGATCTGACTTGCCTAGACATAGTAAGGTCTTGTTAAGTTTAATTCTAGTGGCTGCCAAAAAATCAGTTACTAGAAAAGGGAAAACAAAATCTAAACCAACTATATTTGAAGTAGTGAATATTGTAACAGAAATAGAAGAACAGGAAGTGGGTACTTTAGAAAAGGGTAGGAGTAAATTGCATAGAAAAGAATGGAAACTGTTGAAAAATGCATGCAGGAAAAATATTTTGAAGTCAGGAATTAAGCAATGTATGTAATGTTGCTTTGATTATATGATATATAAAAATATATGTGATATATAAAAGTCTGAAAATGTCAGCTTGTTAATATGGTTTGATTACTTTTATATAAAACTAAGATTGCCTGAGTCACAAGTGTTAACTCAATAAAGGTGTTAAAAAACATGCATGCACCTAGTTTATTCCTTCAAATACATGTCTATTGATTGAGATCTCTTTAACTGAGTGCCGATCAATCGATAAGAAATGAATGAAGCAGCTTTTGCCAGACCTCAGAGGTATGTTTTTTTGCAGGAAGGCAAACCCCCTGCAAACTTTACACTGAGGTCATACAACAGTGAAGAAAAAAGAAAATTCCATTGTTGGCAAAACTTGCTCACTAATTTCTTCATAATTGTTTGGCACTCGATGAAAGTGCTGTTTATCACATGACAGGCACCGATTCTTTCCACCCACCTCATTTACCCACTAACCTAAGGTTCTCCTCCATAACCCATTTATTTCACTATCTACTCATCATTCAACAAGCCATGCTGCAATACTGAGAAAACTAGCACTCCCAAATCCCAGTGTAACAAAAAGAGGGTGTGCTACCATTTGGTTAAAGGTAACTCCGGGAATGCAGGCATCCCAACTTCCAACTGAGTGAATTTAAGTCTCCCAGAATGATTTTACATCTGTTGGCTGTACTGGGAGACAACAGCTGTACAGGACATGCTATCACTTTTATGGGAATTTTCTACTTTCTTGCACGGTTTTATCACAATAGAACTAATATATAGTAATAAAGGGGTATGGAAACAAAGTGACACACTTGAGGAGGTTGAAGGGGTTTGCAACCCTAGTAAAAAAATAAATTAATAAAAATAATGCTTATCTGCACCCTTTAATATGTGCAGTATTCAGTAAGTGTAACTCATCCAATTTATTGTCAGGCTTAAAATTCATGAACTTGTAGTAGATCTCAAAAAGAAAACTCTACCTTTTTCTAACCATTTTTAAGCACTACTGAATCTCATCTATATCAGGCGTTTCATCATATGAACCTAAAATACCACATACTGAACTTACTACAGCAACTTCACCTACGACTTATTATAGGAACCATAGGCAGTTTAAGGCTACTGAGTCTTGGAACTATTTATGCCTTGCAAGTTCCCACCCTAGACTGCACCTCCCTTCTCAAAGAGGAGTAGGCCAATCACAGAGTGAATTTGTGAATACCAAAATAATTATCCAGGTCCTGTTTGAAGAAGGATGGTGTATCACATTGATTTAGCTGCTGGATGAGTCTACTTCAGAGGTGAGAGAAATGCTGAGTAATTAATCTACCTCTCCGATTTGTTTTCTTGATTTGTTAAAGCAGGTTTAACATCTCTTGTTCTGGTATTTATGAGACTGTTTGATATGTGAAGGTGCAAGAGATTCTGGATTAGTGGGTCCCTTATTATTCAGAAGGCAAGGCATAGGTCTCCTCTGATGAGACTGTAAGACACAAGAAAGAGGGACACAGTGCTTCAAGTCTTTTCTGGTGGCGTAGAGGAATGAAGTCGGTGATGCTTTGTTAGGACTCTCTGGGGTTTTCCAGTGTTTGACATGTAAGGTGAGCTACATCTCAAATGGACTATTGTATTCTGTAACTGGTCTGAACAGTGCTGAATACAAGGGGACAGTAACATTTCTGAATCTAAATGATATTCTCTTGGCAATCACCTTCACCATGTAGAAAGATTTAATGACAACTGTTGCTACATAGTGATAAAAGGAGAGGGAATTATCAACCCAGATTCCCAGGTTTCTAACTACATTTTAATTTTGAAGTAGGTTTTTGTCAGTGTTATATGCTGGAAGTGGGTGGTTTGTCTGCCAAATGCAACAACATTGCATATTTTTTAGCATTTAATATAAGCCCATTTTCAGTAGACCAGACATTTGTAAGTATAAGTTCCTGCTGTAGGGCTGTGTCAGAAGGGGGGATATGATATTGATTTCCAGTCAGCAGTCATTCGCATACTTGGTTAGCCATGTTTTTAGTCTGTAGGTCAGGAGTCAAAACTGAACAAAAGCAGACCCAGAACTGAGCCGTGCATGGTATCACTGTTCGTTCATGTTCTCTCACACTGCACCTGCCATTTGTACTGTGTGGGGGTCTGCTTTCTAGACAGTTGCCTATCCATCTTATCACATGGGGCATGTTTGTAATACATTTAGTTTATTAGGTATGCTAGGATGGCGGAAGATGTCAAATCCCTTAACTAAGTCAAGATGGGCTGTGTGCACACTGTGATTGCTGTCAACAGCTTGTGTTACCTTTTCACAGAAATTTACCAAGTTCATTAGACAGGATCTACCTTTTACTAAACCAAATTGCTGCGGTTCCAGCCTGATGAGATTTTTAATGTCTGTCATGTCTGTTATAATGTGTTCTGCGGTCTTACAAATGAGACTCATCAGGCTGATGGACCTATAGTTTCTGGAGTCAGTGCTAGGGCCAACTTTATGGCATGACATCACCAGTGCTGTACACCATACTTCAGGGACTGAGCCTGTAGCCAGGCTTAGGTTAAATAACTTGCAGAGAGGTTTGTCCAGAACATGTTTACTACTATTTGACAAACAGCCCAGAATGTTGTCTGGTCCCACGGAGGAAATGTTCTGGCCCAGTAATCAAGGAGCCTCAATCCACACCACTGGCAACAGTGGGGGACGTACATACTGGGAGGATGACAAGTACACACACACAGTAAAGTGCAATTTCCCTTAAGAGCACACAAAGACCACAGTTAGTCTGGGGCTGGTTCCTCCCTTTTTCTCCAGATCCCCAATAAGACTCCCCACTGGCACAGCTATAGAGTTGAGATCTCAGCTTTGTGGCCAAGTCAAGACCTCCAGCACCCTCTCTGTCCAACCAGTGCTTTGTGTCCCTGCCCAAGTAGCTGACACATACACACTTTGAGATTTGATTTATACACAAACACGCACACACACTAACACACCTGGGAAAGGCTGGGAAAGGTTTACTAGCTATGCCCCTTTTGCCCAGACTATGAGGTAGTTGTTACTGCCACCAGTCAACTCTTTATCAGCTACTTTAAGGCCCTTAAGAAAGGGTGTCCAATCTTACTGTGTAAAGTCTCTATTACTCCAAATGGTAGTTTGACCAAGAGCAAGGCTATTAGGAGTGGCCCACAGTGTCACCAAATAAATATGCAAGTAGTCCCAGAACTTAAATATGTCTTCACAAATATCAGCCACAATGAAATGTTTAAAATATATTTGATAATAAATAACAAAAGAACAAGAAAATATTCAGTAAATAATCACAGTTACATCAGAGTTCAAAATCACAGAAAATATTTAAAACAACATTGCAAGCGAGTCTCAAATAAATAAATGAAAACATCTAAGCTATACTTCACTATATTCCTGTCTGAATCTAAGAGAAATTGCTGTACCCTAGTTAACTTAGTTACAGAGCTAGGCGAAACAGATGTGGTGAGTGGATGTTCTTGTCAGGTCAAAGAGAAAATACAAAATGCATGGTCTCTCCGAGAGTTCATAAATTAATATTTCAAATATTAGTGCTGGGGTAGCTGGCAGCATGACATCACTTCTTGTCATCTGACTATCAGTTCCCAGGCTCACAATCATTAATTTTTAACATCTACCTACAAAAACACATAGACCTTATCTTTTTGGCAAATGGTGGAAGTCATAAAATAATTTACATTACTCCACATTTAAAGACAATACAAAAAAATCTAGCTCTAGACATTATATCTGTTGTTGCACTGAAACTGAAAGATAACATCTCTTTTATTACATGGTTATAAAGTAATTTAAGTTTTCAGCTATTCTTCTGAAGTTAACGTCTTGTGTTTGTCCCCATTGTTAAAATGCATATACATTTAAACAGTTACAATAGTGTATATACATTTCTGCTCAGTTTACAATAGTGTATATACATTTCTGCTCAGTATTTTACAAAATCTGTCTTCCACACACATCTGTGCAATATGGCATACAGTTCTAATACAGTTATAACACAAGCAATTGCATCATGCTATTTACAAATGACACAGTACCACTTACAAAATTCCAGATAGCTGGGATGGCAGTATTTCCTTTTGTTACGTTTATATATGAATCATATTAATATTCACAAATGACATAAAATTATTTACAAAATTCCAGCTAGCTGTGCTGGCAGTACCTCCTTTTGTCCCAGTCTTGGAAACTACTTTCAGTACATGTTCTTTACAGGAGTTTGAGAGATTATGGGTATTGCAGAGCTTTGGATAGTCATCTCAGAAGAGAAACTTACACTAAATGTATCTGATAGTTTTGTGACAATATCCACTGGGTCTGAGGAGGTTTTGTCATTTAGTGTCAGATTGTTAAGTGATGCTTCTTAGTTTTCAGTCATAACTAACGAAGGATTTGTAATTGATTTCAGATGCCAACCTGAGTTTGTGGGCTGTCTTAGTTGACCTAATAACTAATAGTCATTTTTTATTAGTAGTAAAATTCATAATGTTTTCCTTAACTTAAGGTCTTTAGATCTGCTGTATACTCTGAGTTTTTTTTTTTCATTTAATTGCAGATTTTATTAATAACTACCAGGGTGGTCTGCTTTTAAATTTCACATTGTACTTGAATCTAAATGGGGACTGTTGATTCTGTACATTTATTCATGTGGGTGTAAAACTCCATTGCAAATCAATTTGCTGAGGTGATGTTATTAAGTGAGTTTAGAGACTTCATCATAGAATTTGAGGAGGTTTATGCACTTCTTGAGGGGGAAAATGTTACTGGCTTATGGTCTGACATAATCAGAAAGGGAGTTACTAGTGCATGGTGATGACACATTTGTAAGTAATAGGTCAAGAATATCTTATCCTGTAGTTCGGCTATTAAGAATCTGTTCCACTGAGATTTTATTTATTAGATCTACATTACAGGTGTAGATGCTCAGTCAATTGATAAGGAGTTAAAATCTCCCAGAATAATGGATTTTTTTTTTTATTTATTGGGAGTTCATCCATGGCACTTAGGAATCTAACATGAACTTCTGAGGTCATGGAAGGTGTCCTATAACAGGCGATAAACTGATAGTTGATTTTGTTTAGTGTGATTTCAGTATAAGTTACATTTGTGGGTCTTTGGGAATCTGTCTAGAGGTGATATGGTCTCTGACATATACGGACATGCCAACACAGTTGCCTTTGGGACTGATTTCATGGTTAGTGCTAAACCCAGCTGTGGAGGGAGTGCTTTCAGAGCATTTAAACCATGTTTCAGTGATTACCCAACTATGTATGCCTTCCAAATACAAGACTGCCTCAAAATCAGACAGATTGTTTTTTAGACAGCCTGCATAGAGCAGATCCACCTTAATTTGATCCTGTTTTGATATTGAACTGTTTGCTATGTTGAAATATTCATTAACTGAATTTTGCCTAAAAAGGCAGCATGGGAACAACAGCAAGACTGTTGGCCATTATGTGGAAGACTTTGAATAAGAAATCCAGACCAATGCTTGCAATGCAAATAGGACTGTCAAGCATCTCATTCCATGCTGACACCTACTGGATCCCCTTACAATGAAACCAATTATTTAGTCAATTGTTGAAGCCAGTCCTCTTTTCTTTGTCCTATGTATCATTCATGCAGAAGCTGGGATTGTGCTCTGGGTCTAGCCTGAATTTGTGCATAGACAGCTCAGACACATCTCTCTGCATCTCCCTCAGGATTTTTTGTCCAATTTCATTCACCCCACACATGCATAACTACCAAATCAAGTTATAGTTGTCTGGCACAAGAGTCCTAAGGGTGCCTTGAGGCATCTGAGAATTTGGTATCTGAAAGACATCTCACTGTCACATTATCTTTGTTCAGACTAGTGAGTGAGTTGGGAATCTGTGCCTCACTATGGAGTCACCAATCAGAAAAACATTTTTGTTTGTGGAGTGGTCTGGTATACTCAAATTGAAACCTACTGTCTCATGGTGACTGTTAAAGGTGAGCTATGTGATACAACGTTAGATTTTGATTACTTACCTTGGTTAACACGCAAAAATGTCAGCCACAAACACATTAGAAATGTCGAAAGTCTAGTGTACATGCATGAGAAAAATCCTCACCAGATACAAAAAAAAATGGTTTTTTTTTTCAGGAAGCAGCCCCCCCCCCTGCACCTGTACACTCTGCTAATTATATATTTATTTTATTTTTATTTTTACATTTGTTGACTGGGCTATTTTAGCTGGCTACATGTCCATTTTCAGTAGAGACCCAGGGAGAAAAGCTCCACTATGAGTACAAGTAAACAGTACAGTGCAAAATGTAGACAAGAAAATAAAACAAGATTTTACATAACAGAGTAGAACTAAATATACTTTACATAACTAATTATACTTTTAATAATAGAGTAGAACTAAATATATTTTACAATCATTAACAAGCTATAGTTCCAAGTATTTTGAGGTAGAGACATGGTTATACATGGTATATAGGGAAGGGAAAGTTAGTAGTAACAATAGTAGGCTGAAACAAAGAAAAATCTCAAGGGTTAAATAAGAGGTATACATTAGGCATTTAAAAGAAAGGTAGATATAGAAAATGAGGGAGGAAGGTTCTAGTCAGGATTTGCGCAAGGGCATAGCCAGTGAGTTTGAAGATATTCTTTGTTGCGTTTTGAATAGTAATGTAGAGGAAAGAGATGACAGTTTAGTGGGAAGTAGAATCCATGTTTTCCCTATAGTATTAGAGAACAATGAATCCCCAGCCTTGTTTTTGGATGTATGTCTAGTTACTAGTAATCTGTTGGCTGAGCGAAGGGTAGTGAGATTTTTATAGGAGGTGATAAGACTAGTTAGTATTGGAGTATTACTAGGATGATAAAGGATTTTGTGTATGATAAGGGGTTGTTGAACTATTAGTTGATTTTGGAGTTCTAGCCATCCTAGTAGTTTTAGATTATGACAGTGGTGGGTTCTATATGAGGAGTTGGTGGCAAATCTGACTATGTTGTTATAAGTGGTTGCCAGTTTGTTAAGGTTGCTTTTAGAGAGGTTAGTATAAATGGGAGAGGCGTAAAAGAGGGTAGAGATGAGATGGGTGTGGACAATATTAGTTCTAGCTAAAGGAGTAAGGTAGGGTTTGATTCTGTAAAGGGTGCCTAGCTTTCTGTTAACTGACTTTATGGTGGTGTTGATGTGAGAGTCGAAGGTAAGATTATGGTCTATGGTTACACCTAAGAGTTTGGTGGTAGGTTCAGGAGTTATAACAGTACCATTATTTGATGTCACTATGAGGTTAATTTGTGAGGACTTTATTGTAGGATTGAAGAGCAATAATTTGTTTTTTGGGGGGTTCAGGAGAAGGCAGCGCTGTAGGAACCAGCTTTCCATTTTATGGAATACATTTTGGGTAAGGGATTGAAGTTCTGTTAAGGAAGTAGCAGAACAAAGTAATGTTGAATCATCTGCATATTGTATGCAGGTTGCTTATGGAATGTTTATATGTAGATCGTTAATATAGATAGAAAATAGCAGAGGGCCCAGAATAGAACCAAGGGTAACAGGAAGGTGTGAGGAAAGTACATTGCCCCAGAGCACAGCTTGTTGTCTGTTTACTAGGTAGGAGTTAAACCAGTGTAGTGCCTGAGTATCAAGTGAGAGGGATTTAAGAAAGCCCAAAAGAAGCTGATGGTTCACCATATCGAAAGCTTTTGAGAGGTTGATAAAGAGTGCAGATGATAGGGTGTTGTTATTACGATTTTTGTTGATATGGTCAGAGAAGGATAGGAGGGCAGTAGTTGTGCTGTGGAATGGCCTAAAGCCATGCTGACAGCTGGCAAGTAAGTTGTTGTGGAGAAGGTGGTTAAGAAGCTGTTTGTGGATGCACTTTTCCATTATTTTTGCTAGTGGAGAGAGTAGGGCTATTGGGCGAAAGTTTGAGAGTTCAGTAGTCACCACCCTTGTGTATACTAACTCTGAAATCACACAATCCAGAGGAAAGGGAATATTTCCCCACCTGGGGATTGTCGATCTAGTACACTTGTCAGCCATCTGCATATGTCTACTAACTGTGGTTGTTCAAGAAGCATTTTGCTGTGTCAACCAGTTCAGGAGTCCCATATATATAATATTGCCTGCCATTGGTGGAGGAGTTTAAGTACCATTAGGTTATGTTTATTTTATAAAGGATGGGAATGATGGTAAGGAGGAGTCCTCTAGTGTGTTCATTATAAGTAACATTCCTCATTTTGTAGCCTTAAAAAGTCTATGCTCCATGCAGTTCCACCTTCAAAACATGTCACACTTTCAGTGTTAAGATTTTTTAACTGATACCCATGGTAAGTAGCACTGAATCATATTAATTCATCAAAACAACTGTTTTAAGTTTAAACTAACACATGTTAACCATTACCTGAGCTTCCTAGTTGAAGCTGTTAGTAAGCTTTTAGTGAGTGTTCCTCATTTTGGAGACGAAAGGTGGAGAATTTTAAACAGCCAACATGATATTGTCAGCAACATATGTGTTATATATATATATATATATATATATATATATATATAAAAGTTGGGTAGAAAATTAAAAATCCAATATTAGGCACTGGAGACCAGCAGTTCCAACACACGTGATTTAATGTTCAAACACAGCAAAATTGCTGTGTTTGAACATTAAATCACTTGTGTATTGGAACTGCTGGTCTCTGGTGCCTAATATTGGATTACTAGTTACGTTTTGGGCACTTTTACCACATCTTTGCCGTTTAACAAAAAAATAAAAAGAAATTATTACATCCACAGAGCTACAAGCAACTTTTCCCTGCAACAACCCCCGCTACAGTTGCTGTGAATTTTTACATAACAATTTATAACAACATTTGTTTTCTGTTGTTAAATGTTTAATAAAAAGTTGTTTTAAAAAAAGAACAACAGTGTGTTTAGTATTTGTAGTGCAATTGTAAGTTGTATGCAAAATAATTTCTGTTTAACTAGATTGCCTTTCAATCTCTCTCTCCCTCTGTATATGTGTGTGTATATATACACACACACACACACACATAAATAAGCCATGGTTGAAAAATAAAGTTATATCAGAAAAAGTGCTGTCCTCTTTGCTGTTTTTAAGAACAACTTAGAATGATGTAAGAGCATCCAAGGTAATATGATCAAAGCATTTTTTAGTTTGTTTATTTTAAACGCTTTAGCATCCTAGCCACTAAGTGGCAATAGAGAGGACTGGTAGAAGCCTCAATAAAACCTCTACTTCCCGCCAAACAAGAAATTCTTGTAATCCTTTCAAGGCCTACCCCAAAAGAAGTAGCTTCTGGTTTGTGGGGGGATGCTTATCTCATAAATGAAAATCGTGTGTTGTATGATGTTTGTCTACCGAAATAAAACAAATGTCGGTTAATCTATGTCTGTATTCCGGTACTGTTTGTGTAGTAAATGTACACTGCATTCTTGAGTATATACTGTTGATCCAGCACTGTGCTTGAGTCGTGGCTGAAAAAGATTAATTTTAGCTCCCATACCCATTTAACAATAATAATAAACGATTAAATATATGTACAACATTCATTAATGATTATTTTATTGCTATCGGTCAGCATGCAGCAATGGGGTTAGTTTACCTGTGAAAACAGTAAGCAAACGCCATTAGGCAGAAAACGAGTTGATTTATTGTGAAATGGTTAATATAACATCAAAACGTTATTATAGTACAAGTAAACCGCTTTATATGAAATAATGTACTGTGTGCCAAGCAGAACAAAAGTTACCCAATTGAACATTTGTAGAATGGGAACTTGTGTATTTACAGTGTATAGCGCACATTTATGTGTATCTGTGCGAAGGCCAGGTTATAAGCCAAATGTACAAATGCTGAATTTCCTGCATATACAGCAGAGAAGAGAAGCTGGAGTGGTAGTGGGGGAAGGGAGCTTACAGTCAGCAATGATTTCAGAACATGTCAGTATACAGCTGTGTTGGCTGTATAACGTTATTGGATGTTTTACTTTACAGTTTAGCTTCAATATGTTGAAACTTAATTTCAAGTTCTAACAGTGTTCACATTTACACTATTTCCCCTAAATGAATGGAGGCTATTACTGGTGCCATAAGCACATATACCAGGCCCCATGTGGTTAATACGTGCACCCCAGTCCTGCTTTAGCTTAGCACTGCACAAGTTCATATTTGTCGTGTTTAACAATGTAAAAAAAAAACATATTATACTTAGCAGCAGGTTTCGTGTGTATGCCCAAAAGTCGTATTCGTTAAAATACTATTTTAGGGCCTCAATTGTAAGTAGTAAACCAAGATATTTCGTTTTCAAAAAAACCTTGCAAAACTATCTCGTGTCTTTGAAATGAACTTACTTGGGGTTTATTATATCAACGCGTTAAAATAAATACTCTCCTCGTGTAACTAACATGCAATTGTACATCTGCTACCCTTTCGGGACGTAAATAAAAGTAATGCAATTGTTCACGAGTATGCGGCAATCACTTTCAAGTGAACAGCAATATGTAATAACTACAAACTGCTTTTTGGGTCAAGAGACAGTTTGCTCTGTGTTAAAATATAACAACCCCCCCCCGGGTCATTGAGTCCATAGACGCCTTCAACCCAGTTCTCTGATCACTGTGTTGGGACGTGATAGCCGTGATTTCATTGGCAGCTTCCCTAGCGAAACTGATCTCTGATTGGCTACTGCTATCTTTGCACGTGAATAGCGATGCCCTTTTCCTTCGAGCAGCTGTTTCACCGCTCTCCAGTTGTTCGGAAGAGGTGAAGGAGCGTTTGTATCATGAAGTAGTATCGTGTGGACTACAGTGTTTTCCTAATCAATTGAAAAGGCTTCGTTCTATACAGCTGATAACGCCTCAAATACCAGCAAGTCACTATTTTTTGTATTTAAGTTGTAGTCGTTGCAGATCGTTACTACAGTGGCCGCGTAGGAACTTTTTGCACAAACTTGCAGCTTGTGCTCGTTTGAGTGTTATGAATTGTACAGGGTAAGTATATAGCGTTTACAGTTGTGTGCTGAGTTTCCTGTTTGTTTGAATATATCTTTTTGCATTATCCTGAGTTTTTAGTTCACAACTTTACCGTGCAGCAGTGTTTTGTGTAAACTGGAACAAATAGGGTTATAAGTATAAAATCTCTGCTGACCCTAGTTTGTAGGCATGAACTCTTCCAAGTTTAGTGGCACTAGAACGTGTTTTCTGTGGTAGGACGTAGTCTACGTGGAGTTGATGGTAAATTGCTTTGGGGGAGGGGATGCTTGTATTCAGCTGTATCAGTTCATTGATAAAGTTGATGGCCCCTGTAGTTTAGTGGGGGAGGTGGCGTATCTTATGGTCGCAGATTTTAAGTGTCTTGGGTCTTAGAGGTAAATATAAGCCTAGGGGTGCTTAATTTTTTTGATGCTAAAGTAACGTCTATTATATGGACTCTTTCCCACGCTGATAGAATTAAATAGTTTCTTTTTTTTTTTTTTCGAATAATGTAGAAAGTACTTAAAATGTGGTAGCTAGTGAGAACTGTAATGGGTGACCTTTGAGTTTTTTTTCCGTTAGGGCACCTTATTTGCTCATTGATGCCTTGCTAGTTACTGATAAAGCGTGTACTACAGAGCAACTTTTAGCCAGCCATGTCTGCTCTGCTGCCCCTGAATGTCGGCTGCTGTTCGTTTTACTCTAATATTGGAGCGCTTAAGTGCTGTGCATATCACTGCATCGCTATAGTACAGTATGCAGTCCTGTGGGTGTGCTGCTTGATGCAGTCAGTTTGTCGTGTTGCGTTAGAAACCGAGCCTTCTCCAGCGTATATGGAGTGTCTTGGGTCCCAAGTTGCGCCCCCCCGATCGTTGGCTTCTTTTAGTGGGAAAATTATTGATAAAGTTGTGTTAATGCACCTATTGCTAGTCTTTATGTACCGATTTATTCACCGCTTTAGTACCTTTTTGGTTAAGGTAGTCGAGCAGCCCACTTGCAGTCGTATTTTTCACATGTGATTTGGGAGTTTTGGGAAAACTGTTTCATTGTTGGTTAGGTCTTATTCCCACCACCCGTAGCTCACTTTATTTTGTTCATCAAGCTTGTTTTTAAAATATTAACTGCACGTCACAACGCATGCATCAATTTTAAGTGCCCTTTGTGCTTCTGTTGGATTGCGTATGGTTTATGATGTATGTAACAGGTTGCGTGTGTGTCTCGAAGTGCAAAGGTGATGGGGTGGCTGTGATGCTTTTGGCAGGGGAAATTCTAGGGACTGAGGAAATGGCTTTGTGTGTCTAATGGGTATTCGGTGGTTGAATTCTAATTTGGCAAATGAAATTTAATTTTAATTGCGTATTGTTTTGAGGGTGTTATTAATGGGGCAAATGAAATTTAATTTTAATTGCGTATTGTTTTGAGGGTGTTATTAATGGGGCAGCTTTCTCTGTCTTCCCCTGACGGTTACCGGTATTTGGAAGAGTAGAGTGGTGTTTTTGTTTCCCTGTCAGCCAACAGTTTGTGGCTTTGAAGGTCTGCTTATTGCTGTCTTCCCCTCTAGTCAACCCCCACCACCACCACCACCAGTGGGGAAGTAATTGCTAGTGTTCTGCCCCACCCCCACCAGTGGGGAATTAACTCCTGATCTGTTAACTCTGGCCCACAATCTGTGGGCATACCAATTCTGTCTCTACACTATCATTTTGAACGCCCAAGTCTTTCTTTTACTCTGTGCATGCACTCCCAAGTCTTTTTGTTTTACTCCATGCATGCAAGCTGGAATATCTCCAGAACTGCACACCAAATGGTTGTGCATATTAAGTATTGTGTATATTTTGTTTTCTAGTATGGAAAAAATACAAATGTTTTTCTAATTGTCTTTCAGATTTTATCCAGTGTTTGGCTCCAGGTCTCTCTCTACTTCAGTCATGCCTGTTGACTTTGCAATGAGTCTGTGTCTAAGCTGCTCCCCTCCCATTCGGAACTTTCTTCAGTCATACGAAGATCTGAGAGAAGTTGGCTTTTCCACACTTAAGCCATTACGATCGTGCTTGAACCAGAAGTCCACTGATATTACAGATGCTGAGTGGGATAGTGAACGGAGTCCAGTCAAGAAGAAGGTGGTGTTTGCTGATTCCAAGGGGCTTGCTCTTACTGCTGTACGCTTCTTCTCATCCAAATCTGATGATGACTTGAGTGACTTCCCTTTGAGTTTGTGTGACTTGGGGCTCCCTAAACCCAAATTGAAGGACCCCAAACTAGAGAGAAAAAATTTTGTCTTGGACTTTTCTCAGCCTTCTGCAGATTACATGGATTTCAGAAAACGCCTTCAGAGTGACCTTGTTTGTCTAGAGAACTGTGTTGTCCAGGATAGAGTTCTCACTGGCACTGTGAAGGTTATGAATATCTCTTTTGAGAAGCTTGTGCAGATCAGAATCACCTTTGACTCCTGGAAATCGTACCTTGATACAGACTGCTCCTATATGCATAACACTTACGGTTCCTCTGATGTGGATACCTTCTCTTTTGAAGTCCGCATCCCAGAGGCCTTGGAACCAACAGGAAATGTGGAGTTCTGCATCCGTTACAAGTGTGGCAAGGAACATTGGGACAACAACCATGGAAAGAACTACAGGATTCTCTGCACAGAGAAGCAACCACCTAAAGTACAACCACCCAAGGGGGGACACAGCCTAAGTCCTGAAGCACCCAGCTACATAAGCAAGAGCAGAATACCGGGTGTAAATGAGGAGAGGTTTGGGAGATCACTTTCATCTGGACTGTTTTCCAACTGGCCAAACTGGGGGGGCAAAGAACGCACTAGAATATATTGGTGATTGGACTCTAGATCTTTGCATGTCGTGGTCTTTGTAACCACAGTGACCATTCTGAACACTTGTGTGGAACATTTTTAAGCTGCAGCAATACGAACTTGAAAAATGCTGACATTTGAATTTCTCTATATAGAAGGCATGGCAGTTGTCTTGACCATTTCAGGGTGATTTGAAGGGCAAGCTTTTATACGAGTGTGAAGTAATGTGTAGGAAAGACAAAGGCTGCAGTGTTGAGTGGGGAAAGCAGAAGTATGTTGTACTGATGTGGGGAAAGCAGAAGTATGTTGTATTGATGTGGAGCAGAACTGTTCATTATATGTGAAGCTAGTAATGGGTGAGACTGGCAGACTTGCTGTTTTAAGAACGCAAAGTCTGGTCTGGTTGGGAAAGAGTAGCGAGTTGACAGACAAGGCTCTGGCTCTCAGCTGGGATGTTTAGCATCACAGTCCAGGAGACTTCTGCCTTGAAACTTGTCTGTGCTGTAACCGGGAGTGTGTAGTACCACACGAAGGATTGAAGGTTTAGTATGACTTCTGTTCGAGCTTTACTGGTGTTTAGAAGCCTCTTCCAAAGTTGGTTACCTGGAAGCCTGGTTATGGTCTTTGTGCCTTAAAACTTGGGAGAAGCTGCAGCAGTTTACAGGTAGGGGATAACCACCCAAGTGTCAGAACATAGCTGGTTCTGACATGACTACCTGCCGGTAATTTAGATGGGTGTTCAGCTTTCTTCATGTTGAAGTCGTGTTTAGTCAGAAAAGCTTGTGTGTAAACAGCAGTCTGACACAAGGTGGAATCGGAGGGTTATAGCAATAAAGGAATCTCTTGAGGATAGTGTAAATCTGATGTGATTTAACAGAACTGCTTCGCTGACTGTCTTCTGTTATATAAAGCTTGTCTTCATGACATTCTTTGCTGCTAAAAGTTGCACAGTCAGCTGTGAGAACGTACCTGTCATCTCTTTAGATGTCATGGAAATCTCTTGACTGATATGGTTTCCCAGAGGATAGCTTTAATGTTAGCTTCTCACTGTAGCACAATGCAAAAACATGCTTTTATGAGATTTATGTAGCCAGAGTCTAAGACCGTATTTGATTTTTGTTCACTATTTTTTACATGTGTGCGATTTGTAAGTTTTTTTTAATCTGTAAAACACTGGATGTATAACATGTTATGCACAATTTGCATTTTTGCACTTTCTGAAAACTGAAATGCTAATTTTACTGCATCCTAAATATATTCATATTATGCAGTTGCACATCTGTATTTAATCTATTTCAGTTTGCACATCTGCATGTATCTTTTGAGAGGTAGACTCTGTGCTACATAGTGCTTCTTGGGTCCACATGCTCTACCACCCACACACCTTCTAAACCAAATATTTGTAATCCATTTTGTCATTTAATGTACCTGACAGTGGTGCCTTTTATTATAAGGGGATTGGGCACTGGAAGTGTGTAAAACAATAGGCAGGAGTCAAGTTGCAGCCTTTCATGGTCTTTCCTCTGTGACAGTTTCGTAAAGAGATGCCATGCAGCCCACATGTGCAAAAATGGCTGGTTCCTGAAGTAGCACAGGTTGTGTGGAGGGTGAAAATGTTTACAGACAAATATATGCAATTTTCTTGTATTGATCACTGTTAATGGAACCTGACCTTAATATGAACAGTAATGTGTTAGTAGTATGAAACACGAACAAAGTGCTGTATTTCTGTGTTTTTTCAAATGGAACTAATCTCGCCCTGGTGGTGGGAATTGTGTAGCTATATGCTCTGTAATTTGAATGTGAATTTTTGAATACAAAATGTAATGTTGGTGTGTACCAGAGCCTTTTAGATATAATAAAATGTTTTTGTATCAATACTTGCAATTCTTGCTTCACTTGCTGCTTTTGAAGGTAAGGAATGCTGGTAGGCATTTTTTTCCATAAACCAGTTGAGTTCTTTTTTGTGGAAGATTGGTTCCTGTAATAGGGTGTAAATTTGTTCTGGCATTATATGCAAAACTGTTCTAGTCCTGCCCTTCAGTTCGCCATTCTACCCCATTTCCCCTTTTTTGTGTGTGCATCTGCTCCCTTGAGTGTCCTGTCTCTCTTGCAAGGGTTGATTAGAGAAGTACCGTAATAGGTCCTAGGGTTGATTGTAGCTTTGCAAGACACTTGTTACACACATGAGCCACCTTCATTTCCTTGATTTGAGATTTCATCTTTGTCTCCTGTGGTCTGTAGCTGGCAAAAGAACTTTGTCCTCTGCTACCTGTTTGTAGCATATCCCTTGCCTTATGTGGCCAGAGCAACCGGAGACCTGTCTTAGAGTAGAGCTTGGGGTAGTGTCCATCCTTGCTTCTGCCGTGTATGAGACTTGCGATGATTTTTTCATTTGTTCTGAGCACACTTCTGTTGGCTGCCACTACTGCCCCTCACTCTACTCCTAGTGGTTTGGAGTTATGATTTCATACACCAATCTTGTCACTTCGTACCCCTAAGGTTACTCATCAGTGCAAAGTATTGTATCTGAGAAAAACTGCAACCTTTTGAACCTGCTTGTTCAGCCTTTAAAGTGAAGTTAGCAGAAAGGGGTCTAACATGGGTCATTGGACAGCCAACTACATAGCCTGTTGTCCTTCTAAATATTAAGGAGAAATCTGTTTGTTTTTATCTAAACCACAAATTAAATTTTTAACGTAAGAAAATCAAAGTTGTAAATTCATAAGTTCATATATGGACACAACAAAGTTTCTCATACAATAACTTATATTTTTGGAATTGTTCCTTTCCGTTTTTTCAAGTTTGTGGCTCTTAAGATATTACATCACTGATTTTATTTCATTATTCAGTTAGTCAACTGATTGCTTTGGGTATATAAATACCTGGATTTTTTTAAGGTTGGGCATCTGAAGAAGTCTGTTATATAACGAAAACGCTGTGCTGTTTATTTAATGCGTTTATGGTTTTATCTTTGACATTTTTGGAACTGCTATTTTGGACAATAAATTTTTGTGGGGAAGGTATCCTGTGCGTTTCCTTTGCACCATTGAGTTTATTATTCTAAAATGAATGCACTGAAGTCTGGTGTATGCAGTACAAAGCCCCATGTAAAACATTTTTAATCCCTGAACCCTGTGTAATTGCATCACACTGCAATAGCACCATATGTGCTCTGAAGCAGCAACTTTTTGGAAAGGAACAGTCATCCTGTACTGCCCTGTAAAACTTGCCCCTAGTACTGCTTGAAATTGGGGAAAAGCATAGTCTACCCTGTGACTTGACTGGAATTTTCATGTTTTAGTAGGAACAATATACCATGCATTCAGTGGCACAACTGGTAACGTCTCACCTTTCTCCCACCAGATTTGATTGCCAACATGGTAATGTAAGATGTGTGCTTTACTCCTGAGCTTGTCCTTCAAATGAAATGTTAAAACTTGCTTGAGTTGGTGGTAAGTTTAGGCAGAATGACACTTTCTTTTTCCTTCCCCTCTCCCATTAGTATAAATGCCACCTACAAGCCTAATGAGACTAACCTGGTCAATAAAGGATAAATGTCTTGTCATTTTACATACCACCTGAACTTTAACATTACACATGCAGTTAATTGTTAGGGATTGCATTTATCCTGTGTGTATAATTATGCATACTCATTGCAGGAGGGCAACTTCCAGTTTATAGTTTGTAATTGCAGATGCTTTTGGGACCAAATGTGGTGTTTATCTGGCATCCATGTTTTTTGGTTGACTGGCTGTGTACTTGAGGGGCATATGTACTGGTGAATGCTGAATGTGTTGGTGTATTGGGTAGCTTGCCTTTTGTTACAAATTAACAATGAATGTGATGTGTTAATTGACTGTTGTAGGTAAGTGCAGAAATCACATTTGCTTATATTGGTAAAGGTGATGCGCCAGGTTTTGATAGTGCTCACATGCTGTATTCCGAACTCTGTTTTGCATTGTGCCTGTGGTTTCTGTAGTAAGACATAATGCTGAGCGCCTGATGCGAGTCATTTGATTACTGCTGCAGTAGTATTGGCTATATGGGTTATCCTGTATAGGTTGCATCAGCTGGCCAGCTTCCAGAACTTGACACCATCCATACTCCCAAACCATTGGCAGCATGAGAAGAGCTGAGTAATGGTTTGTCACCAGATCCTTCACAGCTTTCCTCTCACGGAGATGACTGTTTTTGAGGACAGTCTGCTAATGTTGGCAGATTGTTCCAGTGCCTGGGGGTAGGGACCTTCCATATAACCTTGATTTTCGTCAAAACTTTTTTTCTAAAAATTTATGCTAAAATAGTCCCCCAAGTATAATTTTTCTGAATACTTTTTCCAGAATGCACCAGTTGTATGGTATAAACCTCCCTTAAAATATAGCACTCTTGTTCCTCCTGTCCTTCCACCATTGGAGGGTGTTTATTGACGGCCTGCAACTTACCTGGCAGCCAGCTTGCTGACCTTAAAGCATATTGATTAGTTCCTCAGTCTTGCAAATGTTAACTTCTAGGCTTAACTTCATAGTGTCTGGCCACCGTGGCGAACGTGCACAATGCCAAACCATTTCCATGAAATGAAGTCAACATTTCTGATGGCAGAAGTGGGTTTGTCCTTGTGGCGGTCTGTCGTCCTTTCATATGAACATAGTGCTTTCTTTGGTAAATCCAAATGCTAATCCCATGCTCCCTTGTAAGGATGGAAAAGCCTTTATAGATTTGAGGGGGAAAATGTTGTACTATGCTACCCTTATTTTCAGAATTTTGTAACTGCAAGTTCACGTTGGTTTATGCATGCTTCATTTGAGAACATGGCCACTTTCTCTTATGAAGAAAAATATTGTATGAATGCTCGTGTGGCTACACACACACTTGTGATTCAGCTGATGCCTCTTAAAAAGCAGCTGCTGCTAGAACTGTTGAAGGTTTGCTTGTTTACATGTGGAAAATCTTCTGGAGGGTGTTGACACTAACATTTTGAATTCTCATTCAGGTAGGTAGTTTTTGTACCAGCTAATGCTGAGAACCTGAATGTTTGAGAGGCGAAACTGGTTCAAGGAGTTAACAATTTAAATATGACTTCAGCTTTATCCAGGGTTTTGCACCTGTTTCTGCACTCTAAATACCAGACACCACAAGCTTCTGGCAAATGCACATTCACACAACCGCTGCAAGGGGACACCAAAAAGAGGAGCCCCCCCCCCCGAAACAAGGGTAGAATTCTCCTTAAATTTTTTAGGATCTGGACATTAAAGGAGTTTTATCACATTCCTATAGCCTAAGATTTCACTTGTCTGTATTGCCCTTGGGATTGGTGTGTGGTCTTTGTACAAAAGACAGCATAGAGATGTTGGCACTAATTAATGCTGTGAACACACTCATCTGGTGTCTGTTGGAAAGTTGTAGGTCTTAGTGATGTAAATAAACTTGGGGGGGTGCTTGCCATCTGTGCTGGTCTAGCAGTGCTAGGCTGGGGTACAACTTTGTTCTGAAGGTGGCACATTTGTGGCAGACTAGGACCAGACCCTCAAACTGAAATTGAAGTTGTGGGGTACACTAGATCTACAATTCCATTCACAACAAACTGGGGAAAGTACTGCTTGGATTCTTTGCAAGCAGGACTAGTGAACAGACTCTTATTTCCTTTGACAGAAATGATGTCCTTTTTTTATATGCTGCTGTGTTCATCACATTAGGGAGTCCACTTCATATGTCTGGCAGTATCCAGAAATGTATATGCTACACCGCACATCGGTTATTTGTCCCAAAGACCCTCAGGAGCTGCATGGCATCACAAACTTTTAGAACCAATGCCTTAAGCTTCTTGCACAGGGGATGGAATTGACATGGGGTCCTTCGGACAAGTCCTTCTTGAAAAAGGCCAAGAAACCTGTTAACTTACAGCCAGCTGTGCCCAATGTTCATTTTCAGTGGGTACCACAGTGGAGGCCTTGAAGGATTCTACCAGAATGTCTGAGGGCTGTTGCAGCCACTGTCTGATATCCCGGTGACTTTGTTCTGTGAATTGATGAAGGGTGGACTGTCCTGGTCTCTCAAGACTTTCCTTTCAGCTTGTTTGCATATGTCCCCAACATTGGCCTTTAATTTGGAGGCTAAACTGCTCCTTAAAGGTATCCTTCATATTAGACCACCAAGAAAACCAATCCCTTTTCCTTGGGATCTCAATGTTGTGTTAAAGAACCTGACACTGCCATCTTTTTTGAGCCAGCAAGCTCCTCTTCCCTACAACACTGCTCATGGAAAACAGTTTTGTTAGTGGCTATTACCTCCTATCAGAAGGGTCTCTGAATTACAAGTAACTATTGGGTAGTCCGCTGTCCAGTCGGCCCATAATAAGTATATGGCTGGGCTGGCGTCATTAGACATTACGATGGACGGCGTCAGGGTAAGTACTATCACGCGCCCGGCGTCATATCCCATATCCTTTTTCCCATGTGGTCCGATGCGAAAGCAATTTTATGCAATTGTTTCTGAAAGAAGGTTTTTTTCTGAAGTCATTTCAGACAGAATCATCAAAGTGGTTGGCTTTTGGCTTTTTTGGCCTTTTTTTTTTTCTTGGATTTTATTTAACCGGATAGAAAGTGAATAACTAATAACTGTTTAATAAACCACCATACCCATAGGGATTACCATACTTTGTATATGTATTGCTTGTTTGGGGCCCTTGCCTTGTTGATGATGCTTTGTGCTGCTATTTAACTATCAGAAGGGTCTCTGAATTACAAGCCCTGAATTCCAGTTTCCTCCTTCAGTCTTTTATAGAGACTTGGGTATCTTTGTAACAACCCTTCCTTTATGCCCAAGGTGGCAAATTCTCTCATCAGTCTGTTAACCTTCCCACCTTTTTTCCTTCCTCCTCAGTCTCCCACTGAGAGAATCCTACACACTTTGGATGTGCAAATGCAACTCTGGTATCTGTAAATATGACTGTGTCTACCACCCAAGGGCCCTGGGTCAGCCAGTTTCCAAGCAAATCATCTCCACCTGGATTTCTAAAGTGATTTCCTTCTATCTACCTAATGGTAAATGCTTTGCTTCTCCCGTGAGGGCACACTCCATTAGGGCAGTCTCCTCCTCTGGGGCTTTCTGTAAAGGCTTGGACACTTGCTGTATCATGGAGGTAGCAACTTGGTCCTCTCTTCATGGAGGTAGCAACTTGGTCCTCTCCTTACTTTCGCTAAACATTACAAGCTTTGTCATTTCCAGGTCTAGGGCTGGGTTTGCCAGAGTGATTCTACATGGATTTGTAGAAGACTCTACTGTTCCTCCCCAAGTTCGAGCTTTGGCATCCTCTCTAATGTGTGATGAATACTGCGGTATATGAATAGGAGGACATAGACTAGTTATGTAAAATCTTACCGTAACCATAGATGTTCTCTTCTATATGCTGCAGTATTGCTTCCCTAGTTTTTCCTGGTGATGTGTTTTTCATCTACGCTCAGTCTGGTGCTTGGCAGCATTCATTTCTGAGGTTGGTGTGTGTTGATGTCCACTTTATATACCAGACAAAAACCTTGTACAGACATGCAAATGGCTGCATTCAGGACCTTGTACAGACATGCAAATGGCTGCATTCAGGCTGCCGGAGGGAAGTCCAGATCCAGCACCAAAATAACACACACTGGTGGAACCCTTACCTTAGCAGGCTGCATAACGAAAAAAAGTCATGGCCAAAATCAGAGTAACTCTAGACAAGAGCTCTTTCATTAATCTTAAAAAAAAAAAAAAAAAAAAAAAAAAAAATGAAGTCCAGCAATACCAATTATAAGGTCAAGATAGCCTCCCTGGTTAAGGACAGTCACAAAGCCTTCCTCAGCTATGTCAGGAACCTTAACGGTAATACTCAGCAGTGTGCAGAACTGGTGGTAAACTCCACAACCTTCACGGTCCAGTGTGGCATAGCAAAACTACTGGCTGATAATCTAGCTCCTAACTTCTCTACTATTCCTTCTAGCATACCCCCCCCCCCCCCCCCAGCTATCAACAGGGAGCAGGTCACTGAGGTGCTTACTAAGTCTAAAAACAATGCTTCATTGGCTGCTGACAGTATCCCCGGTTGTCTCCTAAATGACAAAATATGACCTAACAACCACTTGAAGCACTCAACTACAGCCTCAAAACAGGTTACATGGCAGGTAAATGGAGGGTCACAACAGCCATCCTTCATAAGGGTAGTCCATCAGCTGATGCCAGGAACTAGACCAATCAGTCTGACAAGTCTTGTATGCAAAGCCATGGAATCAATTCAATTATCATGGAAATGATCAACAAGGACATTAGCACTACAGATACTGGACTCACTCCAGTTTTGCTTCAAGGAAAGGTCTTCCCTACCTGTTGACATCTTTGAGAGGGTCACCATGTCTACAGATCAGAAAGTCTTGCATGCTACTTATTTGTCCTGGACAAGGCATATGATACAATACCCCATTCAAGTATTGTTTTCAAATTCTCAGAACTAGCCATAAATTCCAGCATAACCAACTGGATTGTGAGATGGCTCACAGGACCGGAGAGGTCAGGATCAGTGACACCAACTCCACCAAGAGACTAGTGACCAGCAGAGTGTCCCAGGGCTCCTTGTTGGGCCCGCTCCTGTTTTAATATCTCCCTTTGTGTGTGTGTTTTCTAAAACTTAAATCTTGTCAAAAATACTTGATAAAAAGAAGCAAGTTGGATTCGTAGATAACGGGCTATGTATAGCCCAGGACTCAGTTTACAGGTGGATTTATTTTTTATTCATTTATTCACTTATTTTGGGGAAAATTGATTGTACAGTATCTTTTCAGTTTTTTTTATATATACTAACTGTGTAACTAGAAAGGGCAGCCACGGTGGTGCAGTGGTTAGTATTGTCACCTCACAGCAAGAGGTTCTCTGGTTCGTTCCTCTGCTGGGGTGTCTTCTGTGTGGAATCTGCATGTCCTCCCTGTGGTCGCGTGGGCCTAGGTGTGAGTGCGTGTGTGTGCCTTCTGTGGAAGGTTGGGTGCCGGGCTGACAACTCGACACTGATTCCACTGCCAATCATGAGTGGACAGGTGATCCACTGTGGCGACCCCTAACCGGGAAAAACCGAAAGAAGAATAACAGTGTAACTAGAAACAGATTTGTACAGTTGTAAGGTTAAAAAAGAAAAGTACTGGAAACCTAATACAATGCAGTAACTCAGTAAGATGTAGCATGCACACTAGGAAGTGCATTTGGCTAGTAGCTGGAAATTTTTCAAAAATTAAAATATGAAGGGAATAGTTGAGTGTATACTCAATTTTAAAGTTTGCGTCACTCATGCTTCTAGAGATGTACACCACTCATAAAAATAGTGCATCTGTCTAGTAATATTCAGAAATCTGCACATAAATTAGAAACTGAAAAAGGAACAGAAGTGTTGTCCACTAATGCTCCAGCCTTCTGTCACACACTTGCTTTCTGTGGAATTGTTAGCCGATCAGAATGTGGTTTTGTATTGGTATAGTACCTGGCAGGATGAGCAGTAGCAAATCCCGTCTAAACCCTGCCCACCGTCCAGAAATCTGTGACGTCTTGGTAAACTTCATTGTCCATTCCTAATTTTACCCTTTTCCTCAATGTAGTGAAATCTGAGAGATGGTATATGTAATTTGCTGTGGGGTGCAGGGGGCTTGCCGCCTTGGAAAAATGAGACACAAAATAATAGCACTATAACTGCAAGTATTTTTCCTTCATTTTTGCAGGAGCGAGAAGTCCACCTGTACCCTCCCAAATGGGGGGGGGGTGGCTGTGCCCCCCCCTGCAAATTAAATATACCAACTCTGAGTTCGCACTATGTTGAAGAAAGGGTAAACTACGAATAGACACTGAATATTTATGCCACATCTGCATGGCTGTTAATCATGCATGTTTTCCATATGACATGACCCTCTCACCTGTCAAACACTAAGACCATGCCCACATCTGCTCAGAACGGCCTGTGAGGAACTACATTAATACAAAGCCCAGAAAGTCTCTACACCAGGATAGTATTCAAGAATCGGAACACAGTGAAACATGAAATGAAAGAAAGAGAAATATGGTTTCCGCTGCCGTTTGCCTAACTCAGATGCTTTCTTTAGGTAGAAGCCATGTCATAAAATTATTGTAGTTGGCCAGGATTCACAAACACAGAATACAATATGAAATTAAACAAAATCTTTAATGTTTTAAAACCCTTTCATTACTAATCTATTTTATAGAGTAGCAGCAGCAGTCAGGTTATAAAATGCCTAAACGACTACTTTTCTCAAGGAGTAAAATGTACATAAACTAACAAGTGTCCCACAGGGAGAGCTGCTGTCAATGCAACTGCAGTTTGAGGTGGAATTTGGCTGACACCTCCCTCCCATACACGCACCCCCTCCGCCAAAGTTGTGCATGCTCAGTCAAACCTGAAATAAACAAAGACTCAATCAAAACAAAAAAATCCTTGGCACTGTCCCTTTAAGAGAATATGGAATTTCATTACAACCCAAGGGAGGACTGTAATAAAGTTAATTATAATGGAAAGCAAAGGAAAAGAGGAAGAATGGTAATTGTGTACCATCTGGAGTGTAAAGTGGTTGACAGACTGAAAGGTGCAAGAGATTAAAAGAGAGGAATTAATGTGTACACTGGGGATGGCTGATGAAAACCAATTCAGTGCCAAAGTCATTTTCCACTTTGCAGAACTGTAGTAATAGCCCCACCCCCAGGACTGTGATACACAGCTTTGCAGGACATACCTGAAAGACATCTTCACTGAGTTACTGAAAGATCTGAGGCATCCGTTGCTTCCAACTAAGTGTCTGTTTTTGCTCTTGTATTGCACTTTTAATTTGTATTTGCATTCTGTTATCTGCTTGAACTGTCTATACTGTTTTTTTGCCACATTTCACTGTATACTGTACCATTTCAGCTGTAACATAGCTCAGTTCCAGCTTAAGCTGTTTCTGGGTCTGATTTGTAACTTCTGAGCATCAAATTCAAGCCATCTTTGTTGGTGAAGGCCATTCTGCACCCTTGTAGGTGAGTGTTGTTTTAATCCTAGTTTTGAGTCAAAAGGGTTATTTTAACCTTTGTTTTTGCACTTTTCCTCATAGCAGTGGTTAATGTTGGTGGTTATAGATGCAAATGTTTTGCTTGTTAAATTTTCCCTTGGCACTTTGCTTTTGGCCCTCCAAAAGTTTTTTTGTGGCCCTGCTCTACTGTTAGGTGGAACACTAAGCCTAGCCTCAGAGGTACCAACGCAGCAGCCTTTCACCCACTAGCCATTCCTAAGTGTGACTGCCTTTCTCGACCATGTAAATTTACCAACACTATGGATGGACAATTTCCCACAGTTTCTCCAGCCATCTTGGTCGACATGGGCATCCTGAAGCAGTGTAGCTACCACCTCATGTTCACCGACAACCCTCTACTCCTAGTCGACACAAACTCCACTTGTGAGAGATGCAACTATATTAAGAACCTTGAATCCATGCTCTTATCACACAACAGTTAGTATATATAACAATGTGCAAGTTGTCAGCATGCACACCTCACCTCCTACTCAACCCAAACCCACATCACACATATCTACGGAAGTCCTCACCACAATTTTCTAAAGGCATGAAAACTAAAGGAGGTGTATCAACATTCATTAAAGATAAATACCCTTCCAGATTGTGGGTGCAATTAACTGGTGGTAGGACACCTCTTCAAGTTATTGCCATCTGCAGGACCCCCTCTATGAATGAGGACACTCAATCTGCCTCTTTGGATCGATTTGAGAGTATCAAGATACATTTCAACACCATGAATCTGGGTGACTTTAACTACCCATCCATTGACTGGTAAATTACTGGTGCTCAAACTCGCTTGCCCAAAGGTTTCTTGACTTAGTTAACTCCAATGTCCTAGATTAGCTGGATAGCACCCCCACTGTGAGGTCCTCCCTGGTGAGATCTGAACACAAATCAGTCTCATTTGAAGTAGCTGCCCCCCCCCCCCAAACAGCAACTAAAGTAAAAAAACTTCTCCAAAGCAGATTATAACCTCTTACAGGATGGTATAAATAGCTTCACTGCACCTCCCCCCTCAGGTGGAACTGGCAACTATGCCAAGTTGTACACCAGTGCTTTATACAAAACCTGTATAACTACATTGACACAGACATACCTCATAGGACCAAAACAAGCTCCTCAAGGAAGACCAAACCTGCCTGGTGGATGACTGCTATTAACAGGCTTTACAATAAGAGGAAAAAATTGCTATATAAGAGTAAGAAGGAGCAAGCCCTAAACTGGAAACATTCCCTCCTCAGCTTAAATAAGTAATTAAGACTTCTTGTGGTTACATTCATAACCTAAAAGAAAGGCCTTAATGATATCACGTATACTGAGCTTGTGGGCATAGCTAAACTGTTGGCAGACAGATTCTGTGAAAACTTCACTTCTCTGTTCCTGCCAGATGTACTCCATGACATCCATGCCACCTGCCCCTTACTTTGTATCGCTAAAGAGCAGGTCGTAAACGGCCTCTCTAAATCTGTGCATACAGCCTACCTAGACTTAGCCACAGTGTTTGACAATATCCCCCATTTAGGCAAACTCATCCAGCTAGATATCAACCCTTATATTATTAGATGGGTCGCTAACTGGCTCAGTGATAGAACCTATATAGTCAAAATAAGGGAATCCATCTCCAACAATAGACCTATAACCAGATGTATTCCACAGGGATCAGTCCTAGGACCGCTTCTGTTTGGAATCTATTTCTCCGAAGGACAATGAAAAACTAAAGGTCTGTGGCTGACTAAGTTTGCTGATGACTGCAAACTGAGAGCGGTCATAGAATCTCCAAATGATGTCAACAACATACAAGAGGGGCTTACTAATCAATTAGTGCCAAAGTCATACCACACCTTTGGAACAGACTCCCACTTAATGTCAAAGAGCATCTCACTAGCCGTCTTCAAATGCAGTCTGGACAATTGGATGGGTACCCATAAATTTAGCCTGGGGGTTCCACTTTGGACAATAGGTGCTGATCATGGAAATAAGGGTACAACTTGGCTAGGCTTGTAAGTACATTAGCCTAGTAACGTCCTATGATCCGGCTGATGTAAAGGGTGCAGAGGTAAATTGCACTGAGAATGGTGAAGAAATGGCAAAATAGCTGCAGTCTAGAAAATGTTTTAAGCATTGAAATACAGAGGTTCAAGGCATACTGCATGTTGCATAACAAAGTGTAGGAATCATAGAAGCACAGATTACACACCATATAAATACAACATAAGTTGCAGCGTAGTTTAGTACAAGTGCAGTCAGGTATATACCATAGGTAAACCATGTAGAACAAATTAAAATCTAAAGGGTGATAGTCTAGCTATCTCAAAGGCATCACCTCTTTCAGCATCAAGTATTATCGCTGAATGTTTTTAGTCTGCATGTAATGCACTGATCAAATTGTTATTTTTGCACAGATTGATCTTCATCTCCTGTGCTTAGCAAGATTATATATAAGTATGGGGAAACCACCGTTACTGGTATGAAAAAGATTGTGGTTAGCCAGCTAAAAAGATACGAGTCCATAATGCTATATGGTCTTACATTATTTACAGCAATGTATATATATAAATAAACAAACACATATCTATATGTATATAGATGTACTTCATATGTTCCACACTTCAAAATGCCGAATTTCATATGGCCAAGACCATATGATCGACATTTGAAAAACAAAAGTAAAAAACAAACACTTGCCTAAACAGTGCTCTCTTTCTCAAGATAAAATCTTTATAGCCTAAACTGGGTAATTTAATTTCAGACTATTTTACAAGGTTAGTTATACTGAGATTATCCTCTTCCAGTATCCTCTGTTACAGTAAAGTCTGACATACAGGTGTATTTATTTTCTGTCCAGCAGGACCCACTGTTGGTACATTTTTTAATGCAAGCAGCTTTACAAATATATTTTCAACACAAGCACCTGTACAAATCAGTTTGATATACAAATGGCATATCATTCTTTACAAAACTCCAGCTAACTATGCTGACATATGTTACACATCCACTGCCTTATTTCTCCTGGCATTGCTGACAATATCTCTTATGTATATCATCAAGGTATGTATATAAATAAAATATGGATAGATATATAGAAAGAAAATGCACACGTGTATGTATGTTTTAAAGGAGGAGGTCTAGCGGTATGTAAGCTTGGTATAGAAAGAAGTCTCAGTGATACAGGAAACCTTCAGACACTGGATGCAACCCAGTCTGGCTCTGTCAAAGGCAGGCATGCCTGCTGAACTTGCTGGACTTCTTTTAGTAGGTCACTAGAGTCACTAACGAGGGCAAAATACTGCCTACCTTGATTTAGCTATACAATCCACAATCAGGCATTGTAAACAAACTCATGGAATTCGGCATAACCCCTATCTAACTTGCTGGATAGCCAGCTGGCTCACATATGGGGCTCAGGAAGTTAGGATTGAAGAGAGAAACTCCACAAAGAGGTCAGTCATTAATGGAGTCTCCCCATGGTCCCCTACTCTTTGGTATCTATGTTTTGGAAATCAAAGCAAATGTCAAGGGCCTCTGGCTTACCAAGTTTTCAGATGACTGCAAGCTAAGAGCAATCACAACCCCCCCCCCCCCCCCCAGTATACTGACATCTAATGGGAAGGTCTAATACAGACAAATGATTGGTGCCAAAGCCATAACATAAAATTCAATGCCAAGAAATACATAATGGTACCTTTTGGGAAGTTGAACACCCAGGGAAACTACCTTATTTAAAAAAACAAAAACACCCATAAAAGTAGACACAGTTGTCAGGAATATGGGAACTCTGATAGTAACCTTGCTTTCATCAACAAGTGTCTAAGGCAGTAAGAAAATCATTCTGTGTCACTCACCTTATATGAGCATGGCAACTAGGCCCATGGAAGTTATCATGCCACTGTAATCAGCCCTCATCAGACCCATTATTGGTCATAATGCTCCTTCAGTATGTGCCTGACCAGGTACATGCAACAGCTGGAATGTCCACAGAGGTTCCTCATAAAAAGAATACATGCCATAAACACACTATCCTATGCAGATCATCCCAAAGCCCATTCTCTGTACTGTAATCTTGAAATCCTAATGTAATATAATGTAATTTTGAAGTACTTTTTCTGCTCCTTTGTAATCATTTCCACTATCCCAGCTGATACTGCACTGCAAGTTCATCAAGTCCAGCTTTATATTTGCTTGAACTAAACCTCAGCTACCTAACTGCCTATTTAAACAGGTTCATAGGTAGGTAGTAGGCTATCGGCCCTGGGGCCTATATAATCCTAGCCAAAAAAGTTCCCTGGCTTTTGCCACCCAAGAACGTTGTTTTCCTGCGCCCCTGTCTAGCAGAGCCACAGAAGTGATCCCCAGGGTGAATTTCCTATTTCCGATCCAATTATCGAGACTTTTCTTATAGGTTTCCAAGAACTTCCTAACACTTTTCTCTCGGATATCCATTGAAATACATACGTAACTTTGTGTCATCCACAAAGAAATAGCTCCTGTTCTCTACTACACATATGTATGAAGAAAGGAAACTGTATAATATTGGATTCCTCTCAATTGTCCAAATTTTAGCAGAATATCCGGATTTTTGTCTGGTCTGTTCCTCCTAAAATTTGTGTTTTTCTGACAAGTCATTGGACGGTTGAAGTCCTAGGATAATGGCATACATTTAAGTTTTAGGCTTCATATTATACAGAAAATGCATGCTAATGTAAACCCTGTTATTCTAGCAACCTTCTTATTTAAGACCCATATTTAAAATCTGTCCCTCATTTTGGGCCTTGATTCTCCCATTACTTCTGGCTTTGTCCAGATTTTTTACAGGTGGAGGGTGAGCAGTATGAGTGTGACATTAATAAATCCTTACTGAGTACAATAGCAACGCTTTTAATTTGTCTAGCATATGGGTGTCTTATAATTAAATTATCAGAAAAGATAGACACTTAAAAAAGGAGTAAGTAGAAATAACATACTGCAATGCTGAACAGAAACCCATCCCTACCTTCTGCCATGAGTGGGTGAGCTGACAAAGCCCGAGTAGCTAGTCAAATTTTGAGTCAGCCGGGTTGAAGCTAGCAAATGTTTTGACTGTGGATGAAACTCCAGAGTATGTTCTACATATTTGCTTTGAAAACTGCCTGGTATTTGATCCATCTTTTTTTTTTTTTTTTTTACTCCTGTATCTTTTTATTTCCAAATAATTTTGTTAAACCATTCATAACATATCAATCATAACATTTTAAACAAATACTTGCAGTATTTACAAACAGCCTGACATCAATAATAAAAAACAATGATACATAACTGTAAATTGTTTCATTTGTTTACTTTTATCAGAGTGGGTCTGTTGGCAGTTGCAAAGTATCAATTAATGAAACTTTTTTCCATGGGTTATTTACCATTATACAATGACCCCCCCATTAATAATCCAAAATGTGCACCCTGATTGGTCAGCATGCACGTTGTAAATCAGAGTTACAGTAATGGAAAAAGGTCCGGTCGCCCGGACTTTTTCCATTAGTATAACTCTTGCAACGGAGAAAGCAAGATCTTTGTTGCTTTTTACACACTGTCTCGCTATATTAAACGAGTTTAACATAGCGAGACAGTTTTAAAAAAAGTAATGGAGATCTTATGGGTTTAACATAGCAAGACAGCTTTAAAAAAGCAACAGACATTCTCCGTTGCTTTTATTAAAGCTGTCTCCCTATGTTAAACTCATTTAACATAGCAAGACAGTTTGTAAAAAACAACAGAGATCATGCTTCCTTCGTTGCTTTTGCCCACAGCTCTGATGTACTGCGTAAGCATACGCATGTGCAGTACATCAGAACTGCTGCAGAATACCAGACAGCTGCGGAAGGGCAGCAAAGAGGCATTATACAATGCCATTATTTAAGAAAAGTAATTTTTTTTTCTTAAATAATGTCATTGTATAATAGCAATAATCCACTTCTGGGTGTGGGTAATGCTGGATTTACCCACAGTTGTCTGTTTGGCCACTCGGGCTTCACCTTGTGACCAAACCACACCAACTGTGGGGTAAATCCAGCATTACCCACACCCAGGCGTGGGTTATTGCTATAATGGCTTTGGATGTGTTCTTAGTTCTTTAATTTTGATTTCCTTCAGTACTGAGCTTTTCAGTAAAGTTAAAAAGTCTTTCAAGGTAGGCGTTGACTTTGAGTTGCATCTTCTAGTTTTGCATTTCTTGGAAATTGCTAAAATTGTCCATAATATGTACGTTTGTTTTGTTCAGATAAGGGTCTTCATTAACATTCAATAGAATTAAAGCTTTAGATAATACAAATGATTCATTAAATAACGGCTAAAGGAAATTGTGAATAGCTTTCCAGAAAGGTTTAATGTTAATACAATTGTAAAAAATATGGTTCCAGTCAGATTTACACACCTCCAACATATTCCATTAATGTTAGAACTAATTCTAGCCATCTTTTGTTGTATTTTGATGTAGTTGCAGCTTAGTTCATATTTCACACTATGTTGTACAATGGTATATTTTTTCTCGTTGGACTCCAACCAGGTCTCTACAGTGTAGATAAATTTGCCACTTTGTAACCACACAGGATTTACTGTAACCTTTGAATGGTTGTGGTGGTCCTGCAGTCGAATCCTGGATGTTTGGATAAACATTTGTGCTCCTATTTTAGATCAAGAGTTTTATGTACTTGAACAGTGGAGCAACTAGTTGCAAGATCAAGAATTGTTGGTGCTTAACTCTGTCAGGATGACTGTTGAGATACTAACTTTCCAACTTTTGGTGGTTTGTGATAATAGGACATATCAGAATGAGTGCTGTATTAATTCCTGGCTTGGAGCTCTGTTTACTATTTGGGACAACTTATTAACTGGGAGATTTTGGCAGATTGGAGCTGGGCATTGCTTGGATATATCATCAGATAGTGCTGTTTTATGGCAGCTTTTATTTATGTATTTATTTTGTATTTGCTGCTATGCATTTTAATAGCATGTACTCTGTTAGCCTTAAATGGTCATTCATTTTTTTACAATATATATATATATATTTTTTAATTTGTATTATACATTTCTTTATGTTGATTGCATTTAAAACTGAAGTTGAAGTACTGTAGAGCAATTGATTCCTGCAAAAAAAGTTCCAGGGAAGCACACATGACTAATTTGCATAAGCTGTGCCCCTGGACTGCCATACTTGTATATATCCTTCACCAACAAGACTGGTGTAAAGCTACAGACCGGAACATTCTTACCTTTGTAGCACTACAGCAGAATCACACTGGCATACTGCACTGTGCAATCATGCTACAAACAGATTTTGCATTTCTGAATCCTGACTAGTATGTCATATTTTATATTGGCTATCTTTTCTCCCAGTGATACCATAATAAACTGACTACTAGTTTTAATGTATTCATTCTCTGTGGTCATTGACATGGTATAGCATATAATAAAGCCCTTCAATCCATGTATGAGAAAGTACTAGTGACTATCCGGCAGTAATATCCTTTAAATTTTTGAGATTTTCAAAATCACTTTGTATTTACTAATACATGATTGCCTGGCATGGGAATTCAAAATTGTGCTTCAAAATATCTCTGTTTCCAAAATTGCTTATCTTCGCAGTTTCGTGGTAACGTCTCTGGACCTTAAAAATGGTTTGTATTTTTTCTCTATTGTACTGCCTAACTGCTGAGTAAACCCTCTGCAGTTTTGTTTATATTGTGACTTTTGAAAGCTTATTAAACATCTCTGACTATGAAAACATTCTGTAAATTATATTATTTTATGTACTTGATGACATTCATTCACTCATGCAGTACAGCACATTTAAGAAACTGGACTTTGATATGAAAAGCTGATGCTGAAGACAATAGGTGTGCAGATTTCCCATGTGTGTTTTCTTTTCCAAGATTTATCTGCCAAGGAGACAAAGGGTTAGAGAGAGCTCCTCAGCCTAATTCCTCCCAAGTCAGCAAACAAATAAATTGTGTCATGTGCGTCACTGACTGCAAAGCTTGTTAGCAGCTCCCAATCTAGAAGAGATTACTTTAGCTTAAATCAGGTCTTGCATCTAAGAAAAGATACCACAGATATGGGATAAAGCATGACGTCTTACATCAGGGAATTGTCTCCCTTACCAGATCAGTGGTACTGTACATAGTACTCAGTTTTTCAACTCCAGATCAGTAAGAAAGTGTTCCTAATCCTTCAAAACTCATTAAAAAAAAAAAAAAAGAAAACTTTGGCTAACTACAGGATGACTCAGATTTGAAATATGGAGTGTGTTCTGATTTCATGCTGTTTAACAGATCTCATGTCACATGGCATTATACTTTTCAAACAGCACTTCACTTTATATATCAGCATTTTTTCTATCTTTAGAAGGTTGACGGTGTAAATATTTACTGTATCCTGCAGTGGAGTTTGAAGGTCAGACTCTTCCTGATCTTGAATGCCCACTTTTATATTGACATTAATCACAATAGGAAGAAAAGGATTCTAAATGCACTCTGAGGGGGTTAAGTGACCCCTTTCTGCTTCTTAATTCAGTGACATTATTACTGGTTGTGCAGCATTATATCATCTCTCCCACCAAGTCCCCAAAAAACAGTGAAAGTTATTAAGAAAAACAAGACCACATATTACAATATAGGAATCTTGAACCACAGAACAGAAAATCAGGAATGTTGTAAAAGGATTGTGTTACTTTATCTCCCTGGTCGAGAAGGGAGGAGGGAACCCTGTCTGCAGTCTAGCTGACCACAGCTCATTTTATGTATCTAGTTGCTAAAGAGTCTGTTGAAGGGACAAGGTCTGAGTGGCAGTTTTGTTGGCCCACTTATCCCAGGAGAGCAGGGATATTTCGCATAAGGCCACAAGCCTTCAGCTGTTAATGCGAACCTTATTCCAGTAGCACTTGTGTAACATATGCACACTGGGTACTGGGCAGGACATTGGATAGGGCATAACAACAATGCCCCTCACAGCTTTCAGATTAGTACTGTTCTTCCTGCTCCCTAGACACTTACATAAATTATTCCACACTTGCAGGGATGCAGATCAAGAGAGGTATGTTTAGTCTCTTCCCACGTCATTAGCTGCCATAACAGAAGCCTTTTTAATGTATACTCCTGAATACTTAATGTTATCTTGCTCCCATAAATACAGGCATTGCTAAACCTTTTCATGTGTGGGTGCATCATTTGCAGCTTTAGACTGTGCTTTAACTTCATTAATTTTTATATTCCAAAAAAAAAAACCTTGAGACTGCCTCAAAATGTTCCATAACACTGATGTCCTTTCCTGGATTTATCAGGTACAAAATAATATTGTTGGCAAATAAAGCCAATTTTTCTTGATTACCGTACCAATTATATCCTTGAATTTGAGTCCATTATTTTCTTTGCCAGAGGGTTTAATATAAAGCAGGTAACAAAGGGAAAAAATGATACCCCTGTCTGGTTCTTTTGTTCAGACAAAACTTATCGGAGAGGAACACTCCCACTTACATTGTCTCTGATCCCTCATATTTCCTTCTCCTTGGCATTACTATTGTATCAGGAAATGCGCATGCTTCTGTTGCCCTGCTTACTCTGTCAAGTGCTTTCTCTGCATCAAGACCCACTAGCAACAGTGTTATTTTTCTTCATTCTTTTCCCTCTGGATCATCATTGTTCTTGTAATGCCAAATGTTTGGCTCCCTCCACAAAACCATATTGATCTGTAGCTATAAATGTTGGGGATACCTTCACCATTATTTCAGCTAGTCTAGACATAAACATGTTATAATCGTGTTAAACCAAGATGCTGAGTAGTGAATAACAACTCAAAACTAACACTACTGAAATGGCAGCAGGAGCGAGTCTCAAGTCAAAGATTTAGTGATTTTTTTGTTCTGTTTTTATTTAGAACATCTTCAGAAATGTTTTAAAAACCTCTTCATAGTGTATTTAAAACCTGTCCAATTAATCTTGTGACTTTTCTGAGAAATCAAAGTGCAAACATTTAAATGAACAAGATTCCAATCTACATTAGGCAGAGCTCCTCGCCAACACTCTTCAAGAGAAACCTTGACGAGTGGATGGGAAACAGAAAGTTTACCCCGGGATCACTGCTGGACAGAGGCACAGGGAACTAATCTAAGGGGGTGGTGAAAACCAACACATTCTGGCTCTGCTTATAAATGCCTTTGTGCAGATAGCCTAGTACCTACCTATGAACCTATAATGTTTATTAATGGAAAAGTGTTCTGTTCCCTTCTTGTAGTATGCGGTGTTATGACACTATTCTGACTTACAGCATAAGTTCATGGTTTGTCAAATTTTGGTGACAAGCTTACAACTTCTTAGACTTTAAGAAGCCTGACTGCTTTTATCCCATGTTAAAATTTACTATTATCCATATACTTAATAATTATTTATTATATATGCATATGTATATATATATATATATATACACACACATACATGTGTGTGTGTGTGTATATATATATATATATATATGTCGCTGTACAGAGTGGAACAGGAAATTTCCCATTCTCTTCACTGTAGTGCAATCTCGGAGTTGGTATATTTAATTTGCAGGGGGTGGTGTGCATAAACATAAAAAAGTTTTTTTTTTTAATTGATGTTTTGGTCTTGACCATATGAAGTTCAAAGTTTTGAAAGTTTGAGCTTCCAAAGTAGATCCATATACAGTGGATATAAAAAGTGTACACACCCCTGTTAAAATGCCAGGTTTTTGTTATATAAAAAAATGAGCTCACAATAAATCATTTAAAAACTTTTCCCACCTTTAATGTGGCCTATAATCTGTACAATTCAATTGAAAAACAAATCTGTTAGAGGAAAAAAATAAAAAATGTACAATAAGCTGGTTGCATAAGTGTGCTCACCCTTAAACTAATACTTTGTTGAAGCACCTTTTGATTTAATTACAACATTGAGAGGAAGCTAGGTGTGAGTCAGTTGGATATGTATTTGGAGTTGAGATGAAGTGAGGTAGTTCATAGGTTCATAGGTTGGTACTAGGCTATCAGCCCTAGGGCCTATACAAGCCTAGCCATAACAATTCCCTGGCTATTTCTTCCCACATTATTTACTTTCCTGGACCCCTGTAAGCGTGTTGTAACAGGTTTTAGAGACTGAGTGAGCAGGGCAGAGGAGGGTAAAGGGTGAGCCAGAGCCTGCAGAGGAAGGAATGCAATGATCAGATGGTGTGAGGCATGGTGGCTAGGGGAGAGGAGAGGTAAAAGGAGGATTACTGGTCAGGATTGGTGCATGAGCATAACCAGAGACTTTTTAAGTGAGTTTTTAGAGCAGTCTTGAAGTGATTGCAAGAAGGTATTGTGGTTATAGGGGGCGTTGTTCCATAATCTGGATATGATGCAGGAGAAGAGTGCTTCTCCCAGTGTGTTCATGGGTTTGGTCACTAGAAGTAGATTTTTGCTGCTGGACCATAGTGGCCTAGTGGAGCAGTAGGGCTGGAGAAGGTTTTGAAGGGATAGGACTTTAACAGGATGGTTTACTAACTTGTGGGAGAGAGAGAGTTGATTCAGGTGAAGAAGCTGAGGGAGTTCAAGCCTGTCAAGTTCTCTAAGTAAGATACAGTGGTGGCTGCGATAAGATGCACCAGTGACAAACTTAGCAATTTTATTGTAGCAAGCCTTGAGCTTGTTTAGGTCTGTTTGTCTAAGGTAGGTAAGTATAGGAGAGGAGGTGGGAATTGGCAACAGAAATTCTGGCTGTCTTGGTGAGGAATTGTTTGTTTCTGTACAAAGCACCTAGTTTTTTGTGAACCTTTTTATGGTAAGAAAAATGTGAGTGTCAAATCTGAGATTGTTATCAATCTCGACACCAAGTAGTTTGGTATGTTCTGTTGGGGAGATGATGGTATTGTCTTTGGCTAGAATATTAAAGTGGGGAATAACTGGGTTAGGTTTAGTGGGTTGGAAGATAAGGAGTTTATTCTTGCTTGGGTTGAGTAATAACTGGGCATTAAGTAGCCAGCTTTCTACAGATGAAAAGCCTTCCTGTGTGATATTGTGAAGATCAGGTATAGTTGGGGCTGAGCAGATGTGGGTGGTGTTATCTGCATACTGTATAAGAAAAGCATCCTTGGTGGCTGTGAATAGATCATTGGTGAGGAGTGAGAATAGTAGGGGACCAAGGATGGAGCCTTGGGGAACACCGAGTGTAACAGGAAGTCAAGGAGATAGGTCATTATGCCAGACAACTGATTGCTGGTGGCCAGTTAGATAGCTGTGAAACCAATCAGTAGCTGATTGGAAAAAGGATAGGTTAGGGAGAACAGAGAGTAATAGTTTGTGTGAGACCATGTCAAAAGCCTTGGCTAGATCCAGAAATATAGCAGAGGAGAACAGGCCATTATTTTTATGATGAAGGATAGCATTAGTGAAAGAGAGCATGGCACTCGTGGTGCTGTGGTATGGCCTGAAGCCATGCTGGGTGCTGGATAGGAGGTTATTAGCCAAGAGGTAGTGTAAGACTTGAGAATGTATGCATTTCTCAAGTATCTTGGAAAGTGGAGAAAGGATGGCTATGGGGCGGTAATTGGAAAGTTCAGTGGAGGAGCCACCTTTATGGAGGGGAATGATTTGGGATATTTTCCACAGTGTGGGGACATAGCTTTCTGATAAGGACCGATTAATTAAGATAGAGACTTGCTAAGCTAGGTCTTCTGTTGCTGTTTTTAGGTATTTATTCAGAGGTGAGATTGCCAGCTGCAAGTTTTGTAGGCTTAAGTTTTAATAGAAGTTTTTTTTATATATGAGGTAAGTACGGATGAAAAAGAAAAGACTGTGGGCAGTGCATTTGGTTTTGATATGGGGAGGGTGGGTAGAGGGTTGTGTTGTTTAGTCAAAGACAGAATGGTTTCAGTAAAGTGTTTATTGAATGAGTCAGCAATACTGCTGGTGGAAGGGGGGTGAGTGGTAGGTGGGGGGTGCCTACTTTACCTGGATGGAGAATGGAGTTTATTGCGGACCAGAACTGCTTAGAGTTATGATGGGAGAAGTATAGGGCAGACTGATAATATTGGGTTTTATCTTCTTTTGTTTGCTTTTTGACCTTATTGTGTAACTCTAGGAATGACTGTCTAGAGGAGGGGATTTTGTTAAGCTCCAGTGTTCCCAGACCTCATTTCTGATTTTCATTAGCGCCGTGGTGCTTTTTTGTAACCAAGGTACTGTGTTTTGACTCTGGCATTTCTTATGGGGACATGTGTGTTAAGGATGTTTAGGAAGGTGCTATTGAAGAAGTGGACAGCTTCTTCCAGATTGAGATACTTTAGTGGTGTCCAATCACATTTTTGAAGGGGTGAGATAAAGCAGAGAGGATTAAATTTTACCCAATTTTGGATTTGCCTATAGATGATGGGTTTAGCACAATTTAAGTGGTGTCTCAGAAGGAATGTTGGAGTGTGGTCACTGAGGCTGTCTGGTAGACAGCAAAATATGAGTGAGGGTCTTTATTGACTAATATCCAGTCGAGAGTAGTATGTTTGCTAGAGTTTTTATTTATCCGGGTAGGTGACTATTAGTTGGGAAAAAACATGAAGGTTTAGGTGGTGGGCTGGATGATTGTTACTGCGAGATAGCCAGTTTATATTAAAATCACCTAGGATTATAGTTTCCTGGGGTAGGGAATGGTTAACCCAGTTCAGGAGGTTTTCCAGGGGTGGGATGTTTTGGCCAGGTGGGAAGTAACATTCTATGATGTTGATTGTTTTATTTGGGTTTAGTCTGAGGTTGGCATATAGGATTTCTTCATTTCCAGTGTGGGGGCAGATGTGTTAAGGATCTGGATGTTGAGATGGTGTTTAAATATTAGAGCCACCTGTTGGGAGTATTTCCTCACTTTCGATGTGAGGTTTAAGCCAGGTTTCGGTCAGGACAAGAATAACAGGAGAGTATAAAGCTATGTTGGCATTTAGGTCATGGGTTTTATTAGTTATACTTCTGATATTAAGACACATGAAGAGGAGGTCAGATGGCTTTATGTTAGTTGTGAGAAGGAGCAGCTATTAGGCACATTTTTAGGTAAGAAGTTGGTAATGATAGGACCAGGGTTAGGGTGGATATCACCACTGAGGGCTAATTTAGATAGGGCAGTAAACATAAGTTTTATAAATCTGGTAATTAACCTGTCATATTTTAGGGATATATATATTTTTTTAATATAGTATGCAATAAACGTAACCTTGCATTGCAATTCTTGGGTAAAGAATCTGTCCTATTTTTACTATTTATAATTATTTTTAGCATTCCACTCATTCTGCATTGTACGTACGTCTTCAAATGGAATCAGAGATTGTATTAAATGATAGCCATAAGTTGTCTCAAACAAGTCTGTAGATACATAGAATTGTAATAGTCCCTGTAGGCTATCAGAATACTTTATTTTTTAGCCCCTTTGATTACTTTAAGAATTTCTGAGTTTTCTTAAGCTTATCACTTTTTTGTTTTAAGTTACAGAATGCAGCATTAGATTCATTTGCTGGCCTTAACAATTTTATATAAATAGGCGCAAAGAATTCCACAATCTGCGGTATATAACTCTTGAGTATCATGTGTAGTACACTGTAAGCTTTCTTGAGTTCGATTTTAGTTCAAGTTTATTGTCCACAATCATATCTCAAGCTTTGATTTCATTTTCTCCCCTTACTCTTTTAGTCTCTCCTCTTCGCCTTGCAAACATCTAATGATAACCTCATTTAATGGAATTAAAGTTGGGGCTGTTGTTTCTGCAACAGGTGTTGTTTCACCTGTTAGCTAACCTGGAAAACTATTGATCAGTGAGTGTGAGTTAAATAGTAGGTGAAATGATGGATGTGGTCCTGAAGAAAGGCTTAGAATGTTCTTGTTTCAGAATGGGCTGCTTAATGATTTCCAGTATCAAGTTCATGGCAGGTATGTTGATCAGAATGACCTGATCCATTGTAAGTAAGTGAAAAGGAATATAGATAGAGGTGCATGTGTGTATATACATACATATATATATATATATATATATATATATATATATATATATATATATATATATATATGTATGTGTGTGTGTGTATATATATATATATATATATATATATGTATATGTATGTGTGTATATATATATATATATATATATATATATTTTTTTTTCACCACTTAAAGAAAGACCAGTTAGAATTTTTGATAATTTTCCAATGAGTTAATTGATAAGTACATGGCTGAGATTTGCATTTAAGGAATGTTTGACATTTTTCCAGTGTTTCAGTCTTGAAAGGCAGGTAGCTGAGGCACTGAATGGAATAAAATAATTTTAAGAACTAAAGTGGTTTACAGATATGTGTGCACAGAGCTTTGTGCAACAGGACATAATTTATATGAATTTCATCAAAGACTTGGCCTTGATCACAACATAGGCTTCTTGCAGAAATGGCACAGGTAGCAGTATGTGTGGAAAGCTATGTGGCTGGGTAGAGAAGATCATAGCAGTAAATGGAGGATAATAGTAAACAGAGTTCTCTGTGGATACGATGGTGAAAGTGGTATGCCACGTGCTCTCTTCAAGGTCCTACCCTATTTAATGTGTTCATCTCTATGCACAGGCCTTGATATATAATGCAATGATTTTACTTCAACCCATTAATTATTTTTTTATATATTTCATTTAATTATGAAATGCACAAATGGAATGATAACCAAGAGCCACAGTACAGTGGCAGAAAACAAAACAGCTGAGGCATTTAAAGTAGCATGTGATTCCCTTCAGGGGTTTGTCAGCTTGCCTGGCAGTGATGAGTGGAAAGCAGGTTAGAATCTGGATCTTGGAGTGAACAGTATATAGCTGTAGTTAGAATAAAAAGGTCAGTAACATTATACAGATCTGAAATTTAGCAGCAGAAAGCAGCTACCATAGTTTGGCAATTGTAACTTTCATGAAATAAAAGGCATTTGCATTCTTTCTTAGATGGACTCACACATAATTCACTGGTTCAGTACACTTAACTGGTTAAAAAATAAAAGTACATTAATACTCCATTCCTATTTTGACCTTTACCAGTGACTATTGAACTGCTGTACTATCTCTGTGACATCTTTGCTACTCCCTAAATATTACATGTTCTTTTCCTGCCACATTCTGATGGTGCCACTGATGGGGGCACAGCATCCCCTCATCTGGGTGTCAGTCTCTGACAGTGACATATAGTGTTCTAACACCATCCTGCATTATAATGGTGCCACAGATAAGGGCAGAGTATCTCTTTTCCCTATGCACTGTACGCAGTTGGTAGAATTTAATGCTCTGACATCTTTCTTACTGACAGCAGTGATCAAGGGCAGGAAAACTGTATGGGACCTCTTATTCTTCTGTGTAGTAAGTAGAATGTGATAACTTTGACCTGCAACTATTCTGTAAATGAGGGTCAGTGTTCCATGCTTCAGGTAAGTAAAATGAAAAATATCAAAGTTACAAAGCCAAGTTTACATTATGTAACATGGACACATTGCTATAGTGTTTTGTATTTTTGTCTCAGATTTTCTGAGTTCTGATCTCATATTTGTTACATGAGTGGCCATTGTTGTGCAGCGGTTAGCATTGCTACCTCACAGCAAGTGGTTCTCTAGTTCGATTCTCGGCTGGGGTGCCTAATATGTGGAATCTGCATGTCCTACCTGCAGTCATGTGGGTTTCCACCAGGTGCTCCAGTTTCCTTCCACATTCCAAAGACGTACTGCAGGTGGCCCTAGGTGTGTGTGTGTGTGTGTGTGTGTGTGTGTGTGTGTGTGTGTGTGTGGGTGCGCGTGTGTGTGTGTGCGCGCGTGTGTGTTTGGGTGCACGCGCACGTGTGTATGTGTGTGTGTGAGTGTGCGCGCGCGTGTGTGTGTATTTGCCTTCTGTGGAAGATTGGGTGCTGGGATGGCAACTTGACACCATAAAACTCCAATGGCAATCATTCTGCGGGCAGTTGTTCTTCTGTGGTGACCGAAAAAGCCGAAAGAAGAAGATCTCATATTTGCTTCATAAACTACATTCTACATTCATATAAGGTGCATTACATAAATATTCATAATGAAGTCTCCACTGAATGATATTTTTTTACATTTTGGGCTCAAAAGATTGAACACTGACAGAAGTATGAGTCAATATTTGTAAAATTAATTTCAGCCTCAATAGCAATCATCAATAATTTTGGAGTGTTTTCACAGCACTTATCATAGGACCTCATTAGCTGAAGCACTGTAACACTAATTTCACAGTCTCTGTACAAAATCCCCTTTTGGGACAGAGCTATATAATAACAATACCATACTTCATGAGGCTATGTTCCATAAATGTGAAATTGAACATTTTGGCTCAAAATTTAATTTATTTGTATAAATTAGCATTTATTTTGAGCATGGATATAACAGTGGTGCAGCGGTTGCGTTGTTGCCTCCCAGCAAGAGGTTCGCTGGTTTGATTCTCGGCTGGGGTGCCTTCTGTGCAAAGTCTGCATGTCCTCCCTGCATTCCTGTGTGTTTTCTCTGGGTACTCCGATTTCCTCCCACATTCCAAAGACATGCATCTGGAGCATTTCTCCCCCGGCCTCTGCTGAAAATAGGCTCTGTCCCAGTCGGACTTTCCCGTTCAACAAATATTAAATAAATAGAAACATAAGTAGAATGATAACGGAAGGGAGCAGTCATTAAGGAGGGATGTTGTGAGAAGCAATTGCACTGGCTGGATTCAAAAGTGTAAGTAAGTAGTGAGGTCCTATAAGACTGGATGTGAAGGTGAACACAAAGTTCCATACTTCTTGGGCCAGCTTAAATGATGAACATCCTGTGGCATTCTGTGGAGAAAGGCATAAAGGGTGCCTTTATAATGAAAGCAAGCCTGCAGTATTATTCTAAGGGTATAATGGCTGGAGGTAATAGAAAGTTTACAGACCAGATGATGGCAGAAGTTAAGATGTAGGAGATTATAGAAAGTAGTGGGGAATAGAAAAGTAGCTGGTTTGGACAACAGGAATGGTGTTAGTGGATGTTAGGTGTTGACAGTAATTGTTATGAATATCTAGTAGGTGAATAAATCTGCATATTTTGTTGTGATATTTTTGTAAGAGAATAATATTGGATGTGCTACAGATGAGGTGAGAAGGAGATAATCACACACACTAGCAATGCTGTATCTAGAATAAGAGGTAAGGTGACTTGCATATTTATAGCAGAATTTAGAAAGAGTCAAGAGTTATGCCTAGATATCTGTATGAGTCATTAAAAGAGACAGTTACCGACATGTCTGACTGCTGTATCAGGATCTAGCAGAGATTTTCTGTGGGTTGCCAAAGAGCATTGTCTCGGTATTGATAGAATTCAGTAGTAGGTTATTGCAAAGAAAGACAGAGATTGTTAAGATAGTTGTGTAAGGAAATTTATAAATCATTACTGTTTTGCCTTTCTTGACATGGATTAAGACTTCTGTGTAAAGGATGGGTTGGCAATTAGAGAGGTCAGAGGGGAGATTTTTAATGAAAAGTGAACAGTGTGGGCCCAAGTATGTGACATTGTACCCCCATTGTTAATCACACCAGTCAAGGGAGGACTGTGAGAAGACAAGGTCGGTTAGTACAGCGAGGAGACAGTGATCAAGCATATCAAATGTCCATTCCAACACTACACAAATTGTACCCCTTGAGAGGGCTTCTATCCATAGTGTAAAAAAAAATAAGTTGCCATGTATGAGGCAGTAATAATAATGTGTGTTGTCCATTTTCATTCTTCCTCAAAGTATGAGTTCGGATCCGACCCTCAGATTAGCACTGGCCACATATTCCAGACTTTCAGATTCATTTTTCAGGCTCCTCCTCCTACACATTATGCTTTATTCCATCTCCATTGCCTCGGATGTCATACGTCTTTAGTTAAACAGAGACAGGTATAGATAGATAGAAAAGGCAGTGGTGAAACCCAGAACTATAAATTTCAATAACTGTCCAAAAGGTTTCTCCAGAAGTAAAGGATGGGGGATGGATGGGAGGGAAATTGAGGACGAATGAAAATGGCCAGCACAAATGCCTAGTTATGGTGAGTACATAACCTTTACACCTGACATTGTCCTTTTTATTCTTCATCAGCATATGGGACAGAGTCCCCAGCTGCATTGATCTTGGGTGGCTCTCATAGAAGGATATTCCGGAGTATCCTGGAATCAAAAGTGGCTCAGTTTCTGGAAATAATATCCAATTTGTAATAAGAAACAAAAGTTTGGACTATGTAGCTGCAGCACAAATATCAATAGAAATTATTTTTTGCAAACAAGAAACATCTTTGTTAAATGATCTCGTATGACCTAGGCAATCTTACATTTATATAAATGAAAATAAACCATATTGACACAATCTCAGTTGCAAGCATTATACATTACAAACCATGCCAACACAACTGTAGCTGCAAACATTATACATCACTTATAATATATCCAGTCATTGTCAGTCAGCCATTACATAGCTCATTCAAATTGTGACTTCTTTTAAACCTTGTTCCTCCTCTGCGTGTATTGACCCCCCCCAATTCCCATTTGTTTCCTATGTAATTTGCTGCTACCCTTTTCTACAGATCCAAATTCCAGTTGTTTTATCTCTGTTACTAGCTTTGCCACTTCTAGTAAGGTTGGCTTAGACTTTGATGTCCATTTTCTATAACTGCTTTTTGGTAGCCGTCATAATTAGACTCAGCAAGGCCTTATTGTGTCTAGGCAATTCCAATTCTGTATTGTAGCTCAAAAAAATAATTATCTTAGTTACACCAGTTTGCTCACCCAGTATCTCCAACAGGGCAGAGTGCGGGGAATCTTTAAAGTCTGCCAACTCATTACACTCCCAGAAAATATGTTCACAGTTAACTCTTTCTTCTCCATCACACCTCCAATATTTGCTGTCTACCTGAAGAAAAATTCTTTGGAGTCTACTTGGGGTATAAAAATACCCATGTGAACACTTCCAAGCAAAGATCCTAAATCTTCCAGACTTTGTTGTGTATTTGAGAGACATACATATATCTCCCATTTGTGAATTGCTTATCCAATCTTTTCTAACCTCCTCTGAATGATTCTTATAGTTATCAAGCAATATTTTATATGTTCTACTAATTATTCCTTTCTTAATGGCAACTTCTGTTCTAGACTCTACTAAAACCTCTACCAGTGCTGGTCATTCATTTAGGACCCCTATTTCTTTCTCTGTGCATGTACTCTGATATCAGTCCGTAATAGGGAAAGCAATCTGTAACCTGCAATACAAATAAGTTCTTGGCATCTTCCCATTCTGTTACCTTTCCCTTCTATACTTATTTGCTCCCAGTATCTTGTTTCCTTTCCCATTTTTCTTCAATAAGTTCCAGGCCCCTCTTGGCAATTGCCTGTATCCCTAATTGCAGTCATCCCTATCAGCAAAATCTCCTTTCTCCATTCCTGTGCTTTCTTAGCTCTTAGAATACTTTGAGCTACTTTATGAATATAATAGTCTGTATGATTACTGTTATTCTCCATAAAGGTCTGCATCCAAAATTCCAGTCTCTCCTTGTTTCTTGAGCTTCCCCCCATTTTATCATTATCCCTTTCCACTTTGAATTATAGTTTTCTATTTGTACTATGTATAGGTGCCTTAACTGCGTTGCTGTGAAATACCCCTTCAAATCGGGTAATCCCAATCTTCCCAGTTCTATTGGAAGAATATCCTTATCCCACTTTACTCTTGCAGTCTTCCCATCCCAGATAAAATCCTTCAGCTCTTTTTTAATTGCTATCCACAACTTCTCCTCTGGTTGATAAAAACTGTGACCTATGTAAAAGACAAAAGGGACTTAAAACATTAACTTAAAACATTTAACTGCTTGTATCTTACTATCGATATTCATATAACAGAGCTTACATTTTCTCATTGTTTGCATTATCTTTTGTTTAGTCTCTTCACACATATCCTTAGCTGCCACACTGAAATAATTTTTAATCCATACTCCTCCTTCTTCTCTTTCGGCTGTTCCTATTAGGGGTCGCCACAGCAGACCAACTGTTTCCATTTCTTCCTGTCCTCTGCATCTTGCTCTGTCACACCAACCACATGCATGTCCTCTCTCACCACATCCATTAACCTTATCTTAGGCCTCCCTCTTTTCCTGTTACTTGGCAGCTTCATCCTTAGCATCTTTTTTCCAATATACTCTGCATCCCTCCTCAGCACATGTCCAAACCAACGTAATCTTCCCTCTCTGGCTTTGTCTCCAAACCTTCCAACCTGGACTGACCCTCTAATATACTTATTCCTAATCCTGTCCATCGTCGCCGCACCCAGTGCAAAGCTTAACATCTTCAACTCTGCCATGTCAAGCCCTGACTCCTGCCTTTTTGTCTATGTCACTGTCTCCAACTCATATAACATAGCTGGTCTCACTACCCTCTTGCAGACCTTCCCTTTCACTCTTACTGATACTCTGCTGTCACAAATCACTCCTGACACTCTTCTCCACCCCACTCCATCCTGCCTGTACTCTCTTCTTCACCTCTCTTCCACACTCACCATTACTCTGAACTGTTGATCCCAAGTACTTAAACTCATCCACCTTTGACACCTCTACCCCCTGCATCCTCACCATTCCTCTATCCTCCCTCTCATTCACACACATATAGTCTCTTAGTCCTGCTGACTTTCATTCCTCTTCTCTCTAGAACATATCTCCACCTCTCCAGGGTTTCCTCCACCTGTTCCCTACTCTCTACAGATCACAATGTCATCTGCAAACATCATAGTCCATGGGGACTCCTGTCTGATCTCGTCTGTCAACCTGTCCATCACCATTGCAAATAAGAAAGGGCTCAGAGCTGAATCCATACTCCTAAATACTTCATTTTGTCATGTCCCCATAAATATGGATATTGCCAAACAGTTTATATGTGGGCACATAATTTATTGCTATTGCCTTTGTTTTACCTTCATTAATTTCATATCCCAAAAAGGTTCAAAACTGTCTCAATATGTTCCACAACACTGTAATATCCCTTTCTAGTTTTGTCAGGTGTAAAATAATGTCATCTGCAAACAGAGCCAGCTTTTCTTGACTACCATACCAATTATATCCCTGAATTTCTGAGCCATTATTTTCTTTGCCAATGGTTCTAAATATAATGCAAATAACAAAGGGGAGAGAGGACACCCCTGCCTGGTTCCTGTGCTCAAGCAGAGATCATCAGAGAGGGCTCCACTCACTTAAATTTTCACCTCTGATCCCTCATATATCCTCCTAATCAACCTTATAATTTTATTAGAAAATCCAAATGTTACCACTGTTCTGCTCATAAAGTCCCAGCTTACTCTGTAAAATGATTTCTCTGCATCAAGTCCCACCAACAGAGGTATTTTCTTACATTCTGCTTCCCTCTGCATCATCAGTGTTCTGTTAATGTTGTCAAATGTTTGTCTCCCCTTCACAAAACCGCATTGATCCATATCTATCAATTTTGGCATCACTTTTGCCATTCTTTTAGCCATTATAGATGTAAACATTTTATAATCATGGTTTAGAATTGATATGGGCCTGTATGAAGCTGGATTTTACCCTCTGTGGGTATTACTGCTACCACCACTTCAAGGATGTTGGCACTTCTTCTCTTAAAATACTGTTGAACAAAGCCTTTCAGATTTGTATCAGTATGTTCCCTCTTAGCTTCCAAACCTCCACAGGAATACCATCTATTCCTGGGGACTTTCTTATAAATTTGTTATACCTCACCATTGTTATCTCAGCTCCTATCCTGTTAATAATTGAGCTTCATTTACCTCTAACCTTGGGATCTTTAATTCTTCCATAAAAAATCCATTTGTACCTTCTCTTGATTTCCATATTTCTCTGTTGTATACAGACTTTCATAGAATTTCTGAAATATTTCTAGTACTTCTACAGGATCCATTGTTGTCTTCATTGTTATAGGCTTGGTGACAGCCCTTTCTACTTTCTGTTACTTGAGTCATTCTGCTAAAAGTTTTTGTGTTCTTGAGTTATTATAAAAAAAAAAAAAAACAGTTGCTTAACAGCAATCTTTCTAAACTCATACATATTATCTAGGTAATCCCCTGTTTTCTGTTTAGCATTCTGCACTTGCTCTTCTTCTTGTTCTATGAGATTCATCCTATTTTGCAATACTTTAACATTTGTCAGTCCCTCTAAATAATTTGCGTTAACCACATCTCCCTTTCTTTTATTTCCACCCTATTTTAAACTCCACTTTAATTTTATCTCACTCCCTAGCTATATTTTCAGAAGAAATTTATATCTTCTCTAATAGCTCCTGAATAATTTTCACTACCCATTCCTTAAATTCCTCTCTTTTTAACAGATGGGTTGGAAACCACCAGTGTTTCATTTTTATTTCATTACTCTGTGTTTTTATTTTAGTTATTATTAGAACATGATCTGAAATAGTTATTGGGTGTGTAACAAGACCTTGAATTAAATGCACATGTTCCTGTGAAATGTAAATTCTGTCTAGCCTAGCCCAGTTTTTGTATCTTGGTGAATAATATGTAAATTCACTCCAAACTTATAATACTGAATTTACATCTTCCATGCCAAATATTTTCATACATTTCTTTAAAAATCTATCCTCTTTTGTTATATTTTCCCTTTTGGCCCCCACAGACACTTCTTCACTGTTGCAAATAAAATTCCAGTCCCCACCTATCAGTAAAATTTCTTGCCGAAAGCTGATTATTTCTCCCAGAATTTTCTTAAGCTCCATTATAGTAGTTTTTGGTGGTATATAAATACATGCAAGTGTAATCCTCCTCGCTTGCCCCTTAGTACTACAAATCTACCATTGTTGTCTTTTTTATCCTTTTATTCTATTACTATTGGAGCTCATTTTGCTCTTCCTTTTCCCCAGGTATTCTGCTGAATAACCATCCTGTAAACCTGCCCTTATCAAATTCACATGTTCAGTTCTTTCCAAGTGTGTCTCCTGTAGCATAGCTATTTGCACTCTATATTTTTTAATATAGTTCACTACTCTTTCTTTTTTGTATTTATCTGTGAGACCATTAACATTTAAAGACATTATAGAAAGCATCATATTCTTGAGAAATTATTATTCCCACATTTATGTATGACAGACTTTTTGCTAAATATCTAGTTCCAGCTTTTGTGTTACATGCATGTACTGTTTGTCATGTTAATCTTTTTTTACAGTTATTTCTTGTCATCTCTATTTGAGCCTATATCACATCTTGCAGAACTTTTTGTTTTATTGAAAACCCTCAAATACACACACACACACACACTCAATACCCCCAAAACCTATTAACGTAATAATAACACACAAAAGTATGTACGTTTTCAAATATTGACATTTTAACCTTCTAACAGAAACAAATGGTCCAAACCAACAGGCACACATACAGACTCAAGCTAACCTAAAAGAAAGGTTATCTGTGCTAAGCTGCATGGTATAGCCTGTGGTTCTGTTAAGTGTTGTCTAGTTTTGTCTTATCCTTATAGCTCTCTCAGCTAGAAAAACATTTGAATGCTTTCAGAAAACATTTTCTCCAAGCCATTTCTCTTTATCAGATTGTCTGCTAGAGACATGTGAAACAGACATAAAAGTGTAGGGAAAAAAGGTGTACCTATTTACATTAGTATCCCCATTGCACTTAAAAATAACTGAAAAAACTTTACTTTATAACATGCAAAGAAAATCATGCACTATTTAAATAATACTATTAAGAAGAAAAATGTTTTACTTACAGTTAACTTTCTCCCTCTTCTAACCCTGTCCTGAGTCTCTAGCAGACAATCTGATAAAGAGAAATGGCTTGGATAAAATGTTTTCTGAAAGCATTCAAATGATTTTCTAGCTGAAGTACAGGCTAACACAGAAGGTCTTTGGCTAATGAAGTTTGCAGATGACTGCAAACTAGGAGCCATAATCAAAACTCCTAACGATGTGGACATCCTACAAAAGGGCCTCAATGAGACAGATGTCTGGTGTCAAAGCCATGGCCTCAAGCTCAATGCCAAAAAGTGCATTGCCATCCCCTTTGGTAAAACCTCTGTACCCATGAACTACAACATAGATGGTAGTATACTTAACACCAAAAGTGTGATAAGAGACCTTGGGACACAGGTGGACAGTAGTCTCTCCTTTGATAATCCCATTGCCACAGTAGTCAGGAAATCCTTCTACGTGGCACACCTCATCACAAAAGGTTTCTCATCCAGAAAAAAGGAGGTAATTGTTCCCCTCTACTCATCACTCATTAGACCCATTATAGAGTACAACGCCCTTTTGGTATGTACCCCACAAGACATCTACAACAACTGGAAAGGCCGCAGAAATACCTCACAAAGAGGATTACCAGCCTCAAACAGATGCCCTATGCAGACCATCTCAAAAAACTCCAGCTTTACTCCGTCGCATATCGCCTACTCAAAGGTGATCTCTGCCTAACATACAAAGCCATGTCAAACCCAGAGCTGTTGGACATGCTCCACTTAAAGAAATCCCAATCTCTCCGAGCTACATGCTCTAGGGACCTAAACCTTGTCACCACAATAAACAGAACATGCCGGAGGGATAGATTCCTGTCCCAGAGACTTCCCATACTCTGGAATAAACTACCTATCTATATCAAACAAAGCTCCTCATTACACTCTTCAAGAAAATTCTTGATGATTGGATGGGAAATAGGAAATTCACCCTGGGGATCACCTTTGTGGCTCTGCTTGACAGTGGCACAGGAAAATAATTTTCTTGGGTGGCAAAAGCCAGTGTACCTTTTTGGCTGGGCTTGTATAGGCCCCAGGGCCGATAGCCTAGTACCTACCTGTGAACCTAAGTATTTTTTCGAACATTAATGACATGAAGTAGGGCATATGCTTTAGAGCCCCTTACAAGTTTAACAGAGTTCAAGAAAGTCCAATATTTCCAGATTTCTTGTTCTATTCCTGTTCATCTCCATCTCCCAAACCCTGTTTCTCCTTCATTTCCAACAAACTCTGTATTCTTCTAGTTAACTCTTGTGCTTTTCTCCCCTCTCAAGCATTTTTCATTGAAACACAGGAAAAGGTTTCGCTGGCACAGTCTCTCTGTGATCTTTTATTACTAGAAGAAGCAGACTCCTGGTTGGCAGCTCACTTTTTGTTGGACAAACTTTTGTATTTCTTCTTTATCAAGTACTTCATCAAAAACATATTTTGAAGATAGCTGAGTACAGGAGTTTGAATCTCATGCCTGCTTCTTGAAATTCCCTGAACAATGGAATACATTTACACAGTTTCTGACTGGCGTACAATGAGTAGTCATTCTCCAAAAACACTCTGCTGTCTCCCACTTTTAGTACTGTGTCCTTCTGCCACAGTTTTGTCAGAATCAACTCCTGCTGGTAAGATTGCATCTTTAGTATTAAAAGTCTAGATTTTTTTCCCATAGCCAGGTTTGGAGCATACACATGATGTGCCCTTTCAATTAACAATTCTCTTGTGAAATACCAGTCCAGTTGCTTATTTGTGCTTTCATAAAGTTAATACAGTCTGTTCCTTTCAGCTTCTCAGGTACATCAGAAAATCTCAGGTTTTCCGTATGTACTCTGTCCTCTTATTCTATTATTTTTTTTTTTTTTACATCTCTTCTTGTACAGTCTCCTGTTCAGCCAGCCTTTTCTTCATTTCAGCATTTAAGTTTTACAGTTTTATCACCTTATCTGAATCTCTCTCTAAGGCTTCTTCCATTTTTTTCCAGCCTTTTATTGTTTGAGTTGATATAGTCCGTCAGTGTTTCATTTATTTTAGTCATGTCTGTGTGCAGTTGTCTTATACTTTCCTCTAGGTTACTGGAAGTCATGACTGGCGCTTCTTGCTGAACAGCTGCAGTATTTTTCCCAGTCAGTGTTTTTTTTTTTGTCACGTTTTGTTGCTGATTTTCTTTCAGACACTCTGTATTTCTTTTTTCCTGGCATCCAGGCACTGCACTTACTAGCCAGTTACTGAAATTTACCCAGAAATCTAGGTCCACTTGCTTCCTCTGCTACATTTCTGTTTTCACACTGGTAAGGCTAGAAATATGCTGTTACTCAATGTGCAGCCATCTCAGAAGTTCTGCCCATCGATAGACATTCTTGACCAAAGAGCAGATGATGTCTTTCTGAGAATAAATCCAGGGAATGCAGTCTATAATTCATTTGGCTAAACTGACTTTAGAGAATGGATAACCCAGGTGTTTTGGCAAGAAAGAAACAAAAAGTTGGTATAATTTTTGTCCGGTGAAGATAACAGTGTAGTTATCTGTGCACATCAAGGAGATGCAGCATTCACTCTCCTTTTTTGGAAATATTTGGAAAGAAAACTGGTAACTGAATGGATTGTTAATATCATTTTCAGAAGCCACTTTATGTAAAAAGGAAAGGTTAGTCTGTAAGGAGACCCTATCCTTATGAAAATTTATGTAAGGAATTCTTGAAGAAAGAGCATGGAAATCAGATTTTTTTATGCAGAAATAATGGCTACCAGGAAAACTATTTTCCATGACAGGAATTTTAGATCAGAACTGTCTCACAATTCAAAGAGTTTCTGCGTTAGACCTTCAAGCACAACTGTCAGAGCCCAAGGTGGCAAGGGATCCTTTATCACAGGCTTTAGGAGGAAAGTGCCTTTCAGGAAAGCTTTACATAATCTAGATGAAGCCAGGGAAAAAGGTTTGCTCCCCATGTGAAAATTGGAAATTGCTGCCAGTTGAAGTTTAATTGTAGAGAAATTAGCTCCTTCCTTAAAAAGAGTTGCCAAAATCTGAAGAATTGCAGAAGTTGGGGCAGAGAAAGGGTCAATTTCATTATCTGATGCCCAAAGGGAGACTGTCTTCCATTTGCTTTTGTACACTTTTTTGGTATAATCTTTTTGAGAAGCCAAAATAATGTCACATACAATGGAAGAAAGCCTGGACTGTCTAACTACTACTGGAAATGGAGAAACCATGTGGTTTGAGGGCCTGAATTTTGGGATGTTGGATCCCTGATTGGTAAGCAGGCCATCCAGAGTTGGCTCCGATATCAATGGAGGATAAAGAAGGTGAGACTGTAGAAAGGGGAACCACACATGCCAAAGCCAGAAAGGGTCAATGAGGATTACTGAGCTCTTCAGATGACTTGCTTTTTGTAAAAATTTGGGAATCAAGAGGAGAAGAGGAGAAGTGTAAAGTAGTCTCAAAGGCCACGCATGCACTAGACCATCTCTTGGTGACTTCCCCTGAGAGGGCTTAAGAGCAAAGTACTTGCTGAACTTGTTGTTGAGGGGAGTGGCAAATAGGTTGCAGCAAAGTCAGACACCAGAAGATTATCTCTGCTACACACCACTCATGAGGCTTCAAAATGGATCTGCTTAGCTTGTCCACTAGCAAGCTGGTCTTCCCAGGAAAGCAGTCTGATAAGATCACCCATTCCCAAACTCTCATGGCCTCCCTGCAAAAGGGTTAAGATCAAGTTCCTCCTTGTTTATTGATGTACCAGACTACAGACAAGTTGTCAATCTGAAATGCAATAGTTACCAAGAGGTGAGCATCTTGAAAAGCCTGCAGTGCTAATAGGACTGCTCTCATTTCTGGGACATTGATATGCAACTTGGTCTCTTGGAGGTACCACATGCCTTGGGGACTGTTCTATCCAAGAAATGTCCTCCCCTCACTCCAGTTGAGAAACATCCATGGTCACTGTGGATACTGGGTTTGGTAGAACAAAAGGTCTGCCTAGATGAAGATCATCCAATTGCATTCAGCAGCGACTATGTTGCTTGCAAATTGGGGTGAGGTTTGCTGGAAAGGATAGGGGTTGATATAGAAAGGACCACAGTACAGCTACAGTCCATTGGAGAACCTGCATAAAGAAACTTGCTAGAGAAAGTAACACTATGGCTGCTGCTACTGATCCTAGTGCTTGAAGTACTAACCTTACCAGAGGAGATATGTGGGGAAGGAGAATCTGAACTTGGCTTCTGATAGTAGTAATATGAGGAGGAGGTAGAGATAACACATGTGTTGTTGTAGTATCTAAAAAAATGAACCAATGAACTTCAGGCTCTGAACTGGTATTAGGTTTGACTTGGCATGATTTATTGTAATACCCAAAGATTTGTAGATCTGGAGCAAATAGTTCCTGGCATACTGAAATAGATGCTTGGAGGGGGTGGTGAGGAGCCAGTTGTCTATACAGTATATGGAAGCACTTGGAATCCCTTCAGTCTCAAGTGAGCTACCACCACTGCCATGCATTTGGTAAACACCCTGGGGGCTGTGGTGAGTCCAAGGGCAGAGCTCTGAATTATTAATGACTGGCTGCCAGCAGAAAGCATAAATGTCTTCTGGATCACCTATTTTGATATGATAGTACACATCCTGAAGATCTATACAGCACATCCAATCATCCTTGTGAAGAAAGTATAGGATGAACTGAACTGTGACCATTTGAAACTTCACTTTCTTTATGTACTGCTTCAGTTTGCTTAGATTCAAAATGAGCCTGAGGTCCCCTGCTCTATCTGGCACTAAAAAGAAGTGTGAATAAGTTCCGAATCCTGTTTGGTCTGGCGGGACCTTATGGATAACTTTTGTCTGGCAGCCTCTGGACTTCTTGTGCTGCTGCCTTTCTTTAACTGGGTGGAACACCATGAAGTTTCTTCCTCTGGCAAAATAGAAGAAAGAAAAATGGTATGTAATAATCTCTGGATATTATTCTTAGTGCCCATGTGTCTTGTGTTATACTTATCCAGGCATCTGGGTGCAAAGACTATTGACCCCTGACTGCCTTCAGAGTTGGGCAGTCAGGTGGCACTTCAGGAGCACTGAAAGGGCCTGTCTGAAAAAGAATCTTTAAAGCCCTGCTTCTGCCGACCTCCTCTGCCTCTAGAGCAACATCTACTTTTAAAATTTCCTTCTATGCCTCTGGTAGAATTATCCTCAAGTGAGTCATGGAAAGGTCTCTGAGATTTATGGAACCCCATTTTCTTGCCACCTCTCTGATTCCTAGAAAAGGTCCACTGAGGTGTAGAAAACCTGATTCCCATGGCAGACGGAGTCTTTCCACCTTGCTGGCTGTGGGAAAGCGTATCTTTTACTGATGGCCCCAACGAGGAAGTGCAGCTGAATGGGGCGTTAATAAACAACATCTTAAAAGACTCTGCAAAGTCACATAGTCGCATCCAGGCATGTCTCCTTATGGCAATGCTTGAACCAGTGGCTCATGAGGTACCTTCAGCTGTGTGCGAGATAAACCTCATCAAAGCATTTGATATAGATAGTAGAATGGCCAGTAGCAAGGATGTTCTTTTGAAGTCCTCAGCAGACATGGACTCTGAGTATTTGAAATTTCTTTGAACAAATCTCTCTGAAGCCTAGTGAAGTGTGCCAGGTAGTTTAGTGTCCTCAGAGTGAAGGTTTCTGAGGCAAAGACTCACTCTAACGCTAGACTCTGTATTTGGTGGATGGACAGAAGAGCTCTGCTGACCTGAAGGGCCATTTTAAGCCTAGCCAATAACTCAAGGAGAGAGTCAAACCCTGTACCTTCAGTCTATGAGGTAAAGACATTAACCATTAGATGAAGCAACACTGTAAATTTTGGTGTTTTTTAATCTTTTTTGCCACAGTACTGCAATTCCTGACACTTTCTTTAAATCCTTATTTACTGCTCATAACGTCGTCATTGTTGAATTCATCCCATAGAACAGCTTTCACTTTTGCCGTTAGACCCAGACAGAAAACATCCCTTTTTTCAGTGCAAATGACTGGTTATAAATTCCTTTAACATCTGACTTTTTCTTGTCTAATGTGCAGACTACTAACCCTTTATATATCTTAAGGATCACAGACTTCTGCATTCCCGTGATGAGCAGTACAGAGAACTGCAAGTGACTACAAGTTCAGAAATTGACCAAGACAGAGAGTTTCAGTCTTCTTTAAGTTCCAGCATATTGAAGTGTTAAGTGATTACATTCACAAAACAGAAGCATGCTTGTACACAGAGTAATGCAGAAAGTAATGCATGCTAAATACAGTCCAGAACAGACTTTTGACGCTACGGATTCATTACCGGGCAGTAAAGTGCAGCTCTGAAAGAATATTAGCAATCAAGTGATACATAAAGGTCTAGTCTTTTACCATTCTAACACTGATCATGATAGCATGGCTCTGTTATCTTTCATACCACATTGTGTGAAGTGTCACTTCTGATTGAAAACATCTGTCACCAACAGAGTCTGTGTCTTGTGATCTGATTTACAGAAGTACTGTATTGAAAAAGGGGGTTTCAGCAGCAGATGCAGTCATGGATATGAGGTATCCAGCTGCACATAATGCTTGTTGTGTGAAATATTTCTGCAGGTTAGCATTTCATCTATTTTACAGATTAACACTACATAGCTTTACTCAGATTACTTTTATCCAGCGCTTACAGCCACTTTGCTTCCCAATCTTTTTATAGTTTATCGCGCCTTCTCATACTGCAATTATTTCCTAAACTGTTACTTTTCCTCCTTCTCTTATACCTCGCCACTAACTACAAGTCCTCCTCTGTCCATTTATCTTCCCGCTCATTTCCATAACTTCTCCTTTCATAGCTCTCGTCATTTTTAAGCTACATTCTATTTAGATGCCGCGGTGGTGCAGCGGTAGCATTGTTGCCTCACAGCAAGAGGTTCTTCCATTCGATTCTCGGCTGGAGTGCGGGGAGTGCCTTCTGTGTGGAGTCTACATGTCCTCCCCCGCGGTTGGGTGGCGTTCGAAAGACATGCGCAAATGGTGGTGCCTTCGTTAAAGGTTGGATGTCGAGCTGGCACCTCAGCGTTCATGAAAATCTACTGCTAATCATTAGCGGACCGGAGTTCCGCTGTGGCGACCCCTAATCAGGAAAAGCCGAAAGACAAACAACAACAACATAACATTCTGTGTCTGTCTGTAAATTATTACTAGACTCAAAAACACCCCAGTTTGATGTTTTCCCTGTAGCCATCATGCTTTAAATACATCAGTTGTTACTGTATGTTATTTGTCTATTAAATAATTAGCCAATTTATGTTAATTTCTCTCATTTTTCTGTTAAAATTTTGTTCATGTAAAAAATTATTTAAAAATCATGCAAATAAGCTTATATATAGATGTTTTTGCCCTGTAATTATAAATGTACACCATGTATAACTTAAATGTGGAGCCCCCATACCCCCGCAGCTCTGCGCTAAAAATGGGTTTTGGCCTGTCAGACTTTTCCTGGTCAACAAAGACAAATAAATACTAAATAAATAATACTTCTTTCAGTCTGTAATTGCAACTCAGGGTAGACATTCAGTCTTAACCTGTGCCTATTATTTTTACACATAGTTTACCTCTTAGCTAATCAAATCGACAGTATTGTAGTACAAACTCATAGGGCTTGATTCCAAAAGACTTGCTCTCAGTGTAAGTGATTACCTACACTGAGAGCAGGTCTTTAATCTAACCCCGATTAAGCCTGTTTATAGATGAGCCCTACACTGAAGTACTGTAAGTCAGTTTCTCTGAGAGCAACTCTTGAATCTGGTCCATTACGTGTTGTATCAGCAATTAACATCCATCAATTAGAATTTGGTGAACCAGGAAGAATGTGTCATTCTTCTTATGTTCCGCTCACTCTTTCTTTCTTAAATGCATACACATAACATTTTAAATGTCTGTGCATATTTATATGCATTACTGATCATACATTCAGTGTACATTGCTGTGCTTGTTCAGAGGATGAGCTAGTAAAAAGATATAAATAGAATTGTATAAATTGTATACAGGTTGTTTAATTTGTGTGCCCTCTGCCAGCTCCTGATGGAAAAAGGTCCCTGGAGAAACCAACTTACTCAATAGTCAACAAAGGGATAAATACCCAGGGCGATCCACCTTCAGTCCTATAAATTATTTTTCCCTAGCTTGCTATATATTATAGAACGGATTTAAAATCTAACACCATTTCCCATTCCTGATAAGAAAAGAAGCTTTTTTTACTGGCAGATGTAATGTGACTTGGTGAGTATATGATAATGCCTAATACCCAGAAAAGTGTTACAAGAATTTGCTGTCTCAAGCAGAATGGGAAGCTGAACTGTGTGCTGCTTCTCTTGAAGAGATTAAAGTCAGAATCAGTTACCTGGTACAAGTCTGCACTAGAACTCAAAAAATAAAGGGTCTTATTACGATAACATAACTTAAAAATTATGTGCACTTTGCAGGACCTACAAATGACTGTTTGGGATGGATAAACAAAATGGACAACATCAGCTTCCAATTAATGCATCCACCTATATCTTGCAGTGTGTTCTCGTGGTCTCTGTGTGACCGCCCCTAGACCATTAGATTTACTGAATCTTCTTCAGGTAGGACCTAAGGAAGACTGTATCCCCATCCATGGTTGGCAGTGTTTATACTGTCTCTTTGTAGGCTGAATAGCGTCAAATGCGAGACATTCCTCAGTTGACTACAGCTATCCTGGTTATAAGTGTAGTTTATTTATTTAGCTAATAGGCTGTGATGAGCTAGCAACTTGCAGAACTGTCTTTGATTGTCAGTGCTTCCCCTTGTATGCCTCATGATTTGGAAGGGCTTTTAACAATTATTTATTTATGTATTTATTTATTGACATTTGATTACTGAAAGTCTGACTGGGGTAGAAACCCTTTTTCAGTGGAGGTCTGGAGAGAAAAGCTCCACGGTATTACAAAACATTTTAAGAAGAATAATTTTACAGTCTTTAAAAATGATGCAAAAAACAACTAAAGTTTAAATAATTATAACAAATTAGACATAATATGAAAACATTGGTTAAGAACAGATGCACGTTATATGATGATGATTAAATAGTGAGAGAAATTTAAGTCAGTTTATAGAAATTAAAGGTAAGCTAGTAAAATACAAGCAGAAATTAAAAAGGTAGCTAGTAAATGGGGGTCTGGAAAGTTAATTAACCTGATATAGACTCCGTATTGTGGCAATGTGACACAGTGGGAATAGTCAGTCATAGGTCATGCACTAGGCAATCGATAAAAATGATAAATTGTTTGTGTGTTAGTGATGCTTTCTTCATGCACAGGAGTCATGTGACCAGTGTTCTCTTTAGGCACTTTTGTCATAACAGAATGCACACAACCCTGATTAATTTACTAAATAATGACTGTATAGGTGCAAGTACATTATATACCTTAGATTGTTCTCCTCATGACCTGGGTCTGGTTTATGGGCTGTCACCAACAATCTGCTTCTTGGCAGCTCTGTGTAGGATTTTGCTACTGTATTCTATTTCTTACATAAAATAGGTGTGATTTCTCAAACCAAGCTAAGCCAAACAGACATGTTAACTAAGATGTGTTGACAGAGCCATAGCTAGGTCAACTGGCACCCCCTCAACCTGAAGTTGAGGACCAGAAAAATGTCTTCCAGACTTAATGGAGAAAAGAAATGTACTCAGAACTGTGGGCAGAGAACATTATGAAAGCCCCTTGCTACAGTTGCTAACACACTAAATTACTAAATATATTAATTTAATAATCTGTGATATGACCCATGACTTGTATTTAATTTATTTAAAGTCTGACTTGGAATGAGCCAATTTTCAGTGGAGGCACAGGGAGAAACACTCCAGACACGTGTCTTTGTAATGTGGGAGGAAACCAGAGCACCCGGAGAAAACCCACACGAATGTAGGGAAGACATACAGACTCCATACAAAATGCTCTCCAGCCAAGAATCGAACCAGAGAACCTCTTGCTGTGAAGGACATCATTAACTGCTGCACCACTGATCATTAATCTCAGGACTGCATGCAATACTCCATCGGCAACTGCCAATTGTGTCTCTTTCAATGTGTTCCAGGAGCAGTCTCCTCCTTCATCCTGAACTAGTTACAGCTTTGTAGATTGATTTTTGTAAAAGTACAACCTCTTTCTGTTTATCCCTATCCCTTGGGTGTGGAGACAGCTGGTGTTGGCATGGTTGTTGCTACTTAGCTCCCAACCCCTTTTCCCATTTCTCTACAAAGGAGGGGTCTATTAGAACACCAACTCTTCTTCTTTCGGCTGCTCCCGTTAGGGGTTGCCACAGCAGATCAACTGTTTCCATTTCTTCCTATCCTCTGCATCTTGCTCTGTCACACCAACCACCTGCATGTCCTCTCTCACCACATCCATAAACTTTATCTTAGGCCTTCCTCTTTTCCTGTTACCTGGCAGCTTCATCCTTAGCATCTTTTTCCCAATATACTTTGCATCCCTCCTCAGCACATGTCCAAACCAATGTAATCTTGCCTCTCTGGCTTTGTCTCCAAACCTTCCAACCTGGGCTGACCCTCTAATATACTTATTCGTAATCATGTCCATCCTCATCACACCCAGTGCAAATCTTAACATCTTCAACTCTGCCACGTCAAGCTCTGACTCCTGCCTTTTTGTTAATGCCACTGTCTCCAACCCATATAATATAGCTGGTCTCACTACCCTCTTGTAGACTTTCCCTTTCACTCTTACTGGTACTAGTCTGTCACAAATCACTCCTGACACTCTTCTCCACCCACTCCATCCTGCTTGTACTCTCTTCTTCACCTCTCTTCCACACTTACCATTACTCTGAACTGTTGATCCCAAGTACTTATGCCAAATTTAAGATGACCAATGACAGCCTGTTATCCTCTGGTGTTTTGTGATTGCTCACTTACCACATTTACATGAAGAATGAAATATGAGACTGCTACCTAAAAAACATGTTGGATTCTAGTAGTATAACTTCTGCTTGCCCTGTACCCCCCATGTAAAGTTAGTTCCTATAGGACTCGCAGGAGAATAGTAGTAGGGTCTTTATTGTGGCTCTGCTGAAAACTGGCAATACATCTGTTGCTTGCACATGCTTTTTTATGTATCTGCATGATGGTCTTAATCTAGCATCTTACCTGTCTCATTTGTTAAACATGTAAATTAACTGGTCTGTTCTGACCTCCTTTCAGCCATGACATAGGCCAGAAGGGCAAGATTAAATGTAATATATGTGGACACTTTTAGAGTAGCCAATCAAATACTGTATTGTGGAGGAAGAAGGACACCAGAACACCCTTGAAAAACTTACATGGACATGTGAAGAATATGTAATTTTCACACTTATAACAACCAGACATCAAGATTGATCTTCAAACGTGTGAGGCAGAAATCTAAACAACTTTGTTGCACACTGGTAGCTAGACCCTGCAGGTATATAGAATAATCGGTACTGCAAAACAACAGTGTAAACAGAAAGGCCCCGTGAGGTTACACAGATAAATCAGAGCAGCTCCAAATGTCTTTTAATGTGAAACACTGAAATATATGTCAATATTATCTGATGTGTGAATTTTAGTCCTCTGCTTAGTGATGCATTAGATATATATGTTCATAGGAGAATACTAGGCTAACTGACCTGAAGGGCCATTTTAAGCCTAGCCAATAACTCAAGGAGAGAGTCAAACCCTGTACCTTCAATCTATGAGGTAAAGACCTTAACCATTAGATGAAGCAACACTGTAAATTCTGGTGTTTATAATCTTTTTTTGCCACAGTACTGCAATTCCTGACACTTTCTTTAAATCCTTATTTACTGCTCATAACGTCGTCATTGTTGAATTCATCCCATAGAACAGCTTTCACTTTTGTCCTTAGACCCAGACAGAAAACATCCCTCTTTTCAGTGCAAATGACTGGTTATAAATTCCTTTAACATCTGACTTTTTCTTGTCTAATGTGCAGACTACTAACCCTTTATGTATCTTAAGGATCACAGACTTCTGCATTCCCGTGATGAGCAGTACAGAGAACTGCAAGTGACTACAAGTTCAGAAATTGACCAAGACAGAGAGTTTCTGTCTTCCTTAGGTTCCAGCATATTGAAGTGTTAAGTGATTACATTCACAAAACAGAAGCATGCTTGTACACAGAGTAATGCAGAAAGTACTGCATGCTAAATACAGTCCAGAACAGACTTTTGACGCTACGGATTCATTACCGGGCAGTTAAGTGCATCTCTGAAAGAACATTAGCACTCAAGTGATACATAAAGGTCTAGTCTTTTACCATTCTAACACTGATCATGATAGCATGGCTCTGTTATCTTTCATACCACATTGTGTGAAGTGTCACTCCTGATTGAAAACGTCTGTCACCAACAGAGTCTGTGTCTTGTGATCTGATTTACAGAAGTACTGTATTGAAAAAGGGGGTTTCAGCAGCAGATGCAGTCATGGATATGAGGTATCCAGCTGCACATAATGCTTGTTGTGTGAAATATTTCTGCAGGTTAGCATTTCATCTATTTTACAGATTAACACTACATAGCTTTACTCAGATTACTTTTATCCAACGCTTACAGCCACTTTGCTTGCCAATCTTTTTATAGTTTATCGCGCCTTCTTATACTGCAATTATTTCCTAAACTGTTACTTTTCCTCCTTCTCTTATACCCCGCCACTAACTGCAAGTCCTCCTCTGTCCATTTATCTTCCCGCTCATTTCCATAACTTCTCCTTTCATAGCTCTCATCATTTTTAAGCTACATTCTATTTAGATGCCGCGGTGGTGCAGCGGTAGCGTTGTTACCTCACAGCAAGAGGTTCTTCCGTTCGATTCTCGGCTGGAGTGCGGGGAGTGCCTTCTGTGTGGTCTACATGTCCTCCCCCGCGGTTGGGTGGCATTCGAAAGACATGCGCAAATAGGCGTGCCTTCGTTAAAGGTTGGATGTCGAGCTGGCACCTCAGTGTTCGTGAAAATCTACTGCTAATCATTAGCGGACCGGAGTTCCGCTGTGGCGACCCCTAATCAGGAAAAGCCGAAAGACAAACAACAACATAACATTCTGTGTCTGTCTGTAAATTATTACTAAACTCAAAAACACCCCAGTTTGATATTTTCCCTGTAGCCATCATGCTATAAATACATCAGTTGTTACTGTATGTTATTTGTCTATTAAATAATTAGCCAATTTATGTTAATTTCTCTCATTTTTCCTGTTAAAATTTTATGTTCATGTAAAAAATATTTAAAAATCATGCAAATAAGCTTATATATAGATGTTTTTGCCCTGTAATTATAAATGTACACCATGTATAACTTAAATGTGGAGCCCCCATACCCCCGCAGCCCTGCGCTAAAAATGGGCTTTGGCCTGTCAGACTTTTCCTGGTCAACAAAGACAAATAAATAACAAATAAATAATACTTCTTTCAGTCTGTAATTGCAACTCAGGGTAGACATTCAGTCTTAACCTGTGCCTATTATTTTTACACATAGTTTACCTCTTAGCTAATCAAATCGACAGTATTGTAGTACAAACTCATAGGGCTTGATTCCAAAAGACTTGCTCTCAGTGTAAGTGATTACCTACACTGAGAGCAGGTCTTTTGAAATCTGGCCCCGATTAAGCCTGTTTATAGATGAGCCCTACACTGAAGTACTGTAAGTCAGTTTCTCTGAGAGCAACTCTTGAATCTGGTCCATTACGTGTTGTATCAGCAATTAACATCCATCAATTAGAATTAGGTGAACCAGGAAGAATGTGTCATTCTTCTTCTTATGTTCCGCTCACTCTTTCTTTCTTAAATGCATACACATAACATTTTAAATGTCTGTGCATATTTATATGCATTACTGATCATACATTCAGTGTACATTGCTGTGCTTGTTCAGAGGATGAGCTAGTAAAAAGATATAAATAAGAATTGTATAAATTGTATACAGGTTGTTTAATCTGTGTGCCCTCTGCCAGCTCCTGATGGAAAAAGGTCCCTGGAGAAACCAACTTACTCAATAGTCAACAAAGGGATAAATACCCAGGGCGATCCACCTTCAGTCCTATAAATTATTTTTCCCTAGCTTGCTATCTGTTATAGAACGTATTTAAAATCTAACACCATTTCCCATTCCTGATAAGAAAAGAAGCTTTTTTTTTTTACTGGCAGATGTAATGTGACTTGGTGAGTATATAATAATGCTAATACCCAGAAAAGTGTTACAAGAATTTGCTGTCTCAAGCAGACTGGGAAGCTGAACTGTGTGCTTCTTCTCTTGAAGAGATTAAAGTCAGAATCAGTTACCTGGTACAAGTCTGCACTAGAACTCAAAAAATAAAGGGTCTTATTATGATAACATAACTTAAAATTATGTGCACTTTGCAGGACCTACAAATGACTGTTTGGGATGGATAAACAAAATGGGAGACAAAGTTAGGCCACATGCCTGATGTAACAAACTCTGCTTTTATTTCTCTCTCTTTCTCTCTCTTTTTTTATTTTATTATTTTAACAACATCAGCTTCCAACTAATGCATCCACCTATATCTTGCAGTGTGTTCTCGTGGTCTCTGTGCGACCGCCCCTAGACCATTAGATTTACTGAATCTTCCTCAGGTAGGACCTAAGGAAGACTGTATCCCCATCCATGGTTGGCAGTGTTTATACTGTCTCTTTGTAGGCTGAATAGCATCAAATGCGAGACATTCCTCAGTTGACTACAGCTGAGATCAGTTGTTGCTCCAGCTATCCTGGTTATAAGTGTAGTTTATTTATTTAGCTAATAGGCTGTGATGAGCTAGCAACTTGCAGAACTGTCTTTGATTGTCAGTGCTTCCACTTGTATGCCTCATGACTAGGAAGGGCTTTTAACAATTATTTATTTATGTATTTATTTATTGACATTTGATTACCGAAAAAGTCTGACTGGGGTAGAAACCCTTTTTCAGTGGAGGTCTGGAGAGAAAAGCTCCACGGTATTACAAAACATTTTAAGGAGAGTAATTTTACAGTCTTTAAAAATGATGCAAAAAACAACTAAAGTTTAAATAATTATAACAAATTAGACATAATATGAAAACATTGGTTAAGAACAGATGCACGTTATATGATGATGATTAAATAGTGAGAGAAATTTAAGTCAGTTTATAGAGAAATTAAAGGTAAGCTAGTAAAATACAAGCAGAAATTGCAATATGAAGAGAAAAGCAGGCTTGCAGTATATTTAGAGAGAAAGCCAGTGCAGAGTAATTGATAGAAGTAAGTAAGGGAGTGAAGAAGAGAGAGTAAGGAGATGTAAGGTAAGAATATGTGTTTGTTCACATTAGGGATATAGTTTATCCTGGCGATATAGCATATAAAAGGAGATGGCCAGCTGAGTAAATCAAAGAAATAATCATTTCTGTGGCTATATTGGTAAAAGGAAAAAGTGAAACAAGAGGCAGTAGGTGAAATATTGGAAATGCTAAAAGAGTTCTTTATCTTTTTCTTTTTAACACCTTTATTGAATTATCACTTAAGACATGGTCAAACATACAGTTATATAAAAGAAAGCAAATCATATGACTATATTCCTAACTGAAACATTATACATCACATGTTTTTTGTATAACTATCATTAGTCCAACATTACATAAATTACTCAATTCCTGTCGTCCCTTACATTTCACTCCTCCCAAACATTATTCTGTATGTACTGTTCCCACAATTTCCACTTTTTTTCTATGTAATTTGCTCCTACCCTATTCTAAAGATCCCACTTCCAGTTTGTTTATCTCTGTTACAATATTCAATACCTCAAATACAGTTGGTTTAGACTTTGATTTCCATTTTCTAGTAACTGCTTTTATGGCAGCTAACAGAATTAAAGTTAGCATGCCTTAGTATGTCTAGGCACTTCAGATCTTGTGTCCCAGCTAAAAAAAAATGTCCTTAGTTACACCCATTTGGTCACCCAATATTTCTGACAGAGTACTCTGTAGGGAATTTTTGAAGTCTGCCAACACAGCACACTTCCAAAACACATTACTAAACTCTTCCTTCTCCATCACACTTTCAGCATTTGCCATCCACCTGAGGAATCCTTATAAGTAAAAATCCTAAAACTTCTAGACTTTGCTGCATACTTGGGAGCCATATATATGTCCTCCTGTTGTTTCCTTCTGAATTGCTTATCCAATCTCTCTTTCCAATCTTTTCTAACCTCCTCTGATTGGTTCCTATAGTTATTGTGTAATATTTTATATGCTCTGCTAAGTATCCCTTTTTAATAGCAGCTTCTCTTCTGGGTTCAACTAAAAACACTACCAGAACAGGTCTTTCACTTGGGATTCCCTTATCCATTTCTTTATGCCTATACTCTTGACATCAATCCCTGATAGGGAAGGCAATCTCTGGCTTGGAGTCCAAATGTCTTCTTGGCTACTTTCCATTTTGTTATCTTTCCCTGTCTAGTTATTTGCTCCCAACACCTTGGTTCTTTTGCCAGTTTTCTCCAATAAATTCCAACCCCCTTTTGCCTTTTCTCTAAACCGCTAATTGCTATCATCCCTATTGGCAAAATCTCCTTTCTCCATTCTCCTGTTGGCTTAGTTCTTAGGAATACTTTCTGCTACTTTATGAATATGAATGGCTGCTGCTGTCCTCCATAAGATTCTGCATCCAAAATCCCACTCTCTCCTTATTATTTGAATTTCTCCCGTTTCATCATCATGCCTTTCCACTTTGAATTATAGCTTTCTGTTTGGGTTATCTATATGAGTCTTAACTGTGTAGCTCTAAAATGTACCTTCAAATAAGGTAATCCTAAACCATCTGCTTCCGTTGGAAAGATCAACTTAACCCACTTGACCCTTGCCCTCTTCCCCTCCCAATTAAATTCCTCCAACTCTTTATTGATTATTGTCCACAACTTCTCCCATGATTGATAAAAACATACCTGACCTGTATAGAAAAATGAAAGAACTACACAATATTCACTGCTTATATCTGGCTATCCATATCCATAAACCAGAGCTTCCATTTCTCAGCTTTTTTATTACCTTTTGCTTAATCTGTTCCCACACATCCTTAGCTGCCACAACAGAATCCTTTTTAATCCATACTCCTAAATACTTCATTTTATTGTGCTCCCATAAATATGGGTATTGCTGGACCAATTCATGTGTAGGTACGTAGTTTGCAGCTATAGCCTTTGTTTTGTCTTCATTAATTTTACATCCCAAAAAGACTTGAAACTGTAGAGTTATTTATTTATTTATTTCAGTTTGATGACCAAGGAAGTCCACCGGGCCTAAAAAGAGCCTGTTTTCAGTGGAGGCCTGGGGAGAAAAGTTCCAGTAACAATGACAAACATATTAGCATATACACATACAAAGCAAAGAAGTCATACAGCTTTATGCAACATTCTACAGTAAAAAAAATTCTACATTCCTCTTTATCGTAATAGTTTATTTATACACTAAGTCTGTGATTCATAGAGATACACTGCCTTTGTGTGCATGCCTTCAACACCTAGGTGTCGCTATGCAGCAGCTCAGGGATCCATTGTCTAGCCAGATGAAAACATGTGGCACAGACAGCTATGCTTTAGGGTATGCAAATGAGCCTTGCAGCAGCTACACAAGTGGACCAAGCTGTGCAGTGAAACTGCAAGTAAGCACAAGCCTCCCATGAAATATGTGCAGAAAAGCACAAGACTCAGAGTCAGGTGGTTTGGGGGCTGGCATAATGATTAAGGTATTTGCCTCTCAGACACAAGGGTTTAAGTCTCACCTTTGCAGGGAAATTGACAAGACTCAAAATGGCCTGCAAGGGCAGCAAGCCTAGTACTTACCTATGAGCAGAGCGGCAACATGCTATATTGTGTAATCTTGTAAGGAAACACGATCACAGGGAAATGTACCTCAGTAGAACTCACTGACTATATTAGCTAGCCTACTCATGTAATGACATCTTTCAAAAGGATGGCACAAATGCCATACACAGCTAACTGAACTAGAGCCCATTCACTCTGGTTTTGTGAAGAGCTATTCCTGCCTTCTGAACCTAATAAGCTTCTTTGTATAAAACTACCATATCAACTAACATATACACAGCTTCTTACCACCTATAAAATTATCCAGAATCCATCTGCTTGTCCAGCACTAAATAACATTCTACACAACTATGTTCCCATTATGATCCAATGACCAAAAGATCCTGCCTGTCCACAAATCTATCAAATCTGCAGAGCATTGTCTGTACTCGTACCATGTTGCTAAGACCTGGAACATATCTGTATCCATCAAATCAGTACCTCCATCCCATCCTTCAAAACCATTCTGAAAGACTTCCTAGCCAAAAGCTGGCTCTGTTCTTGCTCAACACCAGGAAAACTATATTTGGGCAAATACCTGTTCATACCTTACATCTCCTTACTCTCCCTTCTTCACTCACTTTCTTACTTCTATCAATTTCTGTCCCCTGGCTTTCTCTCTAAATATATCATAAGCCTGCTTTTCTCTCACTTCATATTGCAATTACTGTTTGTATTATACTAACTTACCTTTAATTTCTCTTTAAACTGGCTAAAATTTCTCAAACTATTAAATCTTTGTCACATTACTTGTATATACCCTTAACCAGTCTTTTCAGATTGTGCCTAATTTGATATAATTATTTAAACTGTACTTGTTTTTTTTTCTGTATTATTTTTAAAGACTGTAAATTTATTATTCGTAAAATGTTTTGTAATACTTTGGAGCCTTTATCTCTGGGTCTCTGCTGAAAATGGGCTCCTACCCAGTCGAACTTTCCAGTAGTCAAATGTCAATAAATAAATAAATAAATTGAAACCGTTAACAGAGCCTGTGGAGAGTGGTCACTTTGTCCACTCTGCTTATCTTGATCTGGATAAAGTATATGATACTATTCCACATATTGGAATTATTGAAAAATTAGACAGACTCAATGTAAACCCCTACACTGTTCACTGGATTGCAAACTGGCTTTCCAGCAGAGCCCAGGTTGCGAAAGCTGCTGGTACACTTCCTGAATGTAAATTTTTAATGAGTGGTATGCTACAGGGATCTGTGCTATGCTCTCTCTTGTTTGGTATTTATATTGCAGACATCCATGCCAGTATCCCCAAAGTGAGGTTGTTCCATGTTTGCTGATATTAGCAAGTCAGTACTGTTACCCACTCATCCACTGATATTAAACAGCTCCATTAAGAGTTGGCTTACGCATATATTTGGTGAACTGAAAACAGCTCAAGTTAAATGGAAAAAGTGAAGCATAGTAGAATTCAGCAAAAAGGCTACTCCCTCCTGATATGTTATAAATACTACTCCTCTTCAGAGATGGTCAAAAGAGACCAGGGTACTTATGTAGACAGAGACGGTCATTAGAAGACTGGGTACATGGATGGACAATTTTCTCTCACTTGATTACCGTGTTTCACCATAGTCAAGAAATCCTTTTATTTGATCCAGTTAATTACCAAAGAAATATCTTCAAGAGCCAAAAAGTCATCCTACCACTGTCGTCTTCCTTTAAGCGATCCGTCATCGAATACAATGCTGCCTTTGGTACGTACAAATCCAAGGATATTGTTCAGCTGTAAAGGCCTCAAAGATTTCTAACCAAGACAAATAAAAGCCTTAAATCTTCAACGATCCTGAAAGAATAGCACCACTCTCCTTATACTCAGTAGTCAACCACCTGCTCCAAGATGATGTATGTCTAGTTTTTCAAACCATGAACGACCTCCTATTTCTTCACAAAAATCAGTGTTTCTTCAAACACCTACATTTGGGATCTTAAATTACACCAAAACTTAAACAAGACTCACTGGATGGATATATTCCTAACTCATTGTATTTCCGACCTATGGAATAAGTTGCCACTAAAGTTGGCAGAAATGCAGTACCTAATTGGTTGCTGCTACAGGTCAAACAAAGTACTACTTTGGCTATCTTTAAGGCTAGTTTTAATGGCTGGATAATGAGTGGACCCAAATTTATACCAGGGTTGCCATTTAAGGCCCTGCTCAGTTTGGGATGTAATCAGTATTAAGTGCTTAACAAGGGTGAGAAGAATTTTTAAGTATGCTTACGTAAAAGTATATATGGTTAAACAGCTTATGGTCCTCATGACCGCTTGTTTAGTTTTATTACTTTGTTTCTATGTATAGCCATATATTATTTATAGCTGAATTGCTATGCTGTTTACATATACAGATGCCTGTTGCCTACATAAAGAGGAAGGAAATAGGTGTACAGAAGAGTAGGAAAAAGAGGGGAAGAACAAGCAGAAGGTCATACAAAAGGACAACATAAAAGTATGGAGGAAAGGAGAGCAATTTTTGCAGAACTAAAGCTCCTTTTTATAAGGTGGAAAGAGAATATGAGAAGGGTGAAAGGGAATTCAGGATAGGAAAGGGGTTAGTATAGTGTGTGAGGGCAGACAAGCAAACACAGGGCAGCATAGGCTACATGAGTGGAACTGGGCATGGTAGGCTGGGGAAATATGGGCTGCAGAAAGATAAACAGAGGGTAAGACAATCCAAGGCACCACAGGACCAAGAATCAGCTGGAATTCTTTTAAAATCCAACTTTAATTTAAGCACAAAAGCACATAAACGCACACATTAAAACCAGCGTTTTCATTTGAATCACTTCATCAGATGTGGGTCAGAGAACAATTAATGCCTTTTATAATCCTCTAGGAGGTTAATTATATAGTGTTTTTTCTGCATGCAAGGTTTTAACATGAATATTCATGATGATTAATGATGTTTTTTATTGGATAATTAACCTCCTAGAGGATTATAAAGGGCATTAATTGTTCTCTGGCCCACATCTGATGAAGTGACTCAAACGAAAATGCTGGTTTTAATGTGCACGTTTATGTGCTTTTGTGCTTAAATTAAAGTTGGATTTTAAAAGACTTGCGGCTGATTCTTGGCCCTGTGGTGCCTTGGATTGTCTTACTAGTTTCTTTTGGTACCTGGTGGCTGTTTTTTCGAATAAACAGAGGGTCGATAAATGGTGATGGTAAGGACTGTACAATGCACAGGGTATGGGGCAAAATACAGGAGGAATGGAGCACATATGTTTGAGGATGGTGTGGGGTGTGCGCAGCTGACATATCTTCTCCTGTGCTGGCCAAGAGCAACATTACAGGGATTCACCCCTACACAATGGATTATGGTTTATGATGGTATGGACCACAGCTTCCTCTCCTGACCCAATGGTGGAATGACTAGTTGATGGAATATGCAGTCCACTCCTGGAGACTCTCCACTCAGGCAATATATCTGTCTACCGTCCTCTCCACCACAGCCTCCACTTCCTGCTGCACCTGTGGTTGGGCCATCTAAGACAATGCAGATGGACTACTTGTTATTGAAGGGCCAAAACCCGCTCTGGTGAAGCACTCCCAGGCTCATGCACAATGGCCACAACTTTAAAAGGGGGCAGGATAGTTGTGCCCATTGAGTAAATCTACCATTGGAACCAGCAGTGGGGAGACAAAGTGGGAAGGTAGCCATAAGTGTGCATCATTTGACTGGGCTGAATACATTTAACAAGTGAACACTTGTGAGATAAGCTAACAGTGGCTGACTGCAAGCCTCTCCTGCCTCCTGTGGAAAATAACATGCTCTGCATCATGAAAAGGAACATCATGGAACCATGATAACTGTAAATCAGTATGCTACAGCAACAGATGCAACCCAAAAGTATCTCCCATTAGCTGCTTGACAGACAACAGGCAAGTGAATGTCCCCTGCATGTAAGTTAAGATACGTAAACAGAATATGGTGCAGGAATACTCAGGAATGCAACAAGTAATGTGTATTTACCATGACATGGTGCAGTCCCCATTCAAAAACAGGGCCCTGCGGAAACCCACATGAAATATAGTAGGCATATCACATGCAGTGCCACCACCACCCCATCACCCCATCACCCCTTCCTTCACCTAACTTGGAAAATCCTGGCAGCAGCATGCCTAAATTACTAGAACTAGCATGACCAATAGTTGATAGTAGCAACAACAGTCTAAGTCTAAGCTACAGTAAAAGAGAAAACATAAAAATATAACAAAAACATTTACTATACCATTTGAGACATTCTTGCCAAACCTATGTTCACCATGTATTGAGACCATCAGGGTTCATGTGATGTAGGTCATCAAAACCATGCCTGCACTGTTACCCTGTCCTGGTGATACATATGAATGAGGACAGCTTCTCATCCAGGTTATAGCAGGCATCCAGTTTTTTAAATGTACTGTCACAGAGAATGAGTAGGCCCCCAATGGCCATTAGAGAAATAAAATAAAGCATAATGATCCTCTCTTTTTCACATAGATAGAAGCTGGCATTCTCTTGAATATCCTCTGAAAATGGTATCAGCTGTCACGTTGATGAAGAACAATATGATATTTCAGCAGAATGGATATTCATGAAGAACCGGTCCCTAGCATAGGCCGGCAACTATGAGTTGACTTAGATCAGCATGGGCAGTAGGATGCACCCTATGCCACAGGTACAGTGCAGCAAACTACAGTGGCTCATAAGTATTCCTGACCCAATATGCCAACTTGCTTTGCACTTGGGTATGAGCTAACATAGTCTTAGAGGTTTGTTGCCATTTTCTAGGCTAATTCATGAGATTTGGGAAGCTGTTTCACATGTTTGGGTGGCACTATCAGAACGAATAATAGCACCTTATGGACCTACAGACATCTCTGAGGAGGTACATTGTACTCTAAAAGTGTGTGGTAATTTGTTTTTGTCTCCCTTCCAAGAGTCCTACCCTTTCACTGGAAACGAGATTACAAAAGGCTAGCAACAGCTATGTGTGTGTCTTCCTGCCTGTGTCTCATGTTTGTCAAGGGAATTGGCAACAAATGTTGCCCACAGTATCAGGACAGCCTGCACCTGTATTTATCTGCCACTGTTACAGTACTCGTATGGAGGAGAATTTCTTGGCATCCATGTCTTGAACACATAATTAGCAGGTTATGATCAGAAACCTGATATAATCCTCTATATTATGGTGTTGCCCTATACATGTAACATGAATGTCATGTGTAACATCATTGGAACATCTGTATGTGGTATATATGTCATGCAGGTTGTGCTAGAGTTTTTCTACTTGTGCCCTCTCTGAAAATGTAGTTTGTTAGTATGCCTCACCTGGCCAACAGTATAATAAATAAGTATGTAAGTAAAAGTTAAGTAAATACTTAGGAAAATACATGCATAATACATAAATATATATTATATATATATATATATATATATATATATATATATATATATATATAAACATCTACATGCATGTGACACAGACAACAAAATTTAAATCAGGCAATGTGCATGCATGCATGACAGTGCATGTGTACACATATAGGTACTGTGTGAGGTATGCTTCAGTACGCATGCAGTTGTACCTGTGTGTGTGTGTGTGTGTGTGTGTGTGTGTGTGTGTGTGTGTGTGTGTGTGTGTGTGTGTGTGTGTAGTATGTGTCTGATCTCTGTGTGAAACTGGATTTCTTTTAATGATTAGGTAGGTGGATGTAAATGTTGCATGCCTTCTTCCATTTACAGAGTTTCTGGTGCAGTTTTAGTCAGACTGAAAGCCATATGTTGCCTTCACGACTACTCTTGTTAAGCCATATAAAACAACTGCTTACATTCCCATTTTAGGGATTAAACTGAAAGACTTCTGCACTATACAGGTGAATGAAATAAGGGATATTAGTTTAGAAGGCTACAGGGCGGCCACGGTGGTGTAGCGGTTAGTGTTGCCACCTCACAGCAAGAGGTTCTCTGGTTCGATTCTCAGCTGGGGTGCCTTCTGCATGTCCTCCCTGTGGTCGCATGGGTTTCCTCTCAAAGACATGCTGTAGGTGGACTGGACACTCTAAACTGGCCCTAGGTGTGAGTGTGTGCATGTGTGTGGCTTCTATGGAAGGTTGGGCACCGGGCTGGCAACTTGACACTGTAAAACCCCACAGCCAATCATGAGCAGACAGGTGATCCTCTGTGGGACCCCTAACCGGGAAAAAGCCGAAAGAAGAAGAAGTTTAGAAGGCTACAGCTTTGAAGGTTAAGCAGAAGTGAAGAGTGTAAAGTTGGATAGTGGAGTCTCATAAGTCAATAATATAAACAAGGAAAGAAAAATATAGAAACCAGAACATTTCAAAGCTGCATGAGCTATACAAGAAAAAAAAAAAAAAAACTTCAAGTGTGGTCACAGCTGCTGAGCACTGTCCCTCAATAAGTAAATAAATCCAACTGAAATAAGCTGTTCTGCATATTTGCTTTGCACTTAGTGGACAAATATTGCACTTCAGATGGTACAGTGGTTTACTGAGCATCTGTTTGATGAGAGCAAAATAATACTGTTGCTTCCCAGTCATCTTGTAATGGCTGTAAATATAGCTCACAACTTCTTATCATAAACTCAAGAAAAAAATGAAAATTAATCATGGACAAAGCCCCAGTTCGGGGACACTTTCTAAACATTGTCAGTATTCACTTAGGGAGTTGATAGAATTAGTCGATATATATTAATATGCATTCTTTAATGAACAAAGAATTAAGCAACTAATGCATCTGGAATTATTTACCTATTTTATCCCTCACTGTTTAGCTACATGTACATTTTATGAGGTACAGAAGAAAATTATGAAGCAAAATGAGGGATGTCCCTAAAATAAGGAGAAGTCGAAAAGTATTGCAGCCTGCCTGCTACATATGGACTAAGTAAATAAGTAGTTAAGTAGTCATACACACATGCACACACGAGCCGAGTTGGATGGAAAAAAAAGAAGGACATTACCAAAGTCTACACACTGGAAAGTCATTTGTATCTGCTAGAGATTTAGAAGTATGTTACAAAAGGGGATCATCCCTCATGAGGGGTAAGAAAAACAGAACAGGAAATGTAGTCCCTTTTTACCTAAAAGAATAGGCTTGCAGTGTAATATGCAGGGTTTCAAAGCAAAATGATTTATTATAAGTTCATAGATAAGTACTAGCCTAGCTGTCCTTGGGGGGCCATTTTAAGCCTAGGCAGTTTCTCAATTTGTGCTCAAATAGCCTTCCCCACTCCATTGTTGATAATTATATATTACCCTAATGAGAATAGCTAGGATCATACCACTGATAATTTGAGGGGACCCCAATGCTTGGGATAAAGCATTTAGGAGCTGCTTCTGTCCAGGGTGCAGAATTAATAAGAGTATGTATTGAAATGCTGTTGCATTAGTTATAACTGCGCCTCCATCTATTTTTTTTTCTGTTTTAGTTATGAGGCTTTGACTTGTCTGTTTGATTATTTCGGGAGGGTGACCATTTCAGTTTCACTTACTGCCTATTGGCCAATAAACATTTCTATAATGTACTCAGTCAATGCAATAATCTCTGTAAGTAAGTCATTTTCTTGATATGGAGACAATGTTTCAGCCAAGCTATACTGGAGTAAATTTTGTACCCAGAGAACAAAGGTGAGTATTCATTATGGCTCATTCACATTTCTTCATTATCTAACTATGTTTTGATCAGTGTGGGGGTGTGTTAAGCTAAGTCACAGTTTCACATGTTTAGCTAATATTTTTGTCTCAGTTACAAAAAGAACTGACTCCTGTATAATTCAGATTGCTGTACCTTTTAAGTTGATGTAATATAGTCTCATAAATTCTTATCGACTGTCTAGAATTTTACAGAATGTCCAGATTTTTGCCTCTTACTTTTGGTCTGTTGCTTGTAAAATGTGTAGTTTTCTGAAAACCCTTCAGGACTGAGGTCACTAATTACTGAGAGACATTTGAGTTTCAGACTATGTATACTTGAGAAAATGCATGCTAATGCAAAATCTATTATTTTTGTGACTTTAAGTTTATACGAGCAGTTTTTAAAATCTGTCCCTATATTCGTGACGTTATATTCCCATTATTTTTTACTTTGTCCTCAATTCTTGCTCCAAGAGGTTAAAGAGGTATGGTTTTGTAGCAAGAGAAGCTGAAGTTGGTGTTGTCACACTGAGGACTCTTTTTCGTTTTTTAATGAACTGTTTTTCTGAAAGGGCTTTTACTTTTGTAATAGGCATTTATTGTGAAAATACAGTCTGCATTTAGTTTTGTAATATGCACATTTATTGTGAAAGTGACAGCTTTTGATTTTTATTTATTTAAGGGAAACCGACTAAATTCATTGCCAGTAGTAAACTTCCAGCTCATATAGAGCCAAGGTGTCAGTCTCGCTATATCAGCTGAAAGAACTTTTAAGCCTCCTACTTTTTTTTCTATATACTTTTTTGCCTCCATACCTGCCAACCTTCAAACCTCTTCCCTACTCCAAAGAGAATAATCATCCAGGCAACCATAAGGATGCATTCTTGCCTTCCACATCCAATACTGCTTCAGTAGGCAGACACAGACATGTCCCCATCATGCCTAGTTAGCTAGTCCTGCTTACCCACACACTAGGATACTGAAGGGCTTCCTAATTTTCTAGTCTCGGCAGGCAGGCAGGCAGGCAGATTCTCCAATCAATGTCTGGAATTATGCAGTCATCGGTGGAGGAGGAGGCTGTTTTACCCTTCCCTAACTCCACCCTGAACCATCCTTCTGGTGACAATGTAGGCACCATATCAGCATTAGGAGTCCGGTTCCTTCCCTCAGATGGATGCATGTTCCCACAAATAAGAGCCTCTCTGAGGGCTACCATCACCAGCTAGCTATTCTAAGCCTAAATCACTATGGTCAGTAGCTTTCACACAAACCCACAAGCCTCATCAGGGAACCACCATTCCGTCCCCATGGAATAAGCAAAAAGAATCATGCTGCTCACCCCCCCATGCCCTGTCCAACAGGTGCCTGACCATTATAATATTTTAGTTGCCTGGGTTTTCATGAGGGCTTTATCCCTAAACACCATCAGGGCCAACAAGATATCTAGAGTTTTGTTATTTTTTTCCATGTTTATGAGTTAAATTTTTTTTTCTTTTTTTATTTTCTAATAGTGGACAATGTGACATGTTTGGTGCTAGAGATTTGCTTTGTTCTGGGAAGAGGTTTATTCCTTCATAGGTAGGTACTAGGCTATTGGCCCTATGGCCTATATAAGCCTAGCCAAAAGGTACCCTGGCTTTCACCACCCAAGAAAATTATTTTCCTGTGCCGCTGTCAAGCAGAGCCACAGAAGTGATCCCCGGGGTGAATTTCCTATCTCCCATCCAATCATCAAGATTTTTCTTGAAGAGTGCTAATGAGGAGCTTTGTTTGATATAGATAGGTAGTTTGTTCCAGAGTATGGGAAGTCTCTGGTACAGGAATCTATCCCTCCAGCATGTTCTGTTTATTGTGGTGACAAGGTTTAGGTCCCTAGAGCATGTAGCTCAGAGGGATTGGGATTTCTTTAAGTGGAGCATATCCAAAAGCTCTGGGTTTGACATAGCTTTTTTTGTTAGGCAGAGATCGCCTCTGAGTAGGCAATATGCGACGGAGTCAAGCTGCAGTTTTTTGAGACGGTCTGCGTAGGTCATCTGTTTGAGGCCGGTAATCATCTTTGTGAGGTATTTCTGCAGCCTTTCCAGTTATTGTAGATGCCTTGTGAGGTACATACCAAAAGGGTTGTTGTACTCTATAATGGGTCTAATGAGTGACGAGTAGAGGGGAACAATGACCTCTTTTTTCCTGGATGAGAAACCTTTTGTGATGGTGTGCCACGTAGAAGGATTTCCTGACTACTGTGGCGATGTGATTATCAAAGGAGAGACTACTGTCTACCTGTGTCCCAAGGTCTGTTATCACACCTTCGGTGTTAAGTAGACTACCGCCTATGTGGTAGTTCATGGGTACAGAGTTTTTACCAAAGGGGATGACAATGCTCTTTTTGGCATTGAGCTTGAGGCCATGGCTTTGACAGCAGGCATCTGTCTCAGCGAGGCCCTTTTGTAGGATGTTCACATCTTTTGGAGTTTTGATTATGGCTCCTAGTTTGCAGTCATCTTTGTGAGGTATTTCTGCAGCCTTTCCAGTTATTGTAGATGCCTTGTGAGGTACATACCAAAAGGGTTGTTGTACTCTATAATGGGTCTAATGAGTGACGAGTAGAGGGGAACAATGACCTCTTTTTTCCTGGATGAGAAACCTTTTGTGATGGTGTGCCACGTAGAAGGATTTCCTGACTACTGTGGCGATGTGATTATCAAAGGAGAGACTACTGTCTACCTGTGTCCCAAGGTCTGTTATCACACCTTCGGTGTTAAGTAGACTACCGCCTATGTGGTAGTTCATGGGTACAGAGTTTTTACCAAAGGGGATGACAATGCTCTTTTTGGCATTGAGCTTGAGGCCATGGCTTTGACAGCAGGCATCTGTCTCAGCGAGGCCCTTTTGTAGGATGTTCACATCTTTTGGAGTTTTGATTATGGCTCCTAGTTTGCAGTCATCTGCGAACTTCATTAGCCATAGACCTTCTGTGTTAGCCTGTATTTCAGAGAAATAGATACCAAACAGGAGTGGACCCAGGACTGAACCCTGTGGTACTCCACGTGTCACTGGTCTGAAGTTGGATTTGGTGTCTGCTACTTTCACAGTGTGAGTTGTGTCAGTGAGCCAGCTGGCAACCCATCTTGTGACATAGGGATTTATACCTAGTTTAGTGAGTTTATCTATAATTCCAGAGTGGGGGATGGTGTCGAAAGCCTTGGCGAGATCAAGATAGGCTGTGTGAACCACCTTACCCTCATCTACGGCTTTGGTGACCACTTCAAAGAAGTCTATCAGGTTTAGGAGACATGATCTGCCTTTTACAAACCCGAACTGGGTGGGGTCCTGAATATGGAGATTAACAATATCATTGTTTATAAGTTCCATGATGATATGTTCCATAGCCTTACAGACCAGGCTCATCAGGCTAATGGGGCGGTAGTTTCCGGGGTCCATGGTGGCTTCTCCTTTGTGGAGTGGGATAACCATCACTGTGCGCCTTTCAGTGGGCACATAGCCTGAGGTGAGGCTTAGGTGGGTGCCAGTTCGTTCTGTAGTTCATGTCCATGTGTTCTTGGCTTTGGAGAGTGTGTTTTTTACCTGTGCAGCCATGATTACAGGAACTTTGCATTCTTCCAGTATACAAATGGGCCCTTTAGGGGATGAGAGGGGGGTAAAGTTAGCACTGAAACTATCTGCCAGGATGTTGGCAATATCAGTTGGTTCTGTATATTTAGTGCTATTGTGCTGTAACTCAGAGCAGATGTGAGTGTTGCCATTGAGATTCTTGACATAGCTATAGAATGCTTTGTGGTTGTCTTTAGAGTCAGTGGTGATTTTGTTTTCGTAACTAGCTTTGGAGGTTTTTATGAGGGATCTCAGCTTCTTACTGAGGCTGACCAGGGAGTTTCTCCATTCATGGGATTTTACTCTTGTTTGCAACAGTTTCTTTCTTCTGTTGTAGAGTTTGTTTATGGCAGGGTACCACCAGATTGGCTTCCTTTTTTTGGAGGATAGCATCTTGATTCTGTTAGGGATTGCACAATCCATGCACTCGTGTAAGTGCTTATAAAGTGCATTTGTGTAGAATTCAGCAGTCATACCTCTATTGTCCGTCAGCATGGGTGTCGTGAAGTTGGCCACTTCTGTCTTAAGAAGTCCTCACTTAAATAAGGGAACAGATGTTAGTTAATATTTTAGGAATATATTATTTTAAATCAGATTTTCATATATATATATATATATATATATATATATATATATGGGTCTACTTCTTTTGACCTAACTTTCACTTGCCTGACACTCATTTGCCTGAGACCAAATGACTGAAATTTCATTTGCCTGACACTTCATTTGCCTGACAAGTATTATTAGCAAGAAAATGGAATATGCCCCCTTCCCCACTGCAGTGCGACCCTGAAGTTAGAATATATAGTTAGGGGGGGCACAGCCCCCCACAACGGGGGGTGTGGGAGGTGAAGCCCCCCACCTACTTTTCTGTTACTAAGCAATATTATATCAAAAGTTAACAATATCATATGAAATGAAGTGGGGGGGCTTCACCCCCCACACCCCCCCAACTATATATTCTAACTCCAGGGTCGCATTGCAGTGGGGAAGGGGGCATATTCCATTTTCTTGCTAATAATACTTGTCAGTCAAATGAAGTGTCAGGCAAATGAAATTTCAGTCAAATGGGGTCAGGCAAATGAGTGTCAGGCAAATGAAAGTTAGGTCAAAAGAAGTAGACCCATATATATATATATATATATATATATATATATATATGTGTGTGTGTGTGTGTGTGTGGTATGCACACACACACACACACACACATATATATATACACACACACACACACACACACACACACACACACACACACACACACATTCTCTCACCTGAAAGGCCTCCATGCCCAAGTTAATAATCCTACATAATCAGCCATCTTCCTTGAAAGAGAGGGAAAGCCATGATTATGATGCAAGTGATCCAAGTTCATTTAATGGCACCTGTGCCTGATGTACCTGGTATGGGAGAGGAGAGAAGTGATGAGGCTTACCCTGCTTGCTTCTCTTTGTGAGATGGGTAAGTGACTGAAGGCATGCTCTCAAAAGTAGAATCTCTGGTGTGCATGGATAAATAATCTGTACATCACTATAGCACTAAAAGAACCAAAAACATTGAATATGGTAACTTTTTTTGCAATATGTGGTATAAAGGTGGACTGTTTCTTTGATGACTTATGAGTAATACTGAAAGAATACAAAGTTTTGGCAGTACACATGTTGATAACCAAATGAATATATCACCCACAGTATATCATGTGTAGAATTTTTGTTTATGAAACAGTGGAGAATTATGAATAGCAGACACATATGCTTACAGAAATGTCTGCTGGGAGAATGAAAAAATGTCTGCCGAAAGATTATTCCTAGGTCTTGTTTGCTTATATGATGGTCTTAAATTATTTCAGAACAAGGAAAACATCTGATGTTATACCTGGTAATATTAAAAGCAAGAAATGGCAAAGACAGATGTATGAAAATGCCATGAAGTAGCCACAGGAAGGAAAAGAGTCTTTGAAAAACAAAAAGATACAGTGTTGGACCCATCTAACAAAGAGGGAAAAATAAACTAGAAATTGTATTTAGAATAATTTGCAGGCGAGTGTCCTTAGACATTTTGGTGAATGACATTAAGGGATGGACATATTTTGGATATGGAACTAGTATTTTCTTACTGGGAGGCACAAGGTTTTGTGGTAAGAAACGAAGAACAGCAGGAGATAGAATAACAGTGAAAATGCCATTAAAGACTCCTATTAAAACACTAAGAGAGTCCTAGCACCTCACCTGCACCAACCCTCAGAGGGAACACTGTTGATACAAAAGCAAAGAATATATAAAAGAAATAGATGTACAGACTTCCAAAATGGCATCACACTGATGAACAGCTTAATTTCACCACTTTTAGTGTGAAAAAAGAAACATAGAAACAAGGACTGGTAATTCTGACAGCTTAAGTAAAATTATGTTACTGGCTACTATGTAGATTGCCTGGATGCCAGCAAAGAAGAAACCCAGAGAACCTAAAAGAAGGCCAGCTAGAAAAGGTGAAGAGAAAACAATGACTGGGAAGAATCCTGCAGATGTTCAGCAAAAAGCAGTTCAAGCTCCAGCTTAGGTACAAGAAATGGCTTCTAATAATTTAGAGGAATAACAAATCAAATATGCTCAGAGATGATTAAAATAAATGAAGCACTGAATGAGTATATAAACCCAGATAAAAGGTTGGAAAATGGAAGAAGCAGCTATTCAAATGAGCTGATAAAACTACAAAAATCAGGGGTCAAAATGAAAAAAAGGTTGGCTGAGTATGAAACTTCTCAAGAAGAGCTATTATAAAAATGGTAGAGTTAGAGGAAAGAGCATGCAGAGAAAACCTAAGATTTTCCACTGTATCAGGGAAACTGGAAGGAGCAGACTGTATCAATTTTATGAAAGCACAAATAAGCAACTGGGCTGGCATTCCAAAGTAGGATTTGTGAAATTGAAAAAGGCATGTCAAGTGTATGCTCTAAACCTGGCCACAAGAAGGTAGCCTAGACCTGATTTAGTAAAGATGGAATCATACCAGCAGAAACACTTGATCCTGACAAAACTGTAGCAAAAGAGCAAAGTATTAAACATTGGAGACAGAAGAGTGTTTGTAGAAAATGATTATTCACTGTGTACCAGGCAGAAGAAAACAAATTTATCCCAGCAATCAGGGAATGTCAAGAAGCAAGTGTGAGATTCAAGCTGCTCTTCGAGGCTGTCTTCAGAATACTTTTTTTCCTGGAGGATAGAAGAAATTTTTGATGTACAACAGGCTACTGAGGAAGCACAAAGGTTAGTCCAACAAAAAATGAGCCAACAAACAGAAGGCAGCTTTGCTTCTCATTCTTCTGACAATAAAGCTGATAGAGAGACTTTGCAAATTAAACTTTTTACAATGTTCCAAAGGAAAATACTTAAAAGACAGAAAAAAGCACAAGAGCTGAATAGAAGAATTGGGAGTATCCTGAATTTGAACTACAGTCTGGTTGGGAGATGGAAGTGAACAGGAAGAAGACCAGCAACTCTGAAATCAGTGAATACATGTGAAAAAGTGGCTGAGAAAGACTGGACTTTGGTTGAATTTGATAAACTTGTGGGTAGACTGATAAGCATATACCCCCACTTCATGTCATTAATGTTTACAAGACTAAAAGCAAAAAAATTATTATATGAAAAACAGTTTTCGTTCTTAACAGTAACTGTATAAAACATTTCATGATATAAACTGCAAGTTATATAATAAAGCATAATTGTCTAGTATGTAGTCAGGAGTATCTAAAATGAAGGGGTGAGTCTTTTTAGTGATTGTTGCATGTGATAAAGTTGCTAAAGTAAGCAAGCACTTTTTAGCTATAAGAAATACAGACATTCCAATGTCAAAAGAGAAGAGAAGCTAGACAAAAGCATGTTTAAATTAATGTGCTATAATCGTGGGCTGTTTGGGTGGGGGTTGGGGTGTAATAGTGTATTGATTATAGTGCAGGTATAGTTGAGATTTTTTCTCTTAATTTTCCATAGGTGACTATTGGGATTAATGCTCTTGACTTAATCTAAAAACAAGCAAATAAATGTTCAGTGTGAGTTGAAAAGTCTGCAACTGAGGGGAAGTTGTACATTCTGTTATGTTTCCATGGAGACAAGTTGACTACAAGAGCAGGCAGTAAATCTTGAGCATTCTGAGCATTGTTTGCTGAGGGAAATGTAAAATTAAAAGGTACAAGGGCAAGCACCTCAGTAAAAAATAAAGTTTGAAATTATTGGAAGTGAATAAGAGATATTTTTCTAAGCAGCCTAAATATTTTGATGCCTTTAGGAGAACAGTCTATAATTTCATTTTATTTAATGATAGGCGGTGCACTTTTTCTTAAGGCTAAAATTGTTCTGAAAGTATACAAGCTGTTTTTCACATCTGGGAGGGAATAGATATAAGAAAAGAACAGACATCAATCAGTTTAAGTGAGGACACAGTCTATAACATATGCTTTATCATGGATAACCTTAATTTTTAGGCTAGGTAATACCTATGGGTGCAGCTGTCGATTTGGGACAGTTTCTCCTATCAAGAGGGTTAGACCTCTTATTTGAAGACGTACATGGTTTTGTGTGCTTGTTTTAAGTTAATGGGTTATGGGGGTGTTCTTGGTTATGTTTATTTATTTTTGGGGGTTTCATTAAAATAAAAAGTATTGAAAAATGTAACATAAGTTCAAATAGAGATGGCAAGAAACAGCTGTATAAGAGATCAACCTGCCAAACATTAATGTATGCATGTAACACAAAAATTGGAAATAGACATTTAAAAAAGCTGTCATGTACAATAGGTGGGGATAATAACTTCTTATCATGATAGCTGCATTATCCATATTATTTGGAAATGTAAATGGTCTCACAGATATTGACAAAAATGTTAGAGTTTTGAATTATATTAAGAAATGCAGATTGCAAATAGCAATGCTGCAAGAGACATATTTGGAAAGTAATGAGCATGTGAATTTGATAAAGAAAGATTTTCAGTATGGATATTCTGCAGCATATCAGAGACAAAGGAAAAGGGGAGTAATTACACTAATTGTTAGATGAGCTCCAATAGTAACAGAAGAGGAAAAAAAGATAATAATGGTAGATTTGTGGCGCTAAGGGGATACTGGCAAGGGAAGAGTATTACGCTGGTATGTGTTTATATTCTGCTTAAACTGCTATTATGGAGCTTAAGAAAAATTTTGGGAGAAAAATTTCAGCAGGGAATATTGCTTATAGATGGGGACTGGAACTTGATTTGTAATAGTGGGGATGTATCTGGGGGACTTATAAGGGAAAATATAACAAAACAAGGTAATTTTCTGAAGCAATTTATGAAAATATTTGATATGGAAGACATGTATTCAGTTATAGGAACTATGAGAGAATTTACATGTTACTCCCGAAGGTACATTAGCTGGGCTAGATTAGACAGAAATTAATATAGCACAGGAACATGTGCATTTAATTGAAAGCTTTGACACACATACAATAACTATTTCAGATCATGCACAAAAAAACTAAGATAAAATTGCAGGGTAATGAAGTAAAAATGAGACGCTGGCACTTTCCCACTTACCTGTTAAAAAAAGAGAAGAATTTAAGGAATGGATATAGAAAATAATTTGAGAGTTATTAGGGAATATAGATATTTCTTCATAAGTTATAACTAGAGAGTGGGATAAAAATGAAAGTGGAGTTTAAAAATAGGGATTAAATAAAAGAAAAAGAGATATGATTAAGAAGTAACATAAATTATTTAGTGGGCTGACAAAGGTTAAAGTATTGCAGTATAAGGGGAATCTCACACAAGAAGAAGAAAAAAAAACAATTTCAGTGCACTAAAGAGACTGCTGCTAAGCAACTGCTTATTATAATAACTCCAGAGCACAAAAACGTTTAGCACAACGACTTAGGCAACAGAGAGCAGAAAAGATTGTTGCCAAATTTTGGCAGCCTATAACAAGAAAAATAAACAGAGATCCTGTAGAGGTAGTAGAGATATTACAGAGATGTTATGAGCATTTGCATAAAGCAGAGAAATGTGTAAATCAAGAAAGAGCACAAAATGGGAATATTTATGGAAGGCTTAAGTATACCAAGGTTCGAAGCAGATAAGGCTCTACAATTAACAGTTAAGGAGGAGATGAGATAAAATTGGTGACATATAATCAATCTACAGAAATGTCTTCAGGAACAAAATGGCATTCCTGTGGAAGTTTGGATGCTTGGAAAGTATTTTAAAAGGAGGGGAAGTACCAACATTCTGGAAGAAAGCTGTAGTGTCTGTAATACCTAAAGACAGTAGATACCCATCAAACCCAGCTTCATATAAACCATTTCAATTTTAAATCATGATTATAAAGTGATTATGTCTATGTTAACTAAAAAGAATGGCAAAGATGTTGCCAACATTGATATATATATATGGATCAGTGTGTTTTTTTGAGGGAGGGCAAACCGTTGACAATATTAATAGAACAATGGTGATCTAGAAGAAACAGACTGTATAAAAATACCATTGTTGGAGGTGGGTCTTGATGCAGAGAAAGCATTTGGCAGAATAAGCTGTGATGTTATGAGTTGGACAATGGAAACATTTGCATTCTCTGATACAATAATAAGGTTAATTCAGAGGATATACGAGGAATCAGATGCAAGAATTAAAGTGGGAGGGTTCTTCTCTGATAAGTTGTATCTGAACAGAGGAACCAGCCAGGGGCAACAATTTTAATAATAAAAAGCATGAAGAATCTAAGCACTTTAGCCCATACTATTCAGGACGTCATCAGAAAATGTTTATTATTATTATTATTATTATTATTATTAAAAGTAACTAAAGAGCACACACAACTCAGTGTGTGACCTTGCAGTCTACTGAATACAATGACAACTTGAAAAATGGAAAGATTGCAGCTCACATAGTGTCTCTTGAACTCTGCCTGTTAGTCAATAATCTGTAATAAAAGCAGACAGCACACCAACATGTTAAAAACTTGATTTAATAAATAAAATTAAAGTAGTTAAGTACTTTTGTCCCCATTATAAAGCAAGACTTCTTCAGAACTACATTCAGTCAAGCTAAAAATGTTTAAATATGCCACTTTTATTCACATGGTCACTTTTTACCTATAGCTGATGCCACCATATTAATAAATTTAAAGGTACAATCTATCAAAAACTGTAAATACAAATATAAAATGAAAATGAATACAATTTAATAAGATAAAAAAAATTTAAAATGTAAACACACCTATAGACACATATCTTAAATATTTGTGTATGTATATATAAATCATACAATCATAATTTATTAGCTTTCAGTTTTAATATTGAGGATATGAAAGCTTGGTCATTTAACCCCAAACCATGTGTTGCCCCTAAACATAATTGCCAAAATAGTCCTGTTTGTTCCAATTTTGTTTCCCAAGGGCCACCTCTCGGGTCCTGGAGAACCAGTTCAAGTACACCAAAGAAAACCTGGAAGTTGTACATTCCAGCGTATGTTTAAAAAGGGCATTGTTACCATTGTTCTTTGAAATAGCATATGCATGTTCATAGATTCTTTTCCTAAATTGCCTCTCAGGCTTCCCTGCATATAATTTAGAACAAGCTTTACAAATAGCTATGTAAATGGCACCTTTAGTATTATGATTCCCATAAGTTAAAAGTACTTTGTGTGGGAAAATATCAAAGGTGTAATCCACTTGGCCCAAGACGTAAGAGCATTGACTGCATGCTCCACACTTTCTTGTCCCACTCTGGATGTACATGTTCATATTAAGGGGGCTGTTCTAAAATGTATTTACAGTTCATCCCCATTTTAAATACAAAATTAGGTTTCTTACTGATAATATTCAGTAGTTCTTCATTCACTTTGAATATGCTCCAATTATTAGAAACTATGTCCCTGACAACCTTAGATTAAGTTTCAAATGCCAGGACTAAAGAATTGGTAAATCTGTTCCTTTCTCTGTTATGATGCAAAGCGAACACTGTGTATAATACAAGGTTGATAACCACCATGCAATGCCTCTTAGTGGGATTGCACAATGGAAAGCAAAAGATGCAACGCTGTATCCTTTTTGAATTCGGGAATGTCTGAATCCTGTCTGCAGGTGTTCTGCCTGCTTTGTGTGTGGGCCAGTCCTCCAGGTTTGCATGGTGGTAAGTAACATGCACATGTGAGATGCAAAGCTAAACCTGTTTTATCCTTGTGAGCAGTGTTTCTTACGTTTCATCCTTAAAAGACAAACGTGGGACTTGAAACGTCATCTACAGATAGTATATACTGTGTGGATCACCGTGTTTAGCAGATGTGCTACACACACACATGATTCATAGGTGTAGTTTATATATTGGTTATCACAGAAGTACATTACATGACACCTATTGTATTTCTCTGTTTTTGCTGTTTGCCCTAAGCCTCACATTGTGTAAACACTGGTATTAAAAAATACATAAAATAAACATTACAAAATAAATGTTAGTGCACATGAAAGTTTTTACACAACTCTGGATCTGAACTCTAACGGCAATGGACCTACAAAACACAGTAAGGGTTTGTTATCCCTTTTTGCCACAGAAACAGCTTTGCAGCAGGAATGAAAATCATTGTACATACAAGCAAGTCCCAAATCATCCACAGTATTAACAAGACATATAGCATTTGTACACTTCTGAGTTGTTTGTACGTGTTAATTTCAGATGTAGTGCAATGAGTAATTACACAACTATTTTTGATTATTGTTTGCAGAAATGCAGCTCTGTGTTATTCTTGTATGGTACTCATTCTTCACTTATCTGAGCAGTAATCTCAGACAGGTCTATATTACGACCCCGAAACAGCTAAACACAGAATGTCGTTTCAGTGACATAAAGAGTGAACTACAGGTTACGCAACCAGCCAGATCAGCTATTTATTTCCTAAAAAAATCACTTGACCATCACCATGAATTTGCCCTTTTCCCCACTGTAGTGCAATCTCAGAGTTGATATATATAGTTAGGGGTGGGTGTGGGGGCACAGCCTTCCCCATTGGGGGTTGAAACCCCCCAATTTGTAATGTTTGAGCTGGTGTGTCTTGTCTGGCTGGCCTACTGATTTTTTTCCCTAGGAAAAAAATTGGTGACCTGGCCATTCGTGTGACTTGTAGTTCATTCTTTATGTATCACTGAAACTGCATTCGGTGTTTTGCCATTTTGGAGGTATAATATAGACCCATCTCAGACATACAGTCTGTAAGGCATTTTGTATCATTGTCCTTAAAATGTGTGAGAATATTAAATGGCAATAATATACAATTTTCAACAAATGCAGGGGAGGTTAGATATTACTGAACAGAAACTGTGAAATGTGTGCTGCTTACTAATATTTAAAACCTTGGTACAATTGCTTCTACACTTTATAAGTCTAACATGGCTGACATACCCACTGAAGGTAACAGAGTCTGAATTGCTGTTATGTTTTCCTTCTCCCTACCAGTAATCATTCACAGTTGCAATCCATTAGCAACAAACACTGAGGGAATTTCCTGCACTATGTTTACATCTGATACACGAAGCCAAGAAGTTGGTATTCAGCAATTCTAATGAGTTCACACCTCATTTGCATCTTCACCAAGCTCACAGGCCTGAATCTACACTATAAAAAGGGAACCATGTAGCTAGGGAACCTGAAGGTGAGGAGACTTGTTTATTTGAATAACACAGAAGAAGATTATTATTACTTTGGATTTATCTGCACAGATGACTACTGATCTTGATAAGGTATGATTACATTTTCCAGTTATATACAGGATATGCTCAGATGTCATTTAGAAAAACATTTTTATATATGCATTAGCAAATGTTTTTATCTGTATGCACTTCTTAGAAGCTTACTGATGGGATAGGCATTTTTATCAAGGCATTTTACTTTCTTAGATGCACAGCTTTATTAAATTTCATCACAAGTGTTGTTGTTGTTGTTGTTGTTGTGTCTTTCGGCTTTTCCCAGTTAGGGGTCCCCACAGCGGAACCCCGGTCCGCTAATGATTGGCAGTAGATTTTTACGTGCCGAGTTACCAGCCCTGATGCACAACCTTCGATGAAGGTACGCTCATTCATGCAGGTCTCCACACAGAAGACGCTGTAGCTGAGAATCGAACAGGACAACGTCTTACTGTAAAGCGACAACGCTACCGCAGCACCACCACCGCAGTCAAATTTCATCACAAGTGTTAATGTTGAAATTCTTTCTCTTTACACTCTTCTATTGTTAGCTCAGTGAAATGTAAACATCCTATATTGTCAATGACACAGGGGTGTTAGTCTTCTAGGATGACCCATAGACACCTCTAGGGGAGTGCTGGCCACAGGTAGAGGTGAGTGGCAGTTGCATAAAAATGAATGTTCTGTAGTAAATGTGTACATATTTTTGGGATAGTTTCTTTGATAGCACTTATAACAATTCATTGATGTTTTATTCCCTTGTTTGGTAACAAAATGTCATTTGCCTGTTGTTTTGGGGTTGAGGGAGCCAAGTTCCATTTCTCTATTGGCACAAACAAAAATTGTTTGTACAGAGGTTTGCTTTGCTATTGTTACTCCCCTTGTGTTGGATCAAACCTTGCTTTGTGTGTGATTATGATATGTTACAACCACTTAAATCCTTTTGTATACTTGAATATCTTTAATGTTTTTTTGTTTCTCCAGTGGGTAATATTGAAAAACTACTGCTTATGTGTTATATCTAAGACAAACTTTTATTTATGTATATTATCCTTCTTTTGTGTTTTATGTCACCTAGGACTATGGCATCCAGGTTTCCCAATCCCCGCAAACCCCCTTCAGTGACCCTGAGAATGATGTAATTGTACAAGCATTTAGGTGACATGGTGGCTTTCTGCTTGAGAGACGCCATGGGGATATGTTGGAAAGAATACAAATTAGGTAGCAGATAGTGGACGATGTCAGAGATGTTGGAGACCACAGCAGGACATATGATCAGGTGTGTTATAGGGCCACTGACATGATTTCATTGGCCAGCCAGAGAGCAGCTACATTGGCCCGTGGATAGATGGCTATGGGAGGGGGCTTCTACAGAGCCACAACTGACACCAAATGAAGAGTTCCTGTCCACTGTCATATATCCAGAGAGCTTAGAGGAAAGAGCACAACAGCACATTTCAGGTAGAACAAGTATGTCCCAGGAGGAGCTTCCAGGTAGGCTTACCTATGTCAATTGTTAAATATTTTTTGTATAGTAAAATATTGACAGCAATTAAGTTTATTCACTGATTTCTTTTCTTTTGGGGGGGGACTAGTTATAGAATGATACAGTTAACAACACATTCTGGTTCATTACACATGGGTTTGGGGTGGATGTATCATCCAAGTTTCTGTTAAATGTATTGTTAATGGACATATAAAGGGCCCAAAGTTTTTCACCCCCTGTGTTACTGTTAATTGTGATGATGGTGTTTTTACCTTTTACTTAACTTCTTCCAGGACCATCCTCCCTAGGAACCGTGGAGTCATATGCACATGGTAAGCCAAACATTTTTATTTCAGTACAAATGAGCAGTTCTCAGAAATATTTATTTTAGCCATATGTGTGATGTGGGTGTCAGGACTGTGTGTGTATTGCTGCACTGTATGTAATAGTGGTACCAGTGTTAGTTTGTTAGCATGTATTGAACTGTAGTAGTGAAGCAATTAATTTCTTTCCTGTGTTTGTTGATTATTATCACAGGTCATCCTGACAGTAAACGTGTAGGACTCTTACCACCTGATGTCAGAGAATTGGCAGACTTTGATGAAGATGGTGGTCAAACAGAGGCACGGTCAGGGGGGTGCAGAGATTGAATCTGACACTGTGCTTGACATTCAACCATCCCCTGTAATTCCATCAGAGGCAGCCAGTAGGCCTACGCCAACACATTCCAGTGAGCCCTCAGATATTGGACAGGTGGAGGGTGAGGCACTCAATCAGGGTAGTGTGGTTACTGCAGTTTCAGTGTCTGTTGACTTTGACCATAGCCAAAGTGTGGGTGAGGTTCCAAGCAGAAGGGTTGTTGGGGTTGCTCAGAGGAGGCCTGCTGTCCATCCTCCACCTGATCCAGGTCTGTCTTTCTGTGACAGTTGACATATGTTAAGGGCCATTTTGGAGGCGTAGGCACATTCCAATAGGGCCGCCAAATAAATTCTTTGGGTTATAGATATGGCAAAGTCTGACATGTGTGATTGCCTCCATCATGTTGCTAATTCAATGAATCGGATGAATGACACATTGGAACCAGCAGTGTCTGTGATGGAATGTCTGCTGGGAGGGGAACAGCATCATTGTGGGCATAGGTCAGCCACAAAATCTGATGTTAGCTGACATGGCTGTTCCCAAACCTGCTCCCATAGTGGCACTACTTCCACTGTTCAATCAGTGGTAGAGGTGTCTACAGCCAGAAGTGGCAGACCATGGGGTCGTGGTCCTGGGCTTACTCTTGAAGAGTGCTCATCCAGCAGACATCAGTCACATTAAAGTAGAAGCAGTGCATCTGACCCTGGGCATGGATATGCTAGTGCAACTCCTGGCAGAGCCAGTTCTCATGGTTTGGTATGACAATGATGAACTGCCACCTCTACAATGCATGGCTCACAGTTGTCTGATATACCAAGAAACACAGCTAGCACAAAGCTTGGCTGTATTCTTGCAAACATTTACACACCACCTTCACCTGGAGTGCCCATACAGACACACACACACAAACACACACACCAGTTACATGATTCACTCGTGAGGCTTAAAGCTCATTCTGTCTCAGTGGCCATTTGATATTTTATCCAAATGTCTGCCTGTTTCTCTTTCTTACTCATATGCACTCACTTATCTTTTGTATCAGGCTTCCTGCCCCCCCAAAACAAAAAAACACCCTGTGCAAGTGATGATAACTGTGCCATAACTTGTTTTCTGTCTGTTGGATTCAGGATTACACAAGCTTTGTGTCTGATGCTCAGGGTGCATCGCTGACTTAGTGCTTAGTATATATCCATTTTTTATGCTGTTTTGCTAATTGCACTGCTTTCTTACAGGTTTTTGTAATGTGTACATGCCTTACACACTGTTACAGAAACAAAGGTGGACCAAGCCATAAATGAAAGTGCAACAAAGGTTGAACAATGGGGAGACTTTTTAAATATTTTGTTTTTACAAAGTTAGAGAGTTGATAGAATCAAATAGCTTTTGTATCACTATTTTAAAGATTTTTCCGAGGAATATGAAGTCTGAAACTGAATTGTGTGTCATTTATTTTTAACTTCTCTACTTAATGATTTGCCAGTACAAAAGTATGAAGCCAAACTGAGGACATTCTGTGACCATCAGTACTTCTGAGAGGTATGAATGTGTGAATCTTTGATGTCTGAGGCCTATTACTTGATAGAGGACACATGTATTCACGTACGTCACTCACTGCTGTCACAAGTTAAAGTCACTGCTGTACAAATCAACCACCTTTTACTTACTTACAATACCAAGTAACAGTATGCAAGGATATGCCATTCATTTGTATTATTACACATTTTTCTTTAATATTCCAGGTTTAACACTTACTTTGTAAATCCGGAAGTTGCTACAGTTTTACTTCAGGGCTTACTCTGTCTGATGCTAGGCGTACATATTCATTACATGGGTAAGTAAATGTTGTGAGAGTTGCCTGACATCAGTTACCATATGTATGTGCATAGGATGAAGGTTTTAGCCCCTTAGGTGGTGAGCAAGTGTGCTATGCATTACATCTTAGCCAATGCAAGGGCATATTGAACGTGCCTAGGTCTACCTACACCCACAGCAGCTGCTGGCTCCACCACTGACTCCTTACCTACATGTGGCTGTGGTGACCTTGCCAGTGGTAGTGGGATGTGTGCCCCTTCCCTTGTTGATCCTGCTGAAGCTGTTTTCTCAGGATGATGTTGTGAAGCATGGCACAGATGGTGAAGATTTCAGTACATGTACTTGGGTTGTACTGCAGGGCTCCCCTAGATGTATCTAGGCATTGAGAACTGCGACTTCAGTGGCCAAAGACACACTGTATGATATTTCTGGTTTGAGCATGTGCCTCATTTTAGCTCTCTTCAGCTGGAGTGTGTGTGCATTTCTGATGAGCGTCATCAGCCATGGTTTCGGTGCATAACCTGCATCCCCCAGTAAATGACTCTGTGGAATATCACTCTAGTAAACATCTCATATAGTTGGAGGTTGTGCCAGATATGTGAGTAATGTTAACTGTCTGAGTTGCCAGCACACAAATTCAAGATGATTTCCTTAGTGCTACACATGACTTGATAGTTAATGGAGTGGAAGCCCTTTCTTTTTATGTACACCATTCCCTGCTCCCCAGGTGGTGCCTTGATTTCTATATGTGTACGGTCTATGACACCCAGTACTTCAGGGTAGTGTGCTACAGGGTAGATTTCCTGCATATTTGTGGTCCTGTCTTCAGGTGTATGGGGAAAATATATGTAGTTACTAACATGTGGGAGCATAGCATTCAAGAATTGATGGAGGATCCTGGAAGCTGATGCCTGTGACACCCCCAGCATGCCTGGTTTTGAAATTTGCAGGGAAAGCCAGCACTAAGTCTACAGTACACAGTTGCTTTATAGCTTGATGAATAGCTTGTCCATCTTGGATTGGTTGATTAACATACAATTCAGCTGCTTATGCTGTATGTCACACTGCCAGCCCAGCTATTGGGAATTTTATCAATAATTCTGTCATTTGTGAATATTGATATGATTTATACAGAAGTGTGTGTAAAGTACTGAGCTAAAATGCAACCACAGCATGCTCTGTTGATATAGAGCAGGCATGTATCTGCACTATTTTGACTGTTTGTATGTATATATTTAATGGAAACTGGAACACAGGAGGTTAACTTGAAAATAAAATCTGAGAAAATAATTGAAATTAAATTGTTTTTTATAATTATTGGGCCATAAACAGAATATGCTATCTTTCAGTTTCAGTGCAGTAGCAGACACAATGTCAAAAGATGGAAGTTTTTTTTGTATTGTCTTGAAACCGAAATAATTACTAGGTTTGAGATGCAAAAGTGTTTTATTGTTTTATGACTTCCAGGATATGCAAACATCTGAGAGATATGTATTTTTCGCAGAGAGGTGCTAAATTCTGTTAGATTCTGATAATGGGGATTTAGCTTAGGAACTGAAAGTCGGGTGACAAAAAGTGATGTCATCCAAGCTAACCCAACAGTAATATTTAATATTAATTTAAGAACTCTCACAAAGAGAAACTGTGCATTTTGTATCTGTCTTTTGATCTGACAACATCCACTCATCATCACTTTCTGCACTTGCCTTGTAAGTTTCTAGTGCATAGTAACTCTTAGATTCAGATAGGAATATGGTAAAGTATAGCTTAGGTGTTTTCTTTATTTATATGACACTGTCCTGCAATGTTGCTTTAAATATTTCCTGTGATTTTGAACTCTGATGGTAACTGATTACTTACTGAGTAATGTCTTGTTATTTTATTATTTATTATTAAATACATTTAAACCTTTTAATTCTGGCTGGCCTGTTTAGAGATATTTAAGCTATTAGAGTACTTGCATATCTATATGGTGACACTGTACAGGCCACTCCTAAAATAGCTTTGCTCTTGGTCAGACTACCATTTGGATTAATAGTAACATTACACATTAAGATTGGACACCCTTTGTTAAGGGCCTTAAAGTAGCTGATAAGAGTTGTTTGGTGGCAGTCAAAACTACCTTATAATCTGGGCAGAAGGGGGCATAGCTAGTAAACCTGTGCCAGCCTTTCCCAGGTGTGAGTGTGTGTTTTTTGTATGTAAATCAAATCTCAAGGAGTGCGTGTGTGTGTGTGTGTGTGTGTGTGTGTGTGTGTGTGTGTGTGTGTGTGTGTGTGTGTGTGTGTGTGTGTCAGCTACTTGGGCAGGGACATGAAGCACTGGTTGGACAGAGAGGGTACTGGATGTCTTATCTTGGCCACTTAGGTGAGATCTCAACTGTATAACTGTGCCAGTGGGGACTTATATTGGGGATCTGGAGAAAGAGGGATAAACCAGCCCCAGACTGACAGTGATCTCTGTGTGCTGTTAAGGGAAATTGCACTTTACTGTCTGTGTACCTGTCATCCTCCCATTGTGTACATCCCCCACTGTTGCCAGTGGTGAGGATTGAGGCTCCTTGATTACTGGGCCAGTGCAGAGGAGTCATATATTAATTGGTGACAGTGGTGAGATATCCACATCACATATTAATTGGCTTGTAGTGGTGTGGATATTGAATTCCTGTAGCCTGTAAACAGTGGTCACCAAGGTAGGGGTTTGTACTGTCAGCCACACAGTGAACATTCAGAGTTTCATATTATAATTGTTTTATTTTTTTGTTAGCTTAGTTAATCAGGGAGAGCAGGCAAGCATGTCCGCAGAAGAGCATGGAAAGCTGACAAGGAGCCAGCTGGCTGAGATGTGCTAGGCTAAAGAACTGGTGTATGCCAACCTGACTAAGGCAGAAATGATTCTAGCTTTGGGCGCAACTGCATCACAGGCCAGCAATCAAGAGAACAACCAGGCTGGCCTTGGAGATGTACAACTCTCAGAAAATGGACAGTTCAACCTTTCCACAGATGACTTAAAAATCCATCTGGAGTTAACAAGACTTGAACGGGAGGCCAAATGCTTGGAAAGAGCATCAGCAGAGAACTGCAGCAGGAGAAACAAATGGAATTAGAATCAGTAGAGAGACAAGACATCTGGAAGCTTTTTAGAATGTTTTAAATTAACATCTGAAGCTTATAGGAACAAGTTTTATGAGTACAGACACAAGGCAAATGAAATTGTGTGTGAATATGTTGCTGAACTAAGCAGTTATTTTCATAGGTGAGTGAGTGGATGTCAAGTCACCACTTTTGAAGGGCTGGCAGACCTTTTGGTGAGGGAACAAGCCCTTAGCACTTTGCCTGAGGAGATAAGAATCGTTTTGGCTGATAGGCAATGCAATACTGTAGATGAGTTGGGGAAGAAGGGACACCTATACCTAGCAGGCAGGGCATCACTGCACAGGAAAAAGATACCCAGTGCTGCTCATGGGTCTAAGGGAACCTATGGTGGGCAGTCTAGACCACCACAACAGAGTCTGCCACTAACAGGGAAGCCACTAGTCCAGGTAAACATCCAGGACCAAGGGTTAAATGCTTTAAATCCACCAGTGGGGCAATGTAGCATATAGATGTCCATGGAGGCAAGGTGGGGAGCAAAAGGTGAGAGAGCCAGTAAGTGGGAATGACAGAATGCCAGCAGTAAATTGTCTCAAGACAACAAGGGTACCAAACTACCACAAGAGGTTATATCTTATCTTAGTGGATAGGAAAGAGGCCACTGCTAAGCAACACACAGCCTCTGACCTAACCATTGTGAAGCCTGCAATGATTAAACAGGAGCAATACTAGCTAGGGCAGTCTACTCCAGTCAGAGCTTCAGGAGGGACCCCATTCCAAATACCTTTGGCTAGGGTTCACCTTGACTGGGAGGGTGGAAAAGGAAGCAAGCAAGTAGGCCTGCAGATGTCCTGATAGGGAATGATTTTGATAATGCAGTACCTTGTGTGCATGCAGTTACACACAGTCAGGCTTGGAAACAAGCATGTGGGTCTGGTAGCCCGGGGAAGACCCAGACAGACTGCACACTAGAAGCCAGGACTGGTGAGGTGGTTACTTCAGGGCAAGAGCTACCCTGTAGCAGTGAGACTGAAGGTGAGCCACAGCTGCTGGTGGGTACTGATGGTCCCTTGAACTGAGTGACTGTGAGGGCAGTGGTGAGTAGTATTACCCAGGCTGACAGTTAGGCACAGCTGTTAGAGGATACCAGACTTCCTGTGGAAAGGGAGCTGGGAAGGTTTCAAAGAGAGAGTTAAAACAGGCTCAGCTCTCAGACCCTACATTACAAGGCTTGAGGGAGGTAGCCAGTGAGGCACCTGATTCTCAAGGGAAGGTGGAATCTGTATACTGGGATGAAGGGTTACTGTACAGAGAGTGGACCCCTGAGGGAGGGCTAGAGGTTGAGCGAATACAGCAGTTGGTAGTGCCCAGAACCTACGGTCTGTTACTTCAAACCATAGCCCATGATATTCCCTTTGCAGGTCATATGGGCACAAAACATACAAAGGGATGTATTATGCAGAACTTTTATTAGCCTAGGATTTCTAGAGCTGTAATGGGGTACTGCAGGGCCTGTGAGCAGTGCCAAAAGGTAGACAATGCAGGAGACAAGGTGAAAGCTCCTTTAATGCCTCTGCCTGTGATTGAGGAGCCATTTCAGAGGGTAGCTGTGGATATTGTGAGGCCTCTGAGTACCCCAAGTTCCACAGAGAAAAAGTACATCCTAGTGGTAGTAGATTATGCTACCAGATACCCTCAGGCAGTGGATCTGTCCTCCGTTGAGGCAGAAAAGGTGGCAAATGCTTTGTTAGACATTTTCAGCAGGATAGGTTTCCCAAAAGAAATACTGTCTGACAGAGGTGCCAATTTCATGTCAGACCTGCTGGCTTGTCTGTGGAAGTACTGTGGGGTGAAGCACCTAAAGACTACCCCCTACCATCCCCAGACTAATGGTCTTGTGGAGAAGTTAAACTCTACACTCAAGATGATGTTATGGGCATTTGCAAACTAGTTTAAGAGGGAGTGGGACAAATATTTGCCCCATCTGTTTGCTTACAGAAAGGTTCCCCAGGAATAGGTTCATAGGTTGGTACTAGGCTATCAGCCCTAGGGCCTATACAAGCCTAGCCATAACAATTCCCTGGCTATTTCTTCCCACACTATTTACTTCCCTGGACCCCTGTCTAGCAGGGCGACTGATGTGATCCCCGGGGTGAATTTCTTTTCTCCCATCCAATCGTCAAGGTTTTTTCTGAAGAGGACCAAAGAGGCACTCTGCTTGACATGTATGGGCAGTCTATTCCAGAGTCTGGGGAGTCTCTAGGTCAGGAACCTATCCCTCCAGCATGTTTTGTTTATTGTGATGACACGGTTTAGATCCCTGGAGCGTGTGGCTCTGAGGGATTGGGATTTCTTTAAGTGTAGCATGTCCAACAGCTCTGGGTTTGACATGGCCTTGCATGTTAAGCAAAGATCGCCTCTGAGTTGACGATATGCGACAGAGTATAGCTGGAGTTTTTTAAGGCGGTCAGCGTAGGGCATCTGCTTTAGGCCTGTGATTCTTTTAGTGAGGTATTTCTGTGGCCTTTCCAGTTGTTGCAGATGTCTTGAGAGGTACATACCAAATGGGGCATTGTATTATATAACAGGTTTTTCACTCTTTGAGTTGCTGTATGGGCATAGGGTGAGGGGACCTCTAGATTTGGTTTGAGATGAGTTGGAGGTTGAGTGTGGATGCCACAAGGAGTCTGTTGTGGCATATGTCTTAAACCTCCGGACAAGGCTCAGGGAACTCGTGGGCTTGGCCCAGGAGAACCTGGCAGAAGCCCAACAACAGAAAAAGGTGTGGTATGAGAGGAATGCTCGAGCCAGAGAATATGCTGTAGGGCAGCAGGTAAGGCTTCTCATTTCTATCCAACACAATAAGCTGCAGGCAGCTTGGGAGGGACCCTACAAAGTGGTAATGAAGGTCAGTGATGTTAATTACAAGGCGGGAGTTAGGGGCACAAATTGTACCATGTTAACATGATGAAACCTTACCATGATAGGGAGGCCCTTGTGCTGAGTATATGCAGTGGAAGGCAGGAGGCGTCTGAGGGGGATCTGGTGACTGATCTCCTCAGTGAGGCTCAGACTGACACCTCAGTGGAAGGGGTGCCCCAGCAGCTATCCCCCTACCCAGGTTTGGGAAATCCGAGCAGTATTACAGGAGTTTGGGGACATGTTCACTGGGAAACCCAGGTGCAGGTGGATACAGGACCCTAAAGGGCTCTTAAGCAGGCCCCTTATAGGATGCCTGAGAGGATCAAACAGACTCTGAGGGAGGATATACAAGAAATGTTGGAACTAGGGGTAATTCAGGAGTCCAGCAGTCCGTTGGCCTCACCAGTGGTGCTGGTACCAAAGAAGGATGGCAGTACCAGGTTCTATGTAAACTACAGGAAATTAAATAGTCACACAGAGTCAGATGCTTACCCCATGCCAAGGACAGATGAAGCCCTAGAGCAGCTGGGTGGGGCTAAGTATTTTACCACTATTGATCTTACCAAGGGTTACTCTCAGGTGCCCTTGACTCCCAGTGCTAGAGAGAGGTCAGTCATTGTGACTCCTTTGGGCTTGTATGAGTTCACAAAGATGCTCTTTGGGATGAAAAATGCCCCAGTGACTTTCCAGAGGCTAGTAGATCGTATCCTAGCAGTAGATTTTGCCCTTGTTTGCCTAGATGATATTGCCATCTACAGCCGTTCCTAGCAATAGCACCTTCAGCATGTCAGGGAGGTGCTGGGCAGACTTAAGAGGGCAGGGTTGACCATTAAGTCCAGTAAGTGTCAGGTGGGTATAGCAGAGGTCTCCTACCTGGGACATAGAGTGGTGAGTGGTAAGATCAGGCCAGAACCTGCCAAAGTAGAAGCCATTCAGAAATGGCCTGCCCCTGTTACCAAAAAGCAGGTGAGAGCATTCTTAGGGACGGCAGGGTACTACAGAAAGTTTGTCCCCAATTATAGTACCATAGCTGCACCCCTCACAGATCTGACAAGGAAAAACAAGCCAGATAAGGTAGTGTGGACCCCAGCATGTGAGCAGGCATTCCAGAAGCTTAAAGGAGCTTTGGGAGAACCCCCTGTGTTAGCCAGTCCAGATTACAGCAAAAAATTTGTTGTGCAGGTGGATGCATCAAACCTCAAGGTGGGGGCTGTACTGATCCAGGTTTCCTCAGAGGGAGAAGAGCACCCAGTGGTATATCTTAGTCATATGCTCTAACCCAGGGAGGAATGCTATGCAGCTGTAGAAAAGGAATGTCTAGCCACAGAGTGGGCACTGCAGAAACTTCAGCCTTATCTGTATGGAAGGAAATTCACTGCAGTTACAAACCACAATCCCTTATCATGGCTACATCGAGCCAGCCATCAAAAAGTAAAGTTACTAAGGTGGAACCTATGGTTGCAGGCATATGATATGCTGGTGGCAGTGAAAACTACCTTATAGTCTGGGCAGAAGGGGGCATAGCTAGTAAACCTGTGCCAGCCTTTTCCAGGTGTGTGTGTTTGTATATAAATCAAATCTCAAGGAGTGTGTGTGTCAGCTACTTGGGCGGGGACACGAAGCACTGGTTGGACAGAGAGGATACTGGAGGTCTTAGCTTTGCCACTCAGCTGAGATCTCAACCCTATAGCTGTGCCAGTGGGGAGTCTTATTGGGGATCTGGAGAAAGAGGGAGAAACCAGCCCCAGACTGACTGTGATCTCTGTGTGCTCTTAAGGGGAACTGCATTTTACTGTGTGTGTACTTGTCATCCTCCCATTGTGTACATCCCCCCTGTTGCCAGTGGTGAGGATTGAGGCTCCTTGAGTACTGGGCCAGTGCAGGGGTGTCAGACTGTAAGTAGTATACCACTGTGCTTAACATGTTTACACGGCTTTCTGAATCCAAAACTGTGCGCTACTGTGTGCATATAGTGCCACGAAGCGCACATGGTCTTACCGGTTTATTGAATCTGCCACTTTGATTTCCATTTTCTAGTAACTGTTTTTTTGGCAGCTATCATTGTTAAACTCAGCAAAGCCTTATTATGTCTAGGCAATTCCAATTCTATATCATAGCTCAAAAAATAATTTTCTTAGTTACACCAATTTGCTCAACCAGTATCGGTGACAGAGTAGTCTACAGGGAATCTTTAAAGTCTGCCAACTTATTACACTTTCAGAAAGTATGTTCCCAATTTCCTCTTTCTTCCCCATCACACCTCCATTTGCTATCTGACCTGAGGAAAAATTATTTGTAGTCTACTCGGGGTATAAAAATACCTATGTAAACACTTCCAAGCAAAGATCCTAAATCTTCTAGACTTTGTTGCATATTTATGAGACATACATATATACCCCCACTGATTCTTTGTGAATTGCTTATCTAATCTCTTTAACTAATCCTTTCTAACCTCCTCTGACTGACTCATATTTATCATGCAATATTTTGTATGGTCTACTAATTATTCTTTTTTAACAGCAATTTCTGTTCTAGATTCTACTAAAAACTCTGCCAGTGCTGGTCTTTCACTTAGGATCCCTCTATTAGGGACATCCCTGATTTTGACTCAAATTTTAAGTCTTTCCCTCTTAAAACCAGTGACTGTTGGAGAAGAGGTGGCAAATTGCACTTAATAAATAATGATAGGAATTAGAGTTGTAGACTTATTTTAGTTCAGAAAATGCATATTAATTCAAATTATTTTATTCTGTCAGTGTCTCAAGTTAATAGTGCTAATATTTTAAAAAAGTGCCCCTGATTGTCTCTGATTATTTCATGATTTATCCATGATTCTGCTGAGATTTGTCCTTGATTGGTGGAGATCTATGTTAAAAGCTGAAACTGTGATGTTAATTTATACAGCACTGAGTTGGGCTCTCTGTAATTAAAGTGGAAGACATATAATGTGCTATTTCAATATGTCTGTTTTCTGGGGACTTGATGTAATGAAATATGTTTTTTATTATTCAGTACAGATGTGGGATTGTTGTAATGAAACAGGCAAACTTAAAATACTATTTCAATATGCTCATTTTCTGGGGGCTTGATGAATTATGCCATGGTTGCGCTAAAACAGAAGGAATCAAGGCAAATTCAAAAGAGTGTTGTAATTTCTCTGCTCTGAGTTCCCCACTTGATTTCTGTCTGTTCAACTGCCTCCAATTTATGGCTCTTTACATATGAAAGAATGAAATGAGGTGGGGGAGGGTAAAGTTCCTACAATTAAAGGGTCCACGGAGCTGACAGTGTAATTATTGTTGTCTCTCTGTTTCTCCTAGCTGTTAGCACTGATGAATGTTTCTGTTGTTAACACCTTCAGGCTACTGCAGTGTTACAGGCATGCCATACCGACTCTCTACCCAACAGGAAGATAAGTGATGATATCAGTTCCAGACTCCAGTACACAAAGAGCTAACAACAAGCATTCATTTTGCAACTTGTTTCAATTGTCATTGCTATATATTAAGGCTGGTTAAGGCTGAAGTCTGAGCAAAACAATATTTGTTCATTGCTAATTATTGTTCATAATTATATTATTTATAATTATGATTCTTACTATCCATCTTTCACCACTCTTAGAAGGAGTATTGGACAGAAACAGTTAAGATAGTGACAAAAATGCAAAGTAACTAGGCGTGGGAAGTTGGAACAAGAAACATAATTTTGTTTAGCTATTCAATTTTGTTTTGAAAAACAAGTTATACTAGGTTTGTTCTAATCTTGCATTTGTAAACAAGAATCCGTCCATTTTTATTTGTTTATTTATTTTTAATATGAACCATTTATTAACAGAATGGACTTATGAATACCTAAAAGCATGCCTGACACAGCACACAAGGAATTATGAATTTAGACTACAAAGTTCACACAGTCAAGCAAACTGAACCTGTTTAACTTGGTAACCAGACTAGTCAAGCAGGGTGGGACTGTCAATGTAATTAAGTTCGATTTTCACAAGAAATCTAATACAGTACTGCACAAAGTATTAATAAAGTAATGATCTATGATCAAAGAAGGTCACAAGTTGTCAGCCTAAGTAGAAAGCCAGATATATAACAGAACTAACAAGGCAATAACAAATGAAGTTAGCATTCAGAGAAGGAATATTACATGTAAGTTATCAGAGGAACTGGTAGTAAGAATGTTTCGTACCTGTATCAGTGACAACGCAAAGGAACAGGAAGGAAAAAAGTACATCCCCTTGCAGAAGATACAAAGATCATCAGCAGAATTTATGCCTAGTATAGCATCTGGAGAATGAAAGAACACGGCCTGGTAAGGGTGAAGGAATGGGAAACAGTGCATCTTATTTTTAATGCTAAGAATACAGCAAATAAGTTTTGCCCTCTGAAAAAATAAAAGCTTCCTTGGGAAGTGTGTGCGAAGAACCTGTACAAATCAGCAATGTATGGGAAGAAAACAAGTGGGTGTCACAACCCACCAACTATACCCCACTGACTCATTTAATGGCCTTCCCCACATGTGATCGACTGACAGCTGATCAGGTTCTAACTGCCACAACACAGCTGGTCAGATTTACTCTCCCCTGTAGGTTATATCCTTGACTTGTAGGTATTGCAAGATCACTATTCATGCACTACTACTACTGCACACTGTATTAGGGAGTTTTGTCTCTGTGCTTTTAATCAGCTGTGACTGAGCAGTGAGATTTTTAAGCGATTGTATGTCAGCTGCTCATAATGAAAACATGACATCAGATGAAGTGTACCACATCAAATATCATCAGTATCAAGCCACGTACCACATTCATCAGCATCAAGCCACGTACCACATGGGACACGACATGCTTAATCTCAGTGGTAAAGAAGTAGATCAAATAGAATATTACCTGTTTGTTAATCATATCATATGCAAACTGGTTAGAATTAACTTCCTTTACCAAACCTCTGTCCATAAAGAAACATTACCAAACAGTCTATTGACAGAGTGTTTGCATTGTTATGCAATAATAGCAGTAATAATAGTAACAATAATGATAATAATTATAACACTGTCTTCTTGCTCTCTTTCTCTCTTTTTTAGATTAGAAAGACTGTCTAAAATTTTAATTTTGAAAAGTTATGTTGTTTATTCATGCAGTGCTTTCATTTTGTTTACTTCATTCCTGTATATAGTTACAGTGGAATGTTACCCATGTATTCTGTATGTTGTATGTTGCTATGTGTACTACTGTTGGAGCTTTTCTCCCTGGGCCTCTGCTGAAAAGGCCTTTTTTTGCCCAGTCAGACTTTCTCTGTAAACGAAATGGAAATAAATGAATAATATATGATTTTTGTAAGTACCTTAAATGCTATTCTCTCACAAATCCTCGCTGTTCCCAAGGTTTCTTCTGTAAATGTGCTCTGCCCAATAGAAATAAATTGGTTATTAAACCCAGTAATAAAAATACATATAAATATAAAAAATTTAAAATAAATATAAGTGGCTATACAGTAATACAAGAATAAAACCAGAAATATTTTTTAGATGTTAACACTTCTGCCCAAGTTAGATGAAGATCCCAGTATTGAAAACAACAGCATTTTATCTGCCTCAGGCTTCCACCTAACAAACAGCAGAGTCAGTAGAATTGCAAGTTGCAGCTGGGGGTGGGGGAAGGGGGGAACATCAGGAGGAAATGGTGATGAAATCAAACAGATGAGTAAAAGTCTGTTGTGATGCTGATAAGATGTTGGGTTTTCTTAGAAAGGCTACATACTGTCTGTTAGGAAAAGGTTCTGCTATTTGTAGACTGATACCAAAAATAACTCAAAAACCACCTTGCACATACTGGCTGGCTTCTTCGCTGCTTCAATCAGCAGGCACAATAGAATAAAGTGGATAATGTTTTGTTTGGTTGTTCATTCATTTACTTAGTTACTCACTTCTGCTTTTGTGACTGTTAGTTCCAGACTCTCACTAGAGCTATAAGCTTTCTTCAAGAGAGGCCTGTGAAAAAAGGACATACTAGACACAGGGTCTGCAGTAACTGACTTTAGTCCTGCTTATGAAAAGTGCCCACTGTCCTACTAGCAGTCTTGCTGATATCGGAACATTACAGATTCAGACATTCATAGGACAAGGCATCATTTAGTTCAGGAAATGTTTAACGGGTGGCATGATGCTAGGGTAATCCTATGGGCTTGGCTTGTAAAGGCTGCAGTACCATTAGCCTAGTACACACCTATGAACTTATGAACCTAAGCAGATGAACCAGTGATCCTTTTTTTTTTAAATCTTTTTTTGTCCCCATCACAACTTCATTTCCCATAACATTTGACAGGTTGACCTGCACTAGTATATGGTTGATGCTTATTAATTCAGAGGAACACAAGACTAGTTTTTGTTGCCATAGGTTAAACCTGTAGAAAGATGGATCTTGATGCCAGGTGAGAACTGCTTAGCCCACCTACTTTGTCCTTTTCTCTGTTAGATAAACTGTAGATCCTATTAAACCAACAGTAAAGCAAAATCAGGGACATCTCTGAAAATCAGTAAGCTCTAAGAGGATCTAGCTGCTGTTTTCATCACACACACACACACACACACACACACACACACACACACACACACACACACACACACACACACACACATATAGCTGGCCTTAGGCATAGGCCAACTAGGCGGCTACCTAGGGCGCCACTCTAACAGGGGCACTTTTCCAGTATTTATTTGGGGTAAGTAGATGAGGATGGGGGCACCAGGTGGTGAGGTGGGGGTGCCGTGGAGCCCTTTTGCCTAGGGCACTAGTTGACCTAAGGCCGCTCCTGCACATGCACACGCACACACACACACACACACACACACACACACACACACACACACACACACACACTTTTCAACCTTCCATTTGTAAAATGTGGAACATTACTACCTCACATAATCCATCCACATCCATCCATAATGTGATACACTTACTAACAACTTCCGATAGGACGCTGACAGCATGGTAGCCATGTATTTACTTTGTTTTATTTATTTATTTGTTTATTTAATTATGCATGCATGTATGTTTATCAGGGTAGTGCACTGATCAATATTGACCGATTTCAGGCTTAGTCTAAATGAATTACAAAACATTTCACAAACAAAAAAGGCAGAAGTGGAAGCAATAACAGAACTTTAGGGAACTTGATACTTAAAAAAAGTTTATTTGATAAATTATCATCATAAAATATTATTCATCGCGGATATTTGTTAAAAAATTGTTACAATGAATGTGTAACAGGCCGTTTCGGTGTGGGAGTGAGGATTTTATTTCTGTCCTTTGTAATCTATTTTGGTCTCTGTGCTCTGTTTTGATTTCATTAACTGCTCATAATTCTATGTGAGCTCAGATAGCATCTTACCTTGTTTGCTAGAGGGTCTTGTACAAGGTACTTGCAAGCCCTACCCTAAAACTTAATTACACAAACTGCAGGTTCACTCTGAGGCTTTGCTATGCTGACTGATTTGCAGCATATGGAGCCCTTGTCAGTGAGTGATTACCTCTCTGTGATGAGGATCAGAATGCAAGTTTGTACCTAACATCAAAGCAATGTGACCAGTTGGAATGTATGACTCGTCACTTTAACATGAGCCTTTTTCAACTGCAAAGTAGTTTGCACAGCTGACCTGCTCTCTCCCTCTCCCGCTATCATTTCCTGCCTTCTAATGACACTTGCATCCACCCACCTTGTGTAACACTGCCATTCTTTTACAGTGTATCTCAAAATGTTGTCTCGCTGATCTCCTGTAATGTATAAAGTTTTGTCTATATACATTTATGAAATAGTATTAGACAATCTGACTGGCTAACAATGGTGTGAACATATGTTCAGTAAGCCCCTATCATAAGTTCCTCACAAAATGTTGCCATAAAAAGTGCTATTTCAAGTGCAACAGGACACATAAGGCTGAATGTTGAACAGATATTATCAAACACCAAGGCTTATATAGAACTTGCTTATTGTCCTGGGTATACAGTATTATCTGCTCAGCACACGTTAGCATGTTTTAATACTTACACGTCTGCATCTTACTACTTCACGAGATCTAACAGTTCAGGGCTACTGTTTTTCATATGTACAAAGTGTATTTTTTATTTAGTCAATCTATTTTTGAATAATAACCTTACTAAGGTTTGTCCATGCTTAACTGTCATTCCTGACTTGGTGTTTTGTTACTTATGACACATATACCTTTTGTCTGTCAAACTCAGCATAATGCTTCTGATTTGTGATAGCTATGCTCACATGTACTGTGTTATATACATCATTTATATTCCTTATCAGTGTAATATACATTATTTTCTATTACATTACACAATGATAATTGCTGGTTATTATGCTTCTTTTCTGTCAGTTTTAATGTCTTTGACATATGACCAAGTTGTGGGTGAAGAAGGTCCTGTGGTTGGGAGGGTGGCCTAATGGTTAAGGTGTTTGCCTTACAAACACAAGGTGCAGGGTTTGAGTCTCACAAGGGATAATTGGCTAAGCTTAAAATGGCTCGCAAGGGCAGTTAGCTTAGTACTAATCTATGAACCTACCAGCCCATCCATCTACCCAGTCAACAAAGAGTAAATATATAATTAAATAATTCTCTATCTATCTATCTATCTATCTATCTATCTATCTATCTATCTATCTATCTATCTATCTATCTATCATTCCAGACATTTTACAGCAGTAACCCAGGGCATTGTCTATCTCATTCTCTAGCAGTTAGCACAGAGGATTAAGGCTATGACGTGTTGCTGAGATTTCCTGTAGCCCATTGTTTGATTCCCTCAGCCTCCATTTACCTACCATATTACTTTGAACAAGTCACTTAACTAGACAGTGATCCCAGTCTAGTTAACTATGTAGGTTAGAGTTCTACCCCAGTTAACAAAAAATAAATAAAAGAATAAAAGAAATGCCTAATGTCTTAAATGACTCAAAGGGTTTAAAAATAATCTAAACTTTAATGTGGCAAAACAAAAAACAGCAACACAACAATACGTATGCAAACTATTTCACAGTTTAGAAGCTTCTGAAAAGCTTACTGCAGCTAATACAGGAAATAGTCGGGAAGGTTATTCACTTAAACTGGGCACTAACTGCAAGTTCTTACACTATTCTGAACATAATGCACCAGGCTATATATACATACATATAATATATATATATATATATATATATATATATATATATATATATATATAAAACAAAAAAAATCTTGGTCGATCGGATCACACACCTCTAGAAACCAAAGAACAACTGAAATGGAGACAAAAATTAGTGCTTTCATTCCACTTTCATTTAAAAGGAACTTATTTAGAAACTATATCCATTTTAAAATTCTGTCATTTAAATACTACATAGTTTGCCTATCAAATTTAAAAAAAAAAAAACAAATCAACTGTTTTAAAAATCACATGACTAAAATGAACGAGAATTTAAAGTTAAAGAAACATACAAATCCTAGTGTGCTGTGTGTCTCTGCTATAAGAGGGGGTGGTGGTCTTATCACGTCTTTGTTATCTGATATTTAATAGCCTAGAGGGATTCCTCTGTACTTAAAGTGCTAGCCACAAAGTTTGAGAAATCATGTTATGCTCAACTTCTGAGAGACTTGCTTGGCTACAAACATCTGCATTAGAAGCTGAAGTTAAGTGAAACTTGCAGTAGTGTATTTTAGTCTTATGTTAAGTACAAACTTGCAGTTTTAAAAGTACTGTATTTTCATTTTTTCTGTTTCCTAATTGTGTGTTTCATTGAATAGTGTGCTGTGTGTCTCTCTGCAATTATTTCCGTACCCAACCTCCCTGTTCTTGTGTTGGTGTTAGTGGCTCTGGAATTGCCCACCCCTCCTGTAAGTCTGTATTAGAACACTCCTCCTGGGTCCATCTCATTTGCTCACTTAACCAAGTACAGTGAGATCATATTCTAAGTCTAGTGTTTACTCTACTTAAAGGGACACTATCTTGTTACTAAAATCCCTTTTCTGCCTCGGACCGAAGCTGAAAACATTGCCACCCACTTAGCTAAACACCTCCCTTTTTGTGACATCATTAATGAGGCTCTAACAATCCCATCCACCCACCTTAACATCCTCCCATTCCAGTTTTGTTTTCCCCCTATAAACTGAGTGACCATTGCTATAGTTCCTATATAGGGACAGCTTTTAAATATTGCTCTTATAGGTTTAAAGTTGCGAGAATAATATTTGTCTAAGCGTGCATTTTTTTTTTAAATGTATGAAGTCTGAAATGCAAATATATGACATTTATGTAGTAGGTTCAGTCCTCGGTGATTTGCCATAAAAAACACAAAATGTATGAGGAACTGACCAAAAATATGAGGCAGAAATCTGGGCATTCTGGACAGTTCAGAGGTATGTGACAGCCTCAGATGCGAAGAGACGATCCTGATTGCTTTTTAATGTAATACCGGCTTTTAAAAGCCGGTATTGCATTTGCAGTCAAACCTCAGCGCCATAGCGCTCTATGTGTGTTTTTATCTGTAACAACTGTTGCTAACAGTTTGCTGCAGATTAAAGGTCAACACAAATTGTTTCTTTCCTTTTTTTACACTAAAATTTAGCGTGTTCTATTGAAGGCAGATTTTTTAACTAAACATGATTGCTGAAGCGCTCAATGAAGGCAGGTACACACTGTAGCAACTGTTTCTACAATGTAGCAAACAGATTGCTACAGTGTAAATGAAGCGGTGCATTTTTTTTTTGTTTACTAAAACATGAGCGCTGAAGCGCTCCGTGAAGGCAGGGACAAACTGTTTCTACAATGTGGCAAACAGATTGCTACAGTGTAAATGAAGCGGTGCATATATATATATTTTTTTAACTAAAACATGAGCGCTGAAGCGCTCCGTGAAGGCAGGGACAAACTGTAGCAACTGTTTCTACAATGTAGCAAACAGATTGCTACAGTGTAAATGAAGCGGTGCATATATATATATTTTTTTTAACTAAAACATCATGAGTGCTGAAGCGCTCCGTGAAGGCAGGGACAAACTGTAGCAACTGTTTCTACAATGTAGCAAACAGATTGCTACAGTGTAAATGAAGCGGTGAACATGAGCACTCCGTGAAGGCATTTTATTCACAGATTTCTACAGATGTATCTGGCATGGAGAAGCATACCTGTCAAGTGTACCTTATTATGAGGAAAGTACCTCATTTGGGGTCTTAAAAAGTTCACGTTCCTCAAAGTTCCACATTGAAATACTCTGTCACACATTCAGTGTCAGGATTTTTTTTTTTAGTGAAATCCATTGTAAATAGAAATTAATCATATTAATTCATTAAAAGAGCTTCTTTATAAGTAAAACCAGTATATTTCAACGATCCTATTACCTTCCTAGTTGAAGTTGTTAGTAAGCCATAAGTATGTGTTCCACATTTTGCCCATTTGTTCCTCATTATGAGGGCTAATGTTCCTCATTTTGGAGATGGAAGGTTGAGAGAGCTATGTGGAGAAGAGACCAGTCTGCCATGTTGGTGTCTAAATGTATGGAGGTCTGTTTGGTTGGGCTTATGTCAGCTTGTGGCTGAATTGCCATCTATGGTGATTCATACTGTAGCAATCCCTGCAAATGCCATAACTCCTAATAATTCTAACTGCATTAAAATGGCACCAATCAAATGCCAGTTGTCAGGTTCCATAGACTGATATATGTGCAGAAATGGTTCTTGAATGTGATCTGCTAGAAATCCTGGTGACGTCACACCCTGAAACTGCTATTCATTCCCTCTTTGGACATTTTTGTTGTCAGGGTAAGGAGAAGTAAACTGAATGCATAACATAAATTGTTAACATACCTCTCAACTGTACAGATTTTCGCAGAATGTCCACATTTTTGCCTTATGTTTTTGGTCTGTTTCTCATAAAAATTTTGGTTTTCTGGCAAATCCTTGAAGTTTTAAGTCAGAAGATAATGACAAACATTTGAGTTTCAGATTTCATACCTTTTAGAAAATTCATGCTAATGCAAAATCTGTTATTTTATCACTTTTCTAAGTTTGTAAGAGCAATACTTTAAAAGCGTCCTTATTTTTGTCCCCCCATTATTTATGGTTTTGTCCAGATTTCTTGTTTTAAGAGGTTTAGAGGTATGATTGTTTTGTGTTCTGCTAGTTCCACGTTGAGGAAAATTCACATTACCGCAGAAGTTTAAGAGTAAGGGTGCACCTGTCCCCCTTTGTTGGTGTCAGGGCACTGAGGTCTCGCATTCATACAGAATCTTGGCCTGTCTCCTTTGTTGGTGTCAAGGCACTGATTTCTCCAATTCGTACAGGATCTTGACATGTCACCTTTGTTGGTGTCAGGGCACTGAGGTCTCCCATTCATAAAGAATCTTGGCCTGTCCCCTTTGTAGGTGTCAGGACACTGAGGTCTCCCATTCATACAGACTCTTGGCCTGTTCCCTTTGTTTGTGTCAGGACGCTGAGTTCTTCCTTTCGTACAGGCTCTTGGCCTGCCCCCTTAGCTGGTTTCATGGCACCAAGTTTTTCCATTTATACAGGATCTTGGCCTGTCTTCTTTGTTGATGTCAGGACATGGAGGTCTCCCATTTGTACAGGATTTTGGATTGTTCCTTTTGTTGGTGTCAGGACACAGAGGTCTCCCATTCATACAGGATCTTGCCCTGTTGACATTGTTGGTGTCAGGGCATTGAGTTCTCCCTTTTGTACAGGATCTTGGCTTGTCCTCTTTGGAGGTGTCAGTGCACTGAGTTCTACATTCATACAGGATCTTGGCTAGTCCCCATTGCTGGTGTCAGGGCACTGCGGTCTCCCATTCATGCAGGATTTTGGCCTGTCACCTTTGTTGGTGTCAGGACAGTGAGTTCTTCCATTTGTGCAGGATCTTGGCCTGTCCACTTCATTGATCTTTTGGGCATTGAGGTCTCCCCTTCATAAAGGATCTTGGCATGTCCCCTTTGCTGCTTTTAGGGCACTGAGGTCTCCCATTCATACAGGATCTTGGCCTGTCCCTTTTATTGGTGTCAGGGGACTGAAGTCTCCCATTCATACAGGATCTTGGCCTGTTCCTTTGCTGGTGTCAGGGCACTATGGTTTCCCATTCATGCAGGATTTTGGCCTTTTCCCTTTGGTGGTGTCAGGACACTGAGTTCTTCCATTCGTACAGGATCTTGGTCTGTCCTCTTTGTTGGTGTCAGGGCACTGAGGTCTTCAGTTCGTACAGGTTCTTGGCCTGTCCCCTTTGTTGGTGTCATAACACTAAGGTCTCCCATTTGTACAGGTTCTTGGCCTATCCCATTTATTGGTGTCAGATCACTGAGGTTTCCCTGTGGCTTACTGCATGTCAGGAAGAATGTGTGCGAGTAAGATATAAACAAGATGGACTGATGTGATATTTTCTCTGTGCTAAATTGTAATATAGCCCATGCCAACCTAAGGTTAATTTAGCTAATAAAATGCCATACTATAGCAATAACCCACGCCTGGGTGTGGGTAATGCTAAATTTACCCACGGTTGGCGTGGTTTGGTCGAGTGAAGCCCGAGGGACCAAACAAAGCCAACCGTGGGTAATTTAGCATTACCCACACCCAGGCGTGTATTGCTATTACTATGACATTATTTAAGAAAAGAAACTGTTACTTTTCTTAAATAATGGCATAGTATAATGCCTGTTTACTGCCCTTCCGCAGATGTCTGGCATCCGCGGCAGTTCTGATGTACTGCGCGCCTGCACAGTACATCAGAGCTGTGGGCAAAAGCAACGGAGAAAGCAAGATCTCCATTGCTTTTTTAGTGTCTCGCTATGTTAAATGAGTTTAACATAGCGAGACAGTTTTAAAATAAGCAACGGACATCTCCGTTGCTTATTTTAAAACTGTCTCGCTATGTTAAACTCATTTAACATAGCGAGACACTAAAAAAAGCAACGGAGATCTTTCTCCGTGCTTTTTTAACTGTCTAAGCTATGTTAAATGGGTTCAACACAGGAATACAGCTTTAAAATAAGCAATGGAGATCTCCGTTGCTTATTTTAAAGCTGTCTCATATGTTAAACCCATTTAACATAGCGAGGCAGTGTTTTAAAAGCAGTTATACTAATGGAAAAAGTCCGGCGACGGACCTTTTCCATTAGTATAACTCGATTTACAACGGGCACGCTGGCCAATCAGCGTGCACGTTTTGGGGGGGTCATGGTATAAATAAAAATATTGCAGGGTAATATTTTATTTGCCACTGACTTTGACTTTTTAATTTTATATAGTGCTGCTAGTAAATGCTGTTATATACTAATGCCATGTATAGGTCTTGGAATAAGCCATAGGTTTTTAGCCAGTTTTCACCCTTATCTCAGCAGGACACAATAGCCACTGTTGTGCTGTTTGCAGAGTGTGATATAATACATGTATAATGTAAATGTTAGATAAAAAGAATTTTCTATTGACTTAACAATAATCATAATGTAGGAGACAGGTGAAATTCATTAAACTGAATGTCATTGCACTAACTGGAGTACATCCCTTACACCAGTTGTGCAGTGCCATACTAATCTCAGAAAGTGTGATTCATAATGCTGTAATTAGTAATTCATTCATTGATATTTGCTTTATACTGTTCAGAGTTGCAGGAGCCTATCTCACTACTCAGCGGGTGTCCATCACAGAACTCTTACTGTATGGTACTTCCTTTCTCTATTATCCAGTGGACTTTGACAATTTGATCTCTAGTACCTCTACCTCTTCTGAAACTCATTTGTACAGTTGTCATTTTTTGGCCTGTGTATTTTGCCAGAGTCTAGGTTGCTGGATTTGAAACGTTATCTATTTGACATGTGAATGAATACAACTGTCCAATAATTGGTGCACTCTTCAGTGTTGTTGTTTTTTTTTTTTTTTTATATGACTAGACTATATGTTGATCATTTACAATTTAATCACCACTGTTGTGTTTTCCAGATTTGCTGGCATTGGTTTGCAAGATTTCAAAGACTTAGCTGGAATTCCATTACTTCTTGCAAACTTGTTAGTAAAAAGGTTTTCTAGTGTGCATTTGACTTCACCATCTTGGTTGCCTGCCTCTATAGCAGAGAACACACCATTGCATTTATCAGTGATATTAGGATCTTCTGATACAGTTTTTTTTCTGTATATTCATGCAAATTTTGTTAACATTTTCTAGTGTTTCACCCCAGCATTTATCTTTTATCATGCCCGCTTTTATATGGAAGTTTCCTTTAGCAATGCCATGTGTGTCTCTTGTGTTTCTCGTTGTGTTGTATTCTTCCACTTCTTTGCACTGCTCATTCAGATATTCCTGTTTATTTATTCTTGCTCTGCTCTGGAATTTTGCTTTCAGTTTAACATGGTTTTCCTAATTCTTCTCTGCCTTTTGCTCTCATTTTTTCCTTGACTGCTTCAAAAGCCTCCACTCCATGGATAGCAATTTTGCTATATTAATATTTTTTTCTGTTTGCAAATGTTTCTGTTTCCACCTCCTGGGCTATATCCTAGACTTTCCTCTGTAGTTCTTCAAGCCCTCAAACAATCACATTGAATCTTCTGAATTTGTTCACTTGTTTGCTACACATTCAAATGGAATATTGCTGAGCTTGTATCTAGTTGGCCTTTGGGCTTTTTGTTTGGGGGGGGAGTCTTGCTTTCTTTATTTAATGAAGAGGAGGATGATTTCAATATTATATGAACCTGGCTAACTGCAAACAAGCTGATCATTAATGCACCTAAGACTAATATTATACTCTTTTTGGAACCCCACAATGAAACAATACCGCTAACATTACAATTTATAACTCAAATGGAACTTCCTTACCTGAAACTATATCCCAGAATTACCTAAGAATCACTCTTGACTATAATATGCCCTTTGCACTACACATATAATAGTTAATAAAGTACTAGCTTAGCTTAAAGTCTCAAATAAAACATCCCATCTGCTTACAAAGGAAACTAGACGTACTTCACTCATTGAGCTACTGACTTGCGTAGGCTAGAGCACAAATGTTCCATAATTACCCTCTTCCTTCCCAAAGTTATACATTGACTCAAACCACAGAAAAAAAAATTACCCTGATTTATTTGTTTGGCTAACAACAGGGAGTGCCACTATACTGCACTTACCAAATGCCACTTGCTGTTAGTGTAAGTTAGGGCCCAAACTAGCCTTAGGTACTTCATACTTTTAAATTACTCCAAGTGAGGTTACCCCCCCCCCCACCAGAAACATGATGGTTTGAAAGACAGCAGGCACATTCCATAAGAGGCAACAATGCCTTGATAGTAGTTAGATCCCAATTTAAACTATCTATTACACAAAAAGCATTCCCAAAGGTACGGTTAGCTTGCTGGAATATCATTTTTGAGTAGTTAAGATAATCCTTGATGTGTCACTTTTCAAGAAGAAGTTATGATCTCACCTAGTAAAAGGAAACAAAATAACTGCTTCAGAAATAAAACATAATCGTCACTTACACTGTTTGTTTGCAGGATCATAGGAAGTTACTAGGCTGTTGGCCCTGAGGCCTGTATAAGCCTAGCCAAGAGTTTAGCCCTTGTTTAGACAAATCAGCACCTGATGCCCCTGTCCAGCAGGGACACAGGTGGAATCCCACGGGTGTATTTTCTGTTTCCCATCCAATTATCCAGGTTTCGCTTAAAAAGGGGTAAAGAGGTACTGTGCTTGACATGGAGAGGGAGTCTATTCCAAATTGGGGGAGTCTCTGGGACACAAATCTGTCCCGTCAACAAGTTCTGTTGATGTTACAGACCAGGTTGAGGCCATGTGTGCAGGTTACTCGAGTGGGACTTGACTTGCGGATATACAGCAGTTCCATCAAGGCGGGGTCCGAGATCGCCTTGTATGCCAGACAGAGGTCACTTCTGAGGAGTCTGTATGAAACTGAATTGAGGGATAAGACTTTTAGCCTATCTGTGTATGGCAGATGTCCGAGTCCCTGGATTCTCCTGATGAGGAACCTCTGTGGTCTCTCCAGCTGCTGCATGTGCTTTGAACGGTACATGCCAAAAGGGGCATGGTACTCAATAATGGACTTTATAAGGGAAGAATACAGGAATGTTATGACCTCCTTGTCCCTGGATGAGATACCCTTACTTATGAGGTGGACCACATAGAAGGCTTTCCATACAACGGAAGCAACATGGTGGTCAAAAGTCAGGTTGCTATCAGCCTGGGTGCCCAAATCCCTCACAACTAATTGCGTGCTTAGGATGTTGTTATTAATGTGATAATTTGTGGGGACATCACTCTCCCCAAAGGGGATGATGATGCATTTTTTGGTACTCACCTTGAGGCCAAGTTTCTGGCACCAGTCATTTGTCTGGGTGAGAGACCCTCTTGGAGGATGTCCACATCACTAGGGGAATTGATGACAGCACCCAGCTTGCAGGCATCTGGTTTTGGCCTGCACCTCAGAAAAAGTATATTCCAAATAACAGAGGCCCCAAGACTGAACCCTGGGGTATGCTTTTGGTTACAGGTCTACTGCTTGAGGTGGTTTCCCCTGTTTTGACTAGGTGGGTTTTATCAGTGAGCCAGCTTGCTACCCTTCTGGTGATATACGGATTGATGCCTAGTTGAGAAAGTTTATTTATTATGCCTGAGTGGGGAATAGTGTCGAAGGCTTTGGCCAGGTCAAGGTAGTTGATGTGCACTGTCTTCTCCTCATCCATGGCTTTGGTGACTGTCTCAAAGAAATCGACCAAATTTAACAGACATGACCTCCCCTTGATGAAGCCAAACCTTGTGGGATTGAGTGTTTGGAGGTTGCCAGTGTGCTTGTTAATGAGGTCCATGATAATCTCTTCCATGGCCTTGCAAATCAGGCTAGTTAGGCTGTTGGATCTATAATTTCCCTGGATCTGTGGACACTCCACCTTTGTGCACAGAGATGACAATGGCTGTCCTCCACTCAGCTGGGATGAAACCAGTACTCAAGCTTTGGTTGAATAGGGAACCTAATGGTGCTGCAAGCTCCTGCCTGAGTTCATGTAGACTGCAGCCTGGGATGTGATTGGGTCCCGTGGAGGCTGTATTTTTTGCCTTTGAGAGAGCAGTGATGACCTGTTTCCTAGATATAAGGGGAAGGGGGCAGGTACTGGGCATGTCCTGATTTACTGATGGGGGGACAGAGGGGTGAAGTTTTTGCTGAATCTGTCAGCCAGCAAGTTTGCTATATCTATGGCATTTGTATATGAGATGTCCTTGACCACCAGTTCTGAACAGATTTGGGTGCTTCCTTTGAGGTTGCAGACATATGTGAAGAAGGCGTTATGATTGTGTCTAGTAAATGTGACCAATTTGGACTTGAAGTTTGCTTTGGAGGATTTCACTAGTGCTCTTATTTGCTTGTTCAGGCTAAGGATGCATTGTTTCTAAATGGGTACCTGCTCCTTCTTGGTCTTGGATAGTAATTTGTTCCTTTTGTTATAGAGTTTATTTATAGCAGATGCCCACCAGACAGGTTTATTCTTCCTTGAGCAGGATGATTTAGTCCTGTTTGCTATTCCTGATTCCATGCATCTATATAAATGCTCATATAGTGTTTTGGTCTAGTTTTGGATATTGGTGCCAGTTCCTATGGGGGGGGGGGAGCTGTGAAGCTGTTTATACCATCCCTCACAATGTTGTAATCAGCTTTGGAGAAGTTTTTATGTCTGACCCTAGCTAGAGGGGGGTTGGGGAAGATGGTGACTTCAAAAGTGACCACTTTATGGTCGGATCTTACCAGGCATGATGATACTGTAGGGATATTGCAGTGGTTACTAGTGTTAGTTAATACCAAGTCCAAGATATTATCACCTCTTTTCGGGGTATTGACTAGCTGTTCCAAGGCATTTGCTTTGACAAAATTGAGGAATCTCTGGGCATTTGTGTTCTGGGATGAATAGTTCTTCCAATCTATGCTTGGGTAATTAAAGCCACCCAGGATCAGGGTAAAGGGTTGAATCTTGATAGATTCAAACAGGTCCAGATATGTGGATTGGGCCAGTAGTTAGCTATGATTTGAATAGAGGTCTTGTCAATGGTTAACTGCACCTGGAGTGTCTCCTGCGTCACACTGTTTGACCAGCCTAGAGGCGTGTAACTCGACATTGCAAGACATGAACACATGTACATTTTGTATAGATTTTGCTTTACTATTTGTATTTAATTATAATTAGGCATGCTATGCTCTGTATATGCACATTTCCTTCCTTATATGCCTCCCCACTGTTCTGTAGGAGTTCTGCTTAGTCAGACGTTCAATATTCCACTCGCAACTTTGCTGCAGATATATGACTTTAAATGACTTGGTCAGACTACAGTATGGTTTCTAATACTTTAAGCTTATTTTAAAATTTTACATGTCCACAAACACCATTTATGCTATCATCTTATTAATGTATTCAAATTCAATATTATTTATAGTATACAGTAGCGCTTACACACGTTTACTGTCACTTTAAAAACTACATCGCCTCATTTCTGCTGTCATGTATACAACTTGTTAATGTTTCTTATTTTATAATGTTCTTTAAAACATGACAGCTCTGTCTTTTGTATACCTAATTTTTGCCAGTTGGGTTTAATGCATGGCTGAAGAGTCCTTGCACAAGTTCACTTACTCAGTTAACAGTAAGAACTAAAATAACTAAGTATTCTAAACGTTACAGTAAGAATCTGAGTGTTGGAGCCAGAGTCATGTCCAGGTGTTGTTATTACTGTCTGCATAGACCTCTTCCATCTCTTACCACAAAATATACAGTCAGTCTGATTAGATATTGATTTTCTGGTGATATCCATGTGTGAAGCTATCTCTCAGGATGTTGAAAGAGAATGTTTGCTATGAACAGTGGCACGTTTTGGCAGAATTCTACTAATCTATGTCCCATTTTATTTCATACTCCAAGACCTAAATTGCTTGGTATTCCAGTTGTACTTTGACTATTAGTTTTAGCATTCTAATCCCTTATAATAAATATTTTTTTCTTGATATAATTAGAGGGTGCTGAAGAATCTTCTAGAACCAGATGACTTTCTCATCTTTGGCATCTGTAGTTGGATCATAAACTTGTATCACTGTAATGTTGAAGGGCTTACCTTGGACTGTCATAGAAACTATTATGTCATTTTTTTGGGTTGTAACTGAATACTGATTTTGAACACACTTTTATTGACTGTAGGGTACAAGGGCTACTCCATTCTTTCTGTAAAATTATTTTTTTGTTGTTTTCCTCCCCCAGGACTTTATCAGCCAATTCTTTCTAGGGTCATGGGATTCAGGAACTCCCAGGCTGGGTAAGATCCCTAAGGCTCATTCATTCCAGGACCGTAGGGTCTCAGCACTCCAGGCTGGGTAAGATCCTATGGCTTATTCACTCCAGGGCCAATGAATCTGGTCAGTGCAGGCTGGTTAAGAGCTCTATGGAGCATTTGTTCCAGGTTATGGGATCTAGTCACTCCCACGCTGGGTAAGAGCTCTATTGAACATTTGTTCTAGGGTCATGGCATCTGGGCACTCCCAGGCTGGATAAGAGTCCTATGACCTATTTGTTCCCACCAGTGAGTCATAATGAGTTCTCTGCTTCTCAGTGAGAGTCATCTGGTAATGAGAAGGTCAGTTTGCTAGTTTTGGGGAGTGACTGCCCTCTCCCCACTGGGAGCACCCCCTCATCACCTCTAATGATTCCACTACATATGACTTCTTAAAAGGATGCACAGATGTTAGTTTTGCTGAATACATTTAGTTTCTGGGTGAAGTTATTTCAGGTCTGTTGAATCTGACTAGGTGTTTCAGCTAACACCCTGGAGCTGTATCACCCTCTTTTATCCCCATCTCTACCACCCACCCATGCTCTGTCTCATATAGCTAAATATGCACAAAACACTTATTGTAGAAGTTCATTCAAGTCACCCACTACTCTCACTGTGAAGAAATATTTTCTCATCCATGTTGAATTTGAAACACTCTGAGTTGGAGGTCTTTGCCCTCTCTTACTAGACCCTGACCTTCCTAATCAGCTGTACTTCACATATTCTCTCTTTGATTACTTTATGATACTTCCCTTTTATTCTAGCTTCAGTAAAATATTCTGTGATTCAAATGAGTGTTTCCTTATATTGTGCAACCTCCAGACCCTTAATCACCCTTATGGCCCTTCCCCTGCACCCTTTTTAATGAATGTCTCACTTTCCCTGAAGCATCTATAAAATATGATACACCAGTACTGTTGGGGGTCTCACTAGTGCTTGGCAAAGGCTGATTAGAACATCATTATGTCTGGAGTCACCACTTCTTGTGATTAAGCCCAGCACCCTGCTGTTATTAACTGCTGCTTGTTTACACTCTTCCTCACTTTTTACTTCTGTGCAGATTGCCACAACATGTCCTTTTCCTGTTTTGCAGCCTATAGGCTCAACCTATCCAGGTTGCATTCAAGGTTCAGAATGTCCTTTCCTTTGTGTATCACCTGACAATTACTCAACTGCCAGAATGTGGTGATCCATTTTGATGCTTCTTAGCCCCTCACAGTTTGCTGGTGCATTTCAAGAGATTTATCCTGTTTTCCATTCCTAAAGTTATACGTTTTCTTAAGAGTCTCATGTGACCTATAGAATCTGAGTAGACTGTAGGTACTGGTTTAAGTTCATTCAGTTTTGTTGTTACTGTATTCTATAAGCATGTTTCTTATCCTCACTTGCACTTCCTTTGAGGCATATTGATTTCCTCTTTCATCTGGTCTTCCATGGCCTTTGCAGCCCTCCCATAATTCTTTCTGCATTGGGAATGTTTGTGGGATCTGTTGGCCATGAATTCATGACGATTCCTACCTTGAAGGCTTACCCCTTTTGAAAAGTTGGTTATCTGTACTTTCAGAATCCTTTCTATTAATTTACCTACCATGGATGTTATATCAGGCAATTGAGGTTCTTGTTTCACCCTTCTACAGACCTACAGTTTGTAGCACATTTACAATCTTTATTGGTACCTCTTCCCTTAAGATAATCAGACTTACAGCTACTATTTTGAGTATTCTGGGAGACATCTCATGTAATTCTCTTATTCTGTCCTTCATAAGTGCCCACAGCTTCTTTGCAGAATCTTCCATTTTTCCTTGTCTGCCTGGTAATCCTCATTAGTACCCCAACCTCTTTCCCCAAATAGGAATTGTACCCTCTTTTTCCATGACAAAAAAAAAAATAGCTCCTTCAGAATTTTGGCCTGCTGCCAAACTTTGAAAACTCTCCTTGTATCGTCTGCCATCTAGTATTAAAGTATTCTCTTCCTTCCCTGACATACCTAAAGAATGCTTTCCTGCTAGTCCGTATTAGTCGTGCCATTTCCTTCTCCATTTCTGTCTTCGTTAATTTTACTTCCCCGTCTGCGTTTCCTTTTGCCTGTCATTAACTCTCTCTGCAGTTGTCTCTCTTTCTTTTTCCTATTCTATAAGCATGTTTCTTATCCTCACTTGCACTTCCTTTGAGGCATATTGATTTCCTCTTTCATCTGGTCTTCCATGGCCTTTGCAGCCCTCCCATAATTCTTGTCGCTACTGTTTTTTGATCATCTCCCATCAGTCTTAGGTCATGGCTATCTTGTGATATTCTGCATGTAACATCGTCATCCTCGGGTTCTCAATCATTTTCTTCAGAACTGATGATGATCAGTAGAGTGGGATGGTCTCTATATGCTAGTGTTATTCTCAACTCATGTTGCCTCAACTCCCCCACATAACAATAGCTTGAGTATCGTCCCCACTATATTCCTAGCTTTAAAGTCTGTAAAAATCTTTCCGAATAAAACATCACCATAATCACATTTTTCTCAACCACTCTTTTTATTTTTAAAACACATTTTTATTACACTGAGCAAGAAAAAAAAACATACTTTACAGAAGTCCTGAAAGAAAATCACAATTTAACAATTACAAGTAAAAACAAGAACATCACAGTAAATGCATTATTATTATATTATTGTTATAGCTATTGAATGTTTTCTTTCTTTGTGAACACACTCAAGCACCTATCATTAATTTAGAACAATAACAACTAACGTAAAGCATGCATTAAGCAAAAAACAACCTTTTATTAATGTTTATGCCTGGACTCAGAATATTTTACATATATTTACATCATAGCCATTAATTAATAAAACTAAAACAATCCCTTTTATGTAGACGAGAGGGTGATAATAACATATCCACTGCAAACTAAACTAAACTAAAAATATTAATCCCAGTCCAGTAAACAGAATAAGTACACTATCAGCACTTACAATTTATAATTCCATTGACTTTCAGTGCAATTTCCATGGTAACCAAATAGCCACTTCCACTATGAGTGAACAAATGTAAATTCTGCAAGACTCAACTCTATAAAACTCAACCCACTAAAAAGAACTGCACAAAATAGTTTTTAAGTATTTTTTGCAGTGGGCGCATCCTCCACTCCCCCTAAATTATTTATTCAACTCCTTGGTTGCACTGTAAGGGGAGAAAGAGACAAACACCTGGAGATGACATTTAATGCCAGCTCAAGTCCCTAGTGATGCTTTTCAAAAGAGATGCCAGCATTGTTGGGGAATCATGTTTGGGGGAGTTGAGGTTCTAGGAATTAGTATTCATCATGCAGTAGTATAACACTATCCCCGGGATTCATGAAGCTCGGCGCAAGGCCGGCATTAGGCTTGCGCCGACCGTGCGGCGTGAAGATGGCGCAGTAGCACCAAATGCATATTAATGAAGGCACGCTGCCACCACAGCCACGTGCATAGGAAAAGAGCGCGAGTGCATAGGGTGTATCGAAGTGCCGCACGGAGGCGTGGAAATGTCAGCTGTCGACGTGCAACCTAAAATGCTTGCATATAACAATTTGCAAGCAATAGTAATCACATCTGTCAGTGTCCATGGATACTGAAACGTATGCAAAGCATGCAAGACAGTTCCTGCGAACACAAAATGAAGAAGTAAACACAAACGCATGGTAGGGAATAACGGGTCCCTATCCTGCGAACATATGACATTGAAAACCATGTGCCGGTAGTCCAACGCAGTGTAGATAGTTATACCAAGTGGAAGTGGAACGCATCATATGTTAGCGCGCCGCCAATAGGTACATCCAGCCCAATGGTCAGGGTCACCAGCTGACCCATATTGTGAGGGAGGGTACACAGCTGGGCAGATGTGTCCATAACAAAAAACACGATAAATGTAAATATCTAGAGACCGTATGACCGAATTATATCCCACAACGCATGTAATAGTCACATACAATAGGTATGTCCATATTTCACATACCAAATGTGACAGGAAATAGAATAAGCATGTAAACGAAACAGAAGGAGCATATAAACTGCTACAACAATAAGGCAACATGTAGGCTGAAAGGAACAGAATTATCCGTAGCATTGACTGTGGGTACGTGTTGTCCAGTACATTCAGATATGTGTCCGGAATATATCCCATCCTGGACATAGGAAAAGGTGGCATCCTACCAATGGTTATAACAGTCGGCCAAAATCTGCACATCAGCGGTCCAAGCCGAACTTGTCAGGATGTGCACAGTTGAACCGGTATTACCCGGGTAAACTAACCATGTCATGAAAGTTAAGTATGGGCGTGTACCTATGTGTGTGAGGTATAGTATGTGGATAGTCAAACATGGCAGGGTAGTCCACACAACCATACAGGTACCTGACATATGTAGGGTATGCAATGTGTTACCTTGACCGTGTCATGGGCCATCAACCAAAGCAGTGATGGATGGAGTGTCAGGAATATGTGTGTGTGGGGGGGATGGGTAATGGTATAATCCTCCAAGGTGACACTGTGTCGTATGCAATAGGTGAACCAGAGGTGTATGAGGGAGCAGCGGGTGAAGCAGAAAGAAACAGAACACAATCCCACAAACATCTGAATATTAAAATGTGTGATACAAATGTACAGACATGTCACCGGCACATACCCACAGATTGGTCCTGATGGAACTGGCCATATCAAATGCAACACACCTGGATGCATAATGGACTACCCAGCATCCCCTCCACAGCACACAACCCGCCCCCATACCTGAACGTCCACCAAATCCAGCCATACTGGCCTACTAGTTTGGTGCAGCCACATCTACACATAGTGACCACTACGCATATGTAGTAGGTAGTGTCACCCTAGGCAGTTTCAGGATTGCAAACTATGTATCCCTTGCATGTAAAACCCCCAGTACATTTTCATAACACCAGAAGAATGTTCGTTATTGGTCTTGTTTTGGTCTTGTTAAATTTTTGGGATATCCCTCATGGGATAAGTAACCTGTGTAAACATTAGAATTGGTATGAAGACATGATGTCCAGTCCTGTAGATATCTAGATACAAGTTGGAATGTGCAGTAGTGGTGCACGAGACTGTCCAGCCCTAGATGGTCATGCAGAACCTACTACCCAGGTTCAAACACATGCCCGTGATGCATGTGTCCTGACACGAATAAGCGAGAGAATATATTGTACACATTTGCATAGTGGCACATGGTATATGGGTGATGAAGGCACTGACGTAAACACGATACCCCCTGATCCACTGTGTGAGGGACAAGTAATGTGTGTGTAGGTGTGACCTGACCAACAATGATAGAATGCCAAATGTCCTGTGATTGTAGGAAATAACTATGTACCATACTGCATGTAACAGTTGTCTAAAGCGGTCACGTCAGGATAGAATAAACGTAATTCGTACAAGAAACAGGCAAACAACAAAAGTGCCAAAGGTACAGGCTCACAGCTAGGAAACAAATGAATGTTCTAAACCTGCACTGACCATAGCTATGTGTTGGCCCAAACAATCTGGTGTCCCCAGTAGGGTTACCATCTGTCCCACTTTGCAAGGGACAGTCCCTCTGTGGACAGTTGTGTCCTGACAAAATATATTAAAATTGGCAAATGTCCTGAGATTGTAGGACATAATTATGTCCCATATGTTATGTAATAGTTGCATAAAATAATTATTTCTGTACCTAAAATACCTAAATGTTACAAGAAACAGAATAAGCAACTAAACTGCTACAACAATAGGCTTTTATGTAGGCAAATACATA